>NW_024426119.1:18680817-18970416 GCF_017311325.1 Ursus maritimus
ATAAGGAGTTGTTAGACTTGACTAGATTTTTAGGTCAAGGTGAAGTTTTAGTTATCCTAAATCTAGGATTTTTGATCTGGTATTTCATGGCTTTTCCTTATGTCCAGATTGTTTTTGGCTAATGCTGTTCTCTGAGATACCAGAAACAGGAGGAACAGCAGGGTGTGATTTTAGTTTTGTAGAGGTTGTATTTGAATGCCCAAGAGCCTAAGCAATTGGATATATATGACTGCTTAAGAAACTACTCGGGAATGAAAGGAAGCCTGAGTCTGGAAACGGGCTTCAAGTTTATAATCTTCTTTAAGTAGCCTCAGCTGTATAACTTTGTATTTTTTATGCCTTTGTAACTTCCCATAAATTCTGCATATTTTTACATTACTAGTAAAGCTCTTAAAATGGGAAGGGTTTGCGGGGCGCCTGGGTGGCACAGCGGTTAAGCGTCTGCCTTCGGCTCAGGGCGTGATCCCGGCGTTCTGGGATCGAGCCCCACATCAGGCTCCTCCGCTGTGAGCCTGCTTCTTCCTCTCCCACTCCCCCTGCTTGTGTTCCCTCTCTCTCTGGCTGTCTCTATCTCTGTCAAATAAATAAATAAAATCTTTAAAAAAAAAAATGGGAAGGGTTTGTGCATTTACCTTTGGTCAAAATAATGGGAGGTTCCTCTAGAATTTTGAGTTCCTCGAGAAACAGTTTAGACTTGTGCTACTAACTGTATCATCATCCAGAAGTCTGTTTACCTTTCTTCTTCTTCTTTTTTAAAGAGTTTTATTTATTTATTTGTCAGAGAGAAAGAGAGAGGGTGCGTACAAGCACGGGGCTATGCAGAGAGAGAATCCCAGGACCCTGGGATCACGAACTGAGCCGAAGTTAGATGCTTAACTGACTGAGCCACCCGACGTCCCACCTTTATTCTTTTTGAGTGCCTAATATGTATCCAGCAATGTGCTGTGTGTTGGGAATATATAATAGGCAGGTAAATAAGCAATTACAACAGCATTCTCTTTCAAGTAATAGATTAGGGAAAATACTAGTCTTTGGGGATGGGGTCGGGGAATTGTTCACAAAAGAAGTAATGCATTAGCTGAGATAGGAAGGATGGACACAGGGGTTTGGGTTGAGGTAGTGGGGTAGGGAACTGATCAGAATATCCGCAAAGCCCCAGAGTTAAGAGAAAACCAAGCCTTTTAGGGGAATCAAAATCATGAGGGGAGAGGGAATGGAAGGGGAGAAGATGAGATGCTAGAGACGAAGCGTTAGATATACAGTGCCTTTGGGCATTATCCAAAAGACAGTATGAAAATCTTAACATTTTAAAGGAGTAATATATAAAATTATCATCGTAGGAAGAGCACTGACAAGTGGGGAGGTTCAGATACAATGGCAGATTTGGGTCAGTGTGTCTAGGGTGGAACTCAGAAATTTACTTTTAAAAAGTTTGCTCTAAGTGCAGTGCACCCAACTTTTTGAGAACTGCTGACTTAAAAAGATTCTTTAGTAGGACCGTGAATTTTATCCAAACTGTTTCTCTGGTGTCGTGGCGGGTATTATTTTTCTCATTTGGGCTAGATGTCAAACTTGTCTTCCTTCAAGATGAGTAAACAAAGAATTAAACTGGGGCCTGATTTAAGTGGGCTCCTTGATTCAAAGAACTCAGATATGGTGAAGTTGATCCAATTTAGCAATTTATATACCTTTATTTTGAAATGTTGTCTTTGTTAATTTCATCACCTGAGCTATTAGATTACTTTGTTAGAAAACAAATGGCTAGGAACTGTTTAAAAGAACTTTTTAATGGAAATTATCAAGAGAAGGGTAGGAGATACATACATTAAATATCTCTGATTGGGTTTGGTAACCCACAAGTTTTGGAAGGTTATTAACAAAATAAAGCGCTGGTACGTCTCGGTGGTGAGATGGAGCAGCAGTGAGAATGTGAGCTTATAGAGGAGATTAGAATCTTTCACATGGTGAAGAAAGAATGCTTTTTAGGGTTCAGCCAGTTTTCTTTATCCTACTTCTTTTTTTTTTTTTTTAAAGATTTATTTATTTATTTATTAGACAGAGAGAGACAGCCAGCAAGAGAGGGAACACAAGCAGGGGGAGTGGGAGAGGAAGAAGCAGGCTCCCAGCTGAGGAGCCCGATGTGGGACTCGATCCCGGAACGCCAGGATCACGCCCTGAGCCAAAGGCAGACGCTTAACGACTGCGCTACCCAGGCGCCCACTTTATCCTACTTCTTGTTCCGTATAGAATGGTTTTTCCGACTACCCAGTCACTTAAACCAGAAACCTGGGAGTTATCCTACCAACACTCTCTCCCTCTTATTCAGTCCTTTAAAAAAAACCTTTCATGTCTTCTAACATCTTTCCACCCCTTCCGTTTTCCTTTGTCCCCTCCCCCCTCATCAGTCCTGGTTAAATGTAGGTGCTCATCTTCTCCAGGGAGTAATGCGCTGATGGCTTGTATCCCGCAGGTCCAGGCTCTTTAATTGCATCTTAATTTATGCACTTTTAAAGATTCATACCTGATTTTCTTTTAATATTCCACTCATGCTAGATTAATTGCTTTGCTTAGAACTTTCATATTTAATTTTTTCTGCCTTTGTTTTTGCTCTGTAATGTTTTTTCTGTTCTTTTGGGGACTCCTTCCAGTGTCTTTTTTTTTTTTTTTAAATGGGGAAACAGAACTTTACTTTTTGTGCTATCTCTTAATTTTAAAATTTTGGCAACTAATTCAGGTAAAAAAAAATGCTCTCTTGCATGTCTTAAACATTGCAACCTCATTTATAAAGCCTTCTTTGACCATTCTCCTTTCCTCCTGCTCAGTCTTTGTGTAGTCTCATATGTTAACCCATAATTTTCAAATTTTTATAAAAGAATTCAAGTACAAATAGTAACATATCAAAAAAATTTTTAAAACTCATCAAAACTGACTCAATGAGGAATTGGGAGTTATCTAGTCAATTTAATAAGGAATGCTGAAATAAAATTACTAAGGCATAAAAATTGGTTAATACCCTCTAGGGTATGCAGACTGTAGTCTTTCGGGTAGTCTTCTCTACTGGAAAGAAAATATTTATTGCACCGTAATAGTTTACCTTTAAATTTATAGTTATAAACTGCCTGGGCCCTAATCAGTTGTAAGTAAGAAATCAAGTAATTGAGTGACCTCAGGTGAACTTACTAGAAAATACTCTAGCATGACAGTAAAAGTCATACAGTCATCTTTATATCTTATTTTAGATTTTTCGAATAATTTGTTTGAAAATATGCTAATTGTTATATCATTAATGACCAAGCACCTTCTCATTTTATTATTATTTTTAGGGGGGAGTAGGGGCAGAAGGAGAGGGAGAGAGAGAATCCAACGTGGGGCTTGATCTCATGATGCTGAGATCATGACCTAAGCCGAAATCAAGAGTCTGATGTTTAACCAGCTGAGCCACCCAGGTGCCCCGGCACCTTCTCCTTTTAAAATGTTAGTTTTTCAGGAATCACTAATGAAAGATATAGACCAATATTTTTTGCTCTGTTCTTATTTGAAGACTGGTTCCATATTACATTATCTGCAGTAGAGCTTTCTGTTAGAACACCAACCATCAAGTTGGATTTAATGTGTTCTCAGTGTATGTACAATAATAGAAACATTTATAAGATTTAAATGTATAGAACAAAGCCAGTAAGATATCATTTAATTAGCTTGGTTTTGAAGTTTAAATAGGAGTTTCAGATAGTAAGGGGAAAACAAACCAGGTAGAGTGACCAGTATATGTGTTGGTTTAGGACTTAAGTCTAGGTTATTGTCAGTGACCACAAATTTCTAACCATTTCTGGTCTTTTCCCCCCTATTTTAATTCAGCTGAAGTATTGCTGACACCGTTATTTTCATAAAAAACTGTGATCATATTTCTTCCCTGCTTGAAAAATCTCAGTTGCTTCATGTTGCCAACACAATAGACTTCATTTTGCTTGGCCTGGGAGCTCTTCCACTCCCCTATTTGGTCTCTCAACCCTTGATTTATCGACACGGTCAAATTGGCTTCTCCTTTCCCTTTAGTTCTGCTTGGCCAAATCCTACCTTTTCTTTCAGACTCAGCTTCTTTATTCCTACGGTATGACTGTACTATTCTAGCTCAGGAGGATGTCTTAAAAGTTTGGTTGTGTCTGTTCATACAGGTGTGCAGTTATATGTCCTGTATGATAACTCTATGGATGGCTTGTCTCAGTTTCACCTGGAAGGCAGGCAGTAAGCCACTTTTCATACTTGGGCACAGATAGTGCTTCCTATAGAATTTTTAAAAATATACCCACATGACAATATGTTTTTGTATTTGTAGACCTGAAAAATGTCTGAAAATTCCAGTGACAGTGATTCATCTTGTGGTTGGACTGTCATCAATCATGAGGTATGCTATTTAATACTTTTTATAAGGCTGTTTGTAATACTACAGTGTATCACCTGGGTTTTTTGAAGGCCATTATTTTTCTGCATTGAAGCCTGAGGTTCCATTGTCTATAGCTTGGACATTTTCCCACCCACATTAAACTTCGCTGCTGAAAACTCTTCATGAACCAGTGTCTTCTGCATTATTGTTTGTTGCTTTTCTCAGCTTTGAGACACTGAGAGTTGATTATTGTTTAGGCCCTGTACTTTTATCTACATTCTCATAGAATCTTAACCTCTGTGGTATAGATTGTTTTCATTCTCATTTCATAGTTGAGAAAACTAGAGCTTAAAGTAATTTGCCCAAGATTATGTAACTAGAAAATATCAGAGCCTGCATTTAGACAGACCAGAAAGGAGCATGGGGGAACATGTATTCTACTTTGGATATGTTATGCTACATTATATTACTAACAGAACTTGGTTGAAAAAGAATTATGGCTTGAACACTTTCAGACAATGAGTTTTATTAAAGAAGCATGATGTTACATGACTGGTATATAATAAGCATTAATTTATTTTCCACACTGGTAATATATATTCATTGTAGAAAAATCATAAAAATACTGATGAATAGAAGCAATAAGTTAAAAATCATCTATATCTATTTAAAGTTTTAATGGATTTATCTATAGTTTTCCTATTTGTTTTTAGGATCTCTTAAGCCTTGACTTATTTTCCTTGATTAAGTGGTAATTTTTAGAATTACTTTGATAATATAAGATTTAGACAGTTGGTTACTCATGTCTTCTTAAAATCAACATTAACCAACTTTTTTTTTTTCTGCAATAAAATTTGAAAATTTAATAGCAGCTGGACCAATTGAGATTGGGGTGGTTTCTTTTTTCTTTTCTTTAATAAGTGATTTTTCTATTTTTAACCTGTTTTCTACAAAGCGTAGATCAACTCCCATAGCGGTAACTTCTCCTTCAAGGATAATTAACAGTATAGGAGCAAGGAAGCTGTGGGAGTCTTACTTGTGATTCTGCAGTGTGAAGCAAGACAATAAACCTCTTTGGCACTTAGCCAAGTGTGTCATTAGGGTATTTGGTATTAGAGATATCGTGTCATAGAGTAGATCATATTTGTGTTTTTATCCCTCTTCCCTCCCTGTCTAGCTTTCAGGTTCTACTGCTAGTGTCTTTTCCTTTCTCATTGCCACCATTCTGTTTTAGGCCAGCACTGGCTTCCCCTGTAGTCCCCAATTCAGCCCTAACCTTGCCTGTTTCTCTGATTTTCCTGCCACTTTAGGCAACCCCAGAGTCTTAACATTCAGAGTTCTCTTTAGGATTCAACTCAAAACCTACTCCTTTGATGAATTCTTTTAATTTTTGCTGTTTTTACTTAACGTATATTAGGAGAACTTAGACCTTTTGATTTCATGGGTCAGTGAACTACATGAAAGATTGGGAGAGGGGCATGGGGACAAGCAGGAAGAGCTTAGTGGCTAACTTTATTTTGCTAAATAAAATACAAGGAGGCAAAACTGTAAGATCCGCTGTTTCCTTACACAGAAGATGGCCTGACATCAAAGTAGGAAGGACAGCCTTGGAAGAATAAAGAATACTCTAAAAATTTTATAGGGAAAGTTTGCTCCATTAATCTTATAGGTTCATTTTAATCCTTGCCCTTAGGCTTTTTTGGTTCTACATTGTCATAGTAAATAGTTATTCACATGTGGAAATTTCTACATTGTCATAGTTACTCACATGTGGAAATTTCTCTGAATAGGCTGTAAATTTGAATTTCGGATTTGAATTTTGTATACCTCATAACACATAGTAAAGTACCTTGCATTGTACCTTCATAAATGTTGAGTAGAAGTAAAATAATAGAAATAAGTTCAGTTTAAAAACTTATCCTCTGGGATCAAATGCATTGCTCAGGCTCATAAAATAGAGTAGCGTGTTTGACTTTTGGCTGACTTCTCTTAGAATCTAAGCCTGTGATTCCATTCTGCCATTTCACTGCCATAGGCCTTCATGGACTCAATCGAATAAAAAGTAGTCAGACTAGATCCTGCTCCCTTCGGAGTATGGCGGCATCTAAGACTTTGACCAGTGGAAGTATCTATCTACATGTAGTCATATCCAGCTTCGAGCAGCTGACAGACATACAATTGATGATCGCTTTTTCCATAGGGGTCTGATATAGAGATGGTGAATTCTGAACATGGCACAGCCAGTGACGGCTGTGAGCTCGCTCCAGAATGTACATCTTTGGAGCAAGAGGAGCTACAAGTATTGCAGTCAGAGCAGGGAGGTAAGATATTAAAACAAGTCTGATTTTTTTTTTTTTTTTTTTTAAATAATAGCATGTGTGAATGACAGTGTGAATCTTGCCTTTTTTCTAGCTGGGCAGCCTTTCTAGCTAATCTACATGATGGTGTCACTGAATGACTGGAATCTTAGTGTGGGTTAGGTCGTGGTACCAACCTGCCCAGGGGCTTGCTTATTTGCAGCTGTAGCATATATTTGGGCCTCCATGTAACTCCTTCATACTACAAGTGTAACCACTAACTAAATATTACTAATCTTGATTAAGGCTAGTGATGTACAAAATAATTAATCGTAAGGGATTTACCAAACTCAGCTTTTCTAGTTATCATCACCCGTCAAATTACTTTCGGTTAGAGGTGGTAAAAGGCATTTAACTGCTGTACTCTTGATTTTTCAATTACTTCTTAAACCTTTTAGAAAACTGCATTAAAATGTAAATAGAACATTTCCTCAGGACGATAAAGTGGTGTGTCATGGCTAGAAATAGGATAGATTATACCTGTTAATCTTGTTTTCAGCCTGTGTATTGATTACTCTCTTTTGAAGTGATTCTCATCTTTGATAGGTCAGAGATCTCCTTGAGATCTGAAAGGTGTGGATGGTTTCTCCCAGGAAATGCACATACTCACATATGTGAAAGTACTTCCAGACTTCCTTGGGAGTCCTTGAACCCAAGTCCACCTTTGTTGAAGAGTCTTAATTTCAGATTGATACGCTGTTAGGGGCTTTGTAACACATACAAATGGGGTTGTTTTTCTTTTTTTTCTCCTGTTTTTTTTGGAGGGGCTAAATTATATGAGATACATATTCATGACAGAAAAAAACAATGAGCAAAAAAAATTTTAAGTCACCTTTTATTCTTTTTACCTGGCGATAACTGCTGTTAACATTTGCTATGTGTTCTTTGCTATGTATAATATTTATGTGTTTATCATATTGTTTTAATATTTTTAACTTCAGTTAATTTTATAGCCTTTCATTAAAAATGTAATTTTATGAGCTCTAGTTTTTTTAATACATTTTTTTCTTTGAGGAGTTTCTGATAAAATATATCTGCTATAGTGACATTATCTTGTTTTTCTGTGTCCTTTTGAATCCTTGTTGTTTATAGTCCTTTTTATTGCAAAGAATTCATAATTTGAAGCTATAGTTTTGATTCTTGTGTTACCAGGCATTGACAGTCATTAGAATAATGCTGCTTTTAGGAGTTCAGGAAATATACCATCAGATGTCTGAAAATTGGTTTTCTGTATTAACAAGGCTTTTACAGACACCCTGGATTTAGTACTTTGGTATTGTAAAGTAGAGATTATGTTTACTTAGAGATTTATATTGTTTTTTTAGTAGATGTTAAATGAATTCAGTATCTTAGATTATCCTCTGACAATTTCAAATAATTTTATTTGAAATACAGAGATCTTTTTAGCAATGGTAGAATGTTATTGTTATGTGACATTTAATTAAATCCACTTTAGAAAATTAGGACTAGATTTTATGTACTCAGATTATAGTGTGTGGAGTACAAAAACTCAATTAAGTGTAATTGACTGAATTGATCTTTGCTTTATATCAGAGAGTAGCCAGAATGGCACAGTGTTAATGGGAGAAACTGCTTATCCAGCTTTGGAGGAAACGAAGTCAGCACTTGAGGTAAACTTGTGTTGTACTCTATGGATATATGATAAGAATATTCCTTAGTGAATACTGAAGAATAATTAAAGTTTCCATTTCTAGTTGTGCATTCTTTTCCTCTTTGAATTATAAACGGTATTTATTAAAAATTTTGAGATTCCACAGATTGGTCACTTTTATGATTAAAGTTAGTTTCTGTCTTATAAACTCTTAAGTGAGATGTCTTCTAATTTATCAAAGTAATTACAAAAGTAATTTCTATTCATTTACCCTCTAATAAAATTTTTTTTGGAAATAGTTTGCATTCTTGAATTATATTGAGACATTAAGTTATTAGGGTTTATCTAAAAAGGAAGATTCATTTTTAAATTTGAGAACAAACTAAATCTTGTTTTTTGATGTTTTATTTGACTTCTGGATAAAACTAGATTAAATGATTTTTACATGGTGTAGCTATTGAAGTTTATTACACATATAACCAGGGAAATTTGTAATCAATCTTATGGGCTTCCTGACTAGAGTTATGCTCCAATAAACCCATGTAATTAGTGAGAAATGAATCCTCTCTTTTCTGTTGTCCTTGGTTTTAAAGGTGGGCTTGTCAGCTTGGCAACAATGATTAGGCAGCAGTTTGATCTAATTCTTAGAATCGCCAAGGGGTTTGATGGTGGTGTCGAAGTAAAAGATGAGCCTGCTATTGTAATCTTTGTCTTTTGGGCGGGACTCCTGTCTTTTAGTTTCAGCCCAAATTACCGTAAGTACTGTTGTATACTTTGAGCTTCATAGAAAATATCAGGCTCTAATTGTTAAACTTACTGTCTTTAAAATTATTCCTCAGAGAGAAGAAGAAAAGTCATCTGAAGACAATGTCTATTTTGGAACTGTCAGTGATGATTCTGATATTGTTACCCTTGAGCCACCTAAGTTAGAAGAAATTGGAAATCCAGAAGCTCTGATTGTTGAAGAAGCACACAGTCCGGAAGACTTTAACATGGGCTCTTCTTCCAGCAGCCAGTATACCTTCTGTCAGCCAGAAACTGGTAAGAGCTATGTAAAGAATACACTGATAGAGACTTCAGGTCTCCTATGACCACATTTTATATAATGGCCAAGTTTTTAATGTAGTTGAGATTTTTTGTAAAATCTCCTGTTTTATCTAGTGCTTTCTTAGACTGTAGGTCCAGAGCCGAATTGCTGTAACAATAAATACCATTTTTTATTAAGTAAAAGATGAAAAAACCTATCTTCAAGGAGATTTGTTATTACCTGAAACACTTCAAAACGCGTTTGACATATTTTAGTTATTTAGGGGTGGAAGATTGAGCCATCACAACTAAAAACAGGAGAAAGTTATGATTTCTACTTACAGTGGCACAAATTTTCTATTCTAGAAATTGTGAAAGAAGGTTCTTATTGAAGTCTGTTAGATCCTTTCAGTTATTAACCATTTAACAAACATTTATCGAGTGCCACTTCCGTTCTAACTAGAGTTCACAGAGCTGGCAGTGCAGCAGCATCCCCAAGCCCCTGACCTTTGTATCTTTCCTTTTAGATTGAGGTAAGAACGGGTGCCTATTTTAAGTCATATTATTAATGCACTTAATGCCTACTGTTCAGACAATGATTTGGAGGTTAAAATGTGAGTTCCTGAGTTAATGCCTTTCTATATTTTTTTGGCTCAGCTTGAGGGATGTATATAATATCTTTCAAGGTGGACATAAATATTTAGACACAAAGTTACTGGGAAATAAAAGAAACAAAGCTATAATTAACTCACAGTTATTAACCAACACTTGTAACTCAAGGATAAATTGAGAGAAAGACAAGTTGGACCACTGCTAGTGATTCCAAAATTTCCTAATATGATGCAGAAATAAGGATGTGTTTATTTCAGGTCATTTTCTTAGAGTTTACCATTCTTTAATAATCACATTTGCCAGAATCAGACAATGGAATTTCTGTTATTCCATTTCAAGCTAATAAAATGTCAAGTAGAGATTTTTAGCTATCTCATTGAATGGCAAGTTATTTTCAATTAGTATATCAGTTTGCCTATGAGCAAGAGTTTAAAAACACTTTATTCAAATATTTGAATACTCATCTGGCATTCTTAGTGGCCAGCCTTTGCCAGAATGGTGTACAAAGACAAATGAATTGACTTCAGAAACTTTTTTTGTTCATCAAATTTTATTTTATTTGTTTAAATCCAGGATTTGTGTGTATTCAAGTCTTCTTTTTTTCCTTCTTTTCTTTATTTTCTTGGAAGACTATAGATGCTAGTTTAATTTGAGAATATTCATGGGCCAGAAAAAGTAGTCACACTGAAGCAAGAGTATTGCAGAAGGGTCCAAGCAGACATTTAAGAACTTGATCGTACACACTTAATTTTTTCAGGAACTTGGGCACTTCAAAGGACATTATTCTGGTTTTTATCTCCTTTCTGAACTTGGACTCCTTGGAAATTTTATAGTTTCAGCTGAGAGAAATATTTTTACTAGGAGTATTTTTATCCATTGCTATCTCTCCTGAAGGAATGAATTATTTCAGTAAAGAAAGTGTTATATAAAATAATTTTAAGAAATGACACTTTGGATTATGTTGAAAATACTATATATAAATCAATTGCCAACAGCCTCATCTCCTGTTTTTTTGGTTTGTTAATCCCCTACTACCCATTGCCTGGTTATTTTGATTTTTCCTTTCCCTTCTTCTCCATCTCTGTAGGATTTCAAGTTTTTTCTTCTCAATTAGATTCTCGTGGCAGTGTACTTTCTGTTCATTTAAGAATACTACCCAGTGCCCCCACTGGACTCTCCCCCAAGAAAGCAAAGTTGGTAGTTGTAGAAAAGTTTGTATTGCTTATATATATATATATTTTTAAAGGCATGATTGTTCAGTTTTGATGGAGCATAAATGACAATGTTGGGTGATAATTAAATAAGTATTTTCAATTCTCTTTTTCCTTTTTAGTCTTTATGATAAAGCTTTATACATCTTTTTTTCCTGTTTATTCACAAAAGAAAGGTGGTGGGAGAAGCTGTGGAAGATTCCTGAGTGCATAAGGGGATGGGATGATCAGCTGAAACACCATGTTCCTAGCCAACTCGCTTTCCAAGGTGGTGTGACTAAATCTGATCAGCTTTTCTAGAGCTGAGTGTGCCTAGTCACATTTACGATTTACTTAGTGCTTAAAGATAACTGTTGTCATCTGTGATACTCTAAACAGGTGTTCAAATTGATCTTGTAATAAAGCTGGCTAAGCTTCTTGCATGCCTTTGCATTGCCTGTGTCTTGGACTATGGGCCAAATTAAGCTTTGAAAGAAATTTAAAAATCAAAATATTTGAGCTATCGGATGTATGGGTTAAAAAAGATGGAAGCAATTAGATAAGGATATGAATTTATTAATATGGATTAGGCTGGCTTGTTTACTTAGAATCTGTAATGAAGGCAATATGCCAACGTAGAATTAAATTTATTTAAGGGATTTTGACAAATGGTTTGTTTTTACATTTATCCGTCTTAATACTGTCAGAAAGTCTGACTTAAATACTCCAGCCATGATCTTGAATGCCTTTGTATCATGTAATGCTTTGTTTAAGTCTTCCTTTCTTTCTCTTTGTCCAAGAAATGTAACCTCACAGCTGAGGCGACGGCATCTGGGAAAAACTAGTGATCAAGAATAACCAGATAATCATGATGGGCATAAGGGTCATGACCAAAAGATCTCTCAGTGGCATCTGTATCACTAAATATTAGGAATATTCATTCATTCAGTAGTTCTCTTTTTGTCTTTGTGTTTGTCGTTGTCGGTGTGAAAGTTAACCAAATCCTCTGTGACCCATCTTTACAAAGCACTGCCTAACCCGCTCACCAGCTTTCCTGTGGCATGGATATCCTGTCTTCTGAAGAGCTGTTTTGCTTTTTTGAAGCATGAATGTTTGTTGTTTGGAGCTCTTTGTATCAAATTGAGGTCCACATTTTATCTTTACTTTGGGGCTTTTTTTTTTTTTCCTTCTAACTGGCCTGTGGAAATGATTACCGAGCCATCTAACTTCTGTGTCAACATGTAGCTTATTGATTGATGGAACAGTGTTAACAAGTTCTACGTTTGAAAAAACCGAAGGTGATTTTTTTAGTGGATGTATTACCAGGACTTGAGATTTCTTACGGATTTTTTTGTTGTTGTTCTTTACTGTTCTTTTCATGAAGAAGCAGCACCAGACTAGTCCTTAATATCGGAGATAGCTGTTGTGTCACTTCCTCATGCTGACATATTTACTAGAGGGTAAAATTAATAACCTTCTAGTAAGAGTGGCAGTCGAAGGGAAGGGCTCATCTGACTTCTGGAAACCTGGTTTAAACTGTAGTGCCTTGAACGTTGATTGTGGACTCAAGGATGGAAATGAAACTAGGGTCCAGATACACCCACGAAAACTTTTGGTAGTTATTGTACTTTGTAAGTTACAGGAACTGTTCGTATACCTCCCTGTGTTCCTTAAACAGTTGAGCTTAGACTACCTCTACTTGAAATCGAAGAGGGTTTTTTCTTTCAGAAACAGTATCTATTTATGGCTCTAATAGCAAAGACATTTAATAGGCTATGGGAATGACTGACTGTTCTAATAGTGTAAACTATAAGAGAAGTTAAAAAAATAAAACCAGATAGACCCTCAAAGGCACAGAATATGATTAATAGATTCTTATGTATCACAGTTGAAATCTTTTATGTTTCGGCTTTGTGTTGATAAACTTGAAAACTTGAGTTTCTGTTTGTGTTGTTTTTGGTTTTGGCCGTCTTATGTAAAAGGGCATGTAGGGATGGCATTGATTATTCTAAATCATATTTATTGGAAAAGCTATTCTAAAATTCTTAATATTTACATTTTTCTTTTTAAAATAGTATTTTCATCCCAGCCTAGCGACGATGAATCAAGTAGTGATGAAACCAGTCATCAGCCCAGTCCTGCTTTTAGACGCCGCCGTGCTAGGAAGAAGACTGTTTCTAGTTCAGAATCTGAGGAACGGCTGCTCCCCGAACAAGAAGCTGAGCCCTCTAAGGAGCTGTGTAAACGCCAGTTCAGCAGTGGTCTCAATAAGTGTGTTATACTAGCTTTAGTGATTGCAATTAGCATGGGATTTGGACATTTCTATGGTAAGTATTTGGAAATTTGTTACACTTAAACAGATGGCATGTATGGGCACTTGCTAAGAGAGGAATTCTGGGATCTGTTTTCAGTGTCATCATTAAATACGTGACCTTGGAAAGCTTGCAATCTGTTTGAGCCTCAGGTTTCTGATTTGGAAAATGGGGATAGTGCTTGCAAAGCTGTTTTCACCTACGTTAGGTGGTATTTATTTAAGACATGTAGGGATTTTTAGCGTGCGTGTTTATTTTTATTTTTTTAAAGATTTTATTTATTTGAGAGAGCGAGAGAGCACAAGTGAGAGAGCACAAGTGGCAGGGAGGGGCAGAGGGAGAGGGAGAAGCAGGCTTCCCTCTGAGCAGGGAGCCCAGTGCCAGGACCCCAAGATCATGACCTGAGCTGAAGGCAGACGCTAACCAACTGAGCCGCCCTAATGCAGAGCCTTTAAAAGTGTCCTGGGTGAAAAGAGGAAGGAATTCCATGTGGTATAATTTTTCATTGGGAAGCCTAACCATTGAGTCTTATTTATAACATGTCTGTTTGTACAAAGATGAGACTGTTTGAGAACTGAACGTTTCACACTCATTCACACACTCTGTATTAGAATTTTGAAAAAAATCACTTTAAACAAATGTTTTAGATCTTGTCAGCTTTACAGATTTCAGTTTTCCATACATGAAGTACTTCTAGGTTTTTTGCTGATATGATCCACAATTTAACTTCTGGAATATTCCCATTTTGTTCCTTCCAACAGTGTCTGCCTTATGCAAAAATTGAAGAGTTACATGTACCCTTTGTTAATTTGTGGAAAAGATACATTAAAAACATACATAGTGTATGTTAGAATAAACTTAATCAATACTTGTTAAGTCAGAGTCAGTAAAATGGGTTTCTTCTTGTCTAACTTTATATTGATAAATATAAGTATTTAGACTTCTGGTGGATGCTTGCTTGAATTTAATACTGAGATACTATAATTTGTATCCTCCCCTGAAATTTATTGTAAGAGATTTGACTTGAAATAATATGATTACTTTTGCTTATTATCTAGCTGGAACAAATGTATGAATGTATTTTTGAGAATGATCTTTTTCCCCACAGGTAAACATGGAGGTAACAAAGAAGGTCTCATCTTAATCTTTTTTTCTTACTAAAAAATTTGGACAGTGATTTAATGTTAATCCAGATTGCATTGAAACCCCACCATTTGCATGACCTTTTAAGTATTTTGTAGAAAGAACAATGTAGAGAGGAGTGCTTTCAAAATTGAGAAATTGCTGCTCTGTTAAAGATTTTGGTTACTTGTAAAATTTACTTTAATGATGATATCTAATAAAACACGTTCCTATACTTTTTAAAATTATCTTTTCAGAATATGAAAAGTATGGGTAATATGAAATAGTTTTGCATGGTGATGAGATTGGCTCAGTGAGCATATAAAAACCGTTAGTTTTTCAAGGTCACTGTTTAAAGGACATCATGTTTTTTCTTAATTCTGGCACTGGTCTCAACACTTCAGGAGCTTCTTTGAGTTGATTTCAGAGCCAGTTTGAATTTCTCATGCACTGTGAAGCTAGGCGTTGCGTACTCCATAATCAATCGTTTGCTTACAAATTATTTAACAAACATACTATTTAAGTGAATTACTTAGAGCATTCACCAGCCTCAGCTCTTTATAAATTTGGAGAATCAGATCTATCCCAGAAGGAAGGGAAAACCAGCAGGATTGAGGATAGTAAAACAGTACACTGCAGGTATTTCGTACTGCTCAGGTTCTGAAAGTGCTTACAAAAGTTAAAAAAAGAAAATTTTCACATATGAAGCACCTGTCTTCCTTACGCTTTCTTTACATTGTAAGCTATCCGTATTCTAAATCAGCAGTGGAGTTCAGTTCATTTGATTTTCTCGTGGAGTTACCTTAAGCATTGCTAGGACTACCTTGCTCTTCAGACACTGTAGCAGAATATAGCTAGGTGCTAAGTTATGTAGCACAGAAAAGAATTATAGCTCAAAAACTGTACTTACTGAGTCATCCTGGAGGTGGTAGGTTTTGGGTGGGGTCTGGTCTTACGCTTATGGTAGGCAGAAGGAAAGTGGAACATTCCAGCAATGGAGAACCTGACAACCTGAAAGTAAACTTTGCTGGGTTTGGGAGCAAGAAGACTGACTGGACTACAGCAGAGTAGATAAATTAGAAATAGTGGAGTAAAACATTGGCATACGTGGGCCGGTGTTATGTTGTAAAACATCTTGGAATCTGGGTAAGAGTTTAATCTGTAGAGTGACCTCATGCTAATTTTAGAGGAAAAGTGCAGGGAGGCATATGGTATGGGAAAAATTAAGATCGTCATTTAAGAGGGTTTGTAATCCTGATATTTGGTGATCAGGGCCTTGACAATTATAGTGAAGGTGGGGATGGAGAGAAGGTGAGTGAAATAAGGGACACTGAAGTAATAGTGAAAAATACAACTTTGAGCCAGGATACTTGTGATATTGGTTTATTTTTTAAATTCCAAGAAGTGTCCTAGTTGCTTTATTTTTGGAATTGGGGTGTTTCTGTGAAAGTTTTTGCTAGGTGATAAATAGATGGTGAGCACACTTTGGTTTGTTTTTATCCAACTTTATTCTAGAGTAGTTTAGGGAAGGTGTTAAGGTTAGATTTTTTTTTTTCATGAAGACTCCCCCCAAATTGTGCCCAGCAGGCAGCTGGGGTATTATTTGTAAGCTCTGGTAAGATTGGACTCAGAAGAGAAATCTTACAGCACTGATAGCAAAAACTGGGTTTTTATGATTAAGATACGTAGCTCTGTAGACATGACAAGGCCAAAGATTGTACCTTGGGTGGTAACACTTTATACTTAGGCGGCTAAAGATATAGGAAAAAAAAAAAACAAAACAACCCAGTAGTTACTAGATAAATAAAGGCCACATGAAGACAGTTGTCCAGCATATGTTATGTGATAGTACTGCAAATTCAGACCTTAACGCATAGTTTTAGGTTATGTTCCAGGGGGCGAAGGAATTCATCCTGTCAGCAGTTTGAAAAGAAAGAGTTTTTCTGTTATTCTGGGAACTACAAATGAATCTTCAACATTAAAAAAAAAATCTGAGATTCTTTTGAGTAATATTGAGACAAATTGGCCATGCTTTTCTAAATTGGAAAATTGAAAGAGAGGAAGTGAAACTTAACAGAATATCATAGCTAGTAATGGTTGTTTGTAATTTGGCAAAAGTTTTCTTAGTGTTTTTCAAGATTATTGAAGAAATTGAAAGCTAATTTTTTTTAGCAGTAGGGTTAGAAATAGTAAACTATCATTACATCTTTTCATTACAAAATCCTGTGATATCTTTATAATAATAGTATGCCACTTGGTAGATGTTACGGTCAAGCTTTCCAAATGCCTTTTGCCTTATTTTTGAATCAGTGTTTTTTTCTCTCTCATGCATGAGGCGTGCAGCAGCATGTGAACAGCATGTCTTGGCAAATTAACATTTTGGTTTTTAGGGTGAAAATATAGAGCATGCTAGTTGGTTTAAGACTTCCCGCTGCAGGGATGGGGATGGCGGTACTCTGGTACAGACCTAGCTAATGCAGAACTCTTCAACGATTTGGCTCTGAGAATGGCGGGTAATCACAGCCAGTTATTTTCCTTGCTGTACTTTTTGGGCTGTGTTACATCATTTACTAGGCAAAATGTAGTGAGAAAAAAATAGACATTTTTATTTTTCCTTATTGACTTACATCCTGTGAATAGATTGCATGGTTTGTTTTTTTTCCCTGTTGAAGACAACACTTTATGTCCCTCACCAGTCTCTCAAAACAACAAACCTGAGTGCCCTCGATATAGTAAGATTAAAACATTATATAGGCTTTTTTTTTTTTTAAGGGTAAGTGTGGGCTGGCTTGTTTTAGTCAGAAGGATAGTGAACTGCTTACATGTCCCTGGGTGTATGCTAATAAAAAAAATAGATTGACCTACTTGGACTGATTTATATTAACATCCGTCCAGCACCATTTGATGAATGACACCATGAGATTTTACTTATTCTTTTGTTTATATAATCAGAGTTTTTATAGAACTTGAAGTGCTGCCCTTGAAGAAAATGATCCTGTCCAGGTTAATTAATTAAATATATACAGATTAAATGTTTTATTATATGTTTTAAAATATCGGTCATCATAACATTTCTGTTACATGTATATGTGTGTGTATCTACGTATATGTCCCTAATAAAAATTTTCATTTTTCAGGCACAATTCAGATTCAGAAGCGTCAACAGTTAGTCAGAAAGATACATGAAGATGAATTGAATGATATGAAGGATTATCTTTCCCAATGTCAACAGGAACAAGAATCTTTTATAGATTATAAGGTATGTACTAACAGACTTTATAAGAAAGAATTGTTAGCCAATAATTATTGGGCTTTTCAGATACAAGTACAAAGCAGATCAGTGATTCAGTAATAATATTATAATAATTGTTGATTACTTACTGTGTCCTAGTCACTGCTCTGAGTACCTCACATACAGTATTTCTCTTACTGCTCCCCATAGCCCTGTGAATTAAGCAAGTATTAGCTTCGTTTCATAGATGGGAAAGAGGTTCAAAAAAATTAACTTTTCCAAGGCTAGCAATTGGCAAAGCTAAATTTATCTGATTTCAAAAATTTTATTTCTAATTACTATAATTAACATTTTTAATTAATAATATTTATAGAAAACATTGTTACTAACATTATTTTTACAGAACTAGGTAAATATTTTCAGTCAGTGAGAAAGGAGACTTTGTAGCTTCTCTCTAAGATCTTCCCTTGATCAAGAGAAATAATCAGCCAGTCCTTTTTCTTTGGTTTCTTGTTCAGTCTGGCAGAAGAGAGAGCATGTTATATTTGCCTGCCTAAACTCACCTAACACCGGCAGGACTGTGCTGTCCATTAACCGCTGTGTGGGTTTATGAGGACCAGTGTAATAGCTGGTCTCCTCTCTGGTTCTTCATAAGAGGGGTATAGGGCTTGTAGATAAACTCAGGGTAGAAAAGTAAACTGTTCCTCTTTCCTTCCATTCTCCCAAATTTCCCTCACAATTTATGTATCCCTTATTAGGGTTATGATTGTATTTCTTTAGAAGACAAAATCCCACTTGACATCTGGATTAGGTCATTTTTCAGGCAGGGATTCCTGAAGTTTTTGTAAGTAGTGTAGTTTTTCCTACCTTGATCAAAGGATGTTTTAAAAAGAGTAGGCATTTTCTTCTTCACCACCATGGTTTCTGGTTCCATAGAATGATGTTGGCTTTTAGGAGACTGACCCTGCATAGATCTTTACTGAGTCAGTTCTTGCAGGCTTCTTTCCTCTAGCTATTAAATGTGGTTTGGATTTTGAAGGTCTTCATGGGAGACGTGCCCGGGATTTGCTTATGAGGCACTTCAAGATTATGGAGTTTACTGAATGCAGAATATACCCTCCAGTCATTCTGTGGTCCCTTGTGCTTTTGCATTTAAAAATAATGCTACGTTAGTCTGTACTGCTCCATGGTCCACTTCTTTTGGGTACACAAAGCTTGTTTTCTCCCACATATGGAGAGCAGATGAAATGATTATGATGAAATTTTTTAAAAAATTTCTTTGAGAGAGAGACAGTACGGGTGGGGGGGTCAGGGAGGCAAAGGATGAGGGGGAGAGAGAATCCCAAGCGAGGCTCAATCTCAGGATCCTCAGATCGTGACCTGAGCCAAAATCAAGTCGGATGCTAATCCGACTGAGCCACCCAGGCGCCCCTGATTATTGTGAAATTTTAAATTTTAATTTGTTCTTTGAAGACTAATGAACCAGATAATGGACCATCCATTTCAGATAGTTATTTTTCAGGTGGAAATACTGTCATTCTCCAAAGGACATTTTTCTTTTGTTTCTGTATATCTGATTTTTTAGTCTGATTCAAATAGGATAACTATAATGTCTGTGGTAAATTAAGTAAAATATAAGTATCATTTGCTGATTTATATACAAGGTATTTTAACTGACTGGATAATGCTATAACCATTAGCCTACTTAAACATGTTTAATTTCTTGCTGTTTTGGTGAACGTTTATTACTAACATATATGTTGAAAGAGATATTCAAGGCTACTTTGAAATGCAGCAGAATTTTGTAAACCTAACTGAACATGGTTTCCTCTCTTTCAAGGGTGCTGACTTCAGAGTTCACATTGCTAATCTGGTGATAGTCTCTTCAGAAGATTATTTGAAAACTGAGAACTTAGTTATGAATGTTACCAAGATTCAGTCCTCTAAGAAGTGCTGAGAGAACTTGCAGGACTTAGCTGAACTTACTTTGGAATGTTAATTTGCACAGGGTGAAGATCTTTCAGATAGGACTAAAATTATTGAAATGTTTTCCTTTCAGAGTGCAGAGAATATAAATAGAATTTTTTGAATTTTCAAGTCATCTCTAGCTATAGTTTTCCTTTTTATAAAAGAGCATCTCCTTCATCCAAGGGTCAGAGAAGCCTTTAGTTCTGCCTAAATTTTCTTAAGGAGACTTCTCAGGAGAGATTGGAGTTCTGTAGTCAAAAGATAGACTGGTCTCCTTTTCTCCTGACTTGTAATTGGGCCTCTAAACCATTAAGGCTTTTATATGATTATGGGAAATAATCAGTAATCACTAATAAACATTAATCAGAAGTACTCCTAGCTCTATTTTAGAAATCTTACTTGGGATAAACCAGGCTCTAGCTCATTTTTTCCAGTCTTTAAATTCTTCCAGCGTGCTGTGTTATTATTTTGATGTGGTTCCATGCTGTGCATTTTCTTGCATATGAACTTTTATTTTCTGATATATATGTATTGAAATACATATATATATATATACTCTACCAATATATACACTGCATAAAGGATAGTCTCTGCAGAAATAGATACTAAAAATTTATGCGTATTGGTCACATACGGTTATGTCTTAAAGATTTGAATTGAGCTTTTAAATAAAGCATTTGACATTTTTCTTCTCTTTCAAAAAATATAGTCTTTGAAGGAAAACCTTGCAAGATGTTGGGCACTTACTGAAGAAGAGAAGATGTCCTTTGAAACTCAGAAAAAGAACCTTGATACAGAAAATCAGTATTTAAGAATATCTCTGGAGAAGGAAGAAAAAGCCTTATCTTTATTACAGGAAGAGTTAAGGAAACTAAGAGAACAGATTAGGATATTGGAAGATAAAGGGACAGGTACTGAATTAGTCACAGAAAATCAGAAACTTAAGCAGCATCTGGAAGAAGAAAAGCTGAAGACACACAGCTTCCATAATCAGAGGGAGACTCTTTTGGCAGAAGCAAAGATGCTAAGGAGGGAACTGGAGAGAGAACGACTAGTAACCATGGCTTTAAAGGTGGAACTCCAGCAGTTAAGCTCCAGTGAGTCATACGGCAACCCAGACTCTCCCAACGTATTGACCGAAAAAAAGGAAATAGACATCTTACGGGAAAGACTCACTGAGCTGGAGCAGAAGCTAACCTTTGAACAGCAGCGTTCTGATTTGTGGGAAAGACTGTATATTGAGGCAAAAGATGAAAATGCAAAACAAGAAACGGATGGAAAAAAGAAAGGGAGCAGAGGAAACCACAGGGCTAAAAATAAGTCAAAGGAAACATTTTTGGGTTCAGTTAAGGAAACATTTGATGCCATGAAGAATTCTACCAAGGAGTTTGTGAGGCATCATAAAGAAAAAATTAAACAGGCTAAAGAAGCTGTGAAAGAAAATCTGAAAAAATTTTCAGACTCAGTTAAATCTACTTTCAGGCATTTCAAAGATACCACCAAGAATATCTTTGATGAAAAGGGCAATAAAAGATTTAGTGCCACAAAAGAAGAAGCAGCTAAAAAACCAACAGTCTTCAGTGAATATTTACACCCGCAGTATAAGGCACGTACACAAAACCAGAATAAAGGCCCTACTATGCAAAGAGAGGGAAGGAAGGAAAAGCCAATTCACTTTGAAGAATTTAGAAAAAATACAAATTCACAGAAATGCAATGCTGAGCATGACTGTAGTGAAAATTATGATTCTTTCAGAAAGTCTTGTTCTGGTGTATTTGAATGTGCTCAGCAGGAATCCATTAACCTTTTTAATATGAAAGTGTTGAATCCTGTAAGGATAGATGAATTTAGACAGTTAATTGAAAGGTATTTATTAGAAAAACTGGATAGTTTTCATCATTGGAAAGAACTCGATCAATTCATCAATAAGTTTTTCCTAAATGGTGTCTTTATACATGATCGGAAGCTCTTCACTGACTTTGTTAATGATGTTAAAGATTATCTTAAAGACATGAAGGACTATCAAGTAGATAATGATGGAGTGTTTGAGAAGTTGGATGGATATATATTTAGACACTTCTTTGGTCACACTCTTTCCCCTCCATATGGACCCAGGTCGGTTTACATAGCACCATGTTATTATAATAGTTTTTAACATTTATAGATTGGGTAGCATTTTTATCATTTTAACATTTTGGAATGTTACTATCCATAAGGTACTTTTCGTAAGGAAAAAAAAAGTGCTATTTGTAAAAGTACTTTATTGCCAGAGAATTTAGAATTAATTGTCGAAAGATACAATTTTAAGTTAAGAGCTATTACAAACTAAAAATTTCATATCATCAGTTTGACTTGAGCAAATGGTTTAATTTCTGCCTTAAAAGTGAGTTAAGGATATGTAAATCCTGTTTTAGCCTCTCATCTCTCTTCATTCTAGTTTATATGAAAAGATAATCATCTTAAGTGAAATGATTTTTCTTTGGTCTTTTATTTATTTACTCACTTTGGGAGGCTAGGGTGAACAATACAGATTTCACTGAAATCGGACGAGCTCATATGTAACGATTTGGATTGGCCCACTTATTTGTCTATTCCATTTACCAACTAAATTATGATACTTAGTACACTTATTACACAATTATTGTTCATAGAGGTAGAGGCAAACTTAGAGTAAGGCACAAGTTATAATGTGTGTGCTTTAGATACATAATTTCTAAAAATAACTATCCATTGCTTATCAGCTTCATATCCTGTAACATGAAACTCGCCTAATCTTCAAATGTTAGCTTTATTTTTTAATCTTCGAGTTAGTTATATATATCTTTTTGAATAAATGTAATGTGTCTATAAAATAATGAGACTGATCCTGGTGTCTTTAGTCTTTAAATATCTAGTGCCTAAATGAGCAGAACATTGTGAGGCTACCCTGACAAGACATGAAAAATTCTTGCCATCAAGTTGCTCACAAGCTTTTGGAGATTTAGGTAAATGTAAGAAATGAAATGGAGGTATTGGAGGCACATTGTATATGGTGGCCTCAGCCTGGAGATGTTTGGGAAGGCTTCAGGAGTGAGGTGGTCTTTGAACCGAACTTCTTTAAACTGGTTTTTGAAGGAGAAATGAGAATTTGCTAAGCAGATGAGTAGGACATTCTGTTCCAAGAGAACTTAATTTGCATAGATTTGGAGCTGTGAAGACACACCACTTTAAGGAGGCAAGGTAGTCCTGGGATAAGAAAAGAAAAGGTACGGATCTTTCGTGAAGATCTGAAGGACTTCATTTTATGCTAAAGGACTCGCCTCGTTGCATTTTGGATCACTGGCAGCAGCCTGGAGGGTTGGCTGGAAAGAGTGAAGCTAGAAGCTAGATGTGGTCTTGGAAGAAACACAGACATGAGCTGATGAGTATCTGAACTAGGGTAATAGTAGGAGTGGGAAGGGGACAGATTTGAATAATATATAGTAAGTAAAATCAGTGGTATTTCTTGTGAAAGAGAAGTAGAAAGTAACAATTCCAGATTTCTGGTTTGGGTCACTAGTTGGATAGTGTCATCACTAAGATAAGGGGTACCAGACATTTTGGGTAAGGGGAATTGGAAATGAGAATTGTGCTTGTAGGTACCTATTGACAGCCAAGTGGAAAGAGTTAGTTGGCCATTAGTTATAGAACTCTTTCTAGCCCAGACTGTGTGTGTGTGTGTGTGTGTGTGTGTGTAGGTCATCTAGGCTGGGGGCATTTTATCCGACTCATGGGGCACACTAACACCTACGGGGTTGTAGAGAAAGGAGGCTGAGAAGAATGCCAAAGTGTAGCAGCAAGAAAATCCAAAGATCATCTCAAGTGAAAGGAATATATATATGTGTGTCAAATGCTTTAAACATTAAACAAGAGACTGGATTTCCAGGTTGGGGAATTGGGTGGCCATGAATCGCATTAGGGACTATTTCGGGGAGGTAGTGACAGAAGCAGCCTGATCATACGGAGTTTGAGGAAAGTAGTAGATACAGACCTTGTTTATGAACCTTTGCTGTGGCTGTAAGAGAAGAGAAAGAAAAAGAGCCGTTCTTTAGTTTGTAAGAGATATGTACATATTCTAGCTGAAGGATGAGGCCAGTGGGGAGGGACTGATTTTTGAATGAGAGGAGAAATAATGGAAACACATCTCATTATTTTATTGTCACATTTCATTTATCTGTTGAGTATTTCCCCTTTTTTGCCACTGCAGTATATTTGTCTATTTTTTCTGTAGGATAAAAGTGTAATACTGAATCTTTTTGGTATGGTTGTGTTAGGATTCTACTTCAGATTAACATCCTTTTTCAGAGTGTTCAGATAATAGATTAATGGAGAAAAACATTAAAATTGTTTCTTGTTTAAATTTAACTCTAACATAGATGAAAAATGTGTTTACTGCTTTCAGTCGACCAGATAAAAAGCAACGTATGGTAAATATTGAAAACTCCAGGCATCGAAAACAAGAGCAGAAGCACCCTCAGCCACAACCTTATAAAAGGGAAGGTAAATGGCATAAGTATGGTCGTACTAATGGAAGACACATGGCAAATCTTGAAATAGAATTGGGGCAGTTACCTTTTGACCCTAAATATTGATCATCATGATTAAGTTAAATTAGCAAATGGTAACCGAAACATGGATGCTTTCTACAGTGTTTGGTGTTGAAACTAAAATGAAATTATCAAGATAATGTCTTTCTGTCACTTCTAAGTATCAGTTTGATGACTTTATTGCTCAGAAGCATCAAGCAAAAGCCTACTAACTTGCATTTTCCTTGTAGTTTAGCTTTGCTGAATTTTTTTTGGCACTGGAAATATTCAACTGTAGTTTTATGGAAGCCGGGCATGCAACAGATTTTGTGCATGAAATGAGTCTTCCTTTCAGCGTATGAGCTTAAAGCAAGCTCAGATCATATGACAAAGTGTAATTAACACTGATACTTGTGTTAAATTTTCCGTAGAGCTTGAAAAAAGTACATTGTGATGGAATTTCATCTTTAACATTTTATAATCTTACACTTGCTTCTTGTCTTTTTGTGGGTTCAAGAGCCCGTTGACTTGTGAAGAATTTGCTGCCTTCTTATGAGCTTGCTGACTTGTTCTCTTGTGAAATTTCTTGCACATCTCAATATTGTGGAAGAAACAATAAAACTACACCATGAGGAAAACTAAAGGTCTTTATTTAAAATCTGGCATTTATTTGTATTAATATATTTTATACTTTGTGGTATTTTTCATACATTTCCTCAGTAGTGCTATTTGGTAAAGCAGTTCAGTGGTTTTTTTGCTAGTTCACGAATCTTACCCAGTGTTTACAGGCATATGTATGCAGCATCTGAATATTTGTGCCCAGCAATGTCTGTTTCTTTAGGAAAGATTTAAACACAGTTCAGAGTTTCATCTTCTGTTGAGTGTTCCTTCTAACTTCCGTTCATAGACATGTATGTGACTTCCAGTTCGACCTTCTGGCAAGTGAGTGTGGAAGAACACAGCAGTCCTCTCATAGTTGCTTGAAATTAGGAAAGCACTTATTTCCTAGAAGTAAATAAATGTTTAAGTAAATAAAGGCTACATTTTCTGAGTACTGTTTCAAGAATTTTAGAATGACCTGATTTGCGCCTCTACCACTTTTTTCTTAATAAAACTATAGTTTCTTTTTTAATTAATTTTAGAGAAAGAGAGAGAGCACAAGTGGGGGGGGCAGAGGGAGAGAGAATCTCAAGCAGACTCTGCACTGAGCATGGGGCCCAACACGGGGCTCAATCTCATGACTCTGAGATTATGACCTGAGCCGAAACCAAGAACCAGACACTTAGCCAACTGTGCCACCCATGCGCCCCAAAGCAATATAGTTTCTTAATGAAAGAATTAACTCATGGTAAGTAACATATATATCTTGATAGTTATAGAACTGGGATGGATTTTGGCCAGGGAAAAGAACCAGTAACAAAATATGGGGCTTGAAAGGGACCATAAAAAAGTTTTGTTGTCTGTTTACCTGAGTGCTAAACCTGAGGTGAAATAGTGAGTTTTCCCTTTTCATGTTTCCTTACCTCCTCTAAAACGCTGAAGATGATCAAGTGCGTAGGCAATGTGGAATCATTGTGAAACTCTTTATCTAGCCAGTTTAAGGGATTCAGATAGAATGTATCTGCTTCATCAAGGTACTGCCTTTTTCCAGTCAGGTCTGGGGGACATTGGAGAAATCTCATTGGAAGTGGGTAGTGGACATGGCTGTGAAGAGAAAGTTATCATAATAGTTACAAGAAGTTAAAAAGGTGAGTTTTCCAGTTACTCTCAAGATCTGTCGTGTTCACATAACAAAATGTAAAGTCAGAATCTAAACTGGGTCCCATGAAGGTGAAGAAGCAAGCCTTTCATGTAGTTTTCTCAAAGGCGGACAAGAGGATTCTTACACCCTGTGCCGGTGCAGCAGTAGCATGACCTTCAAGTCCAAACTAAAGCATGAAACTCCATTTCAAGGTGGGATAGTAAGTCAGCCGTGTGGGAGACTCTATTCTCCAACATGAGTATGCTTTTCCAGGAATGGAAGGGGCCTTTGGGATGAAGTGGGTGACTCGTTAATAAGAGTATAATTCCCCATAGGCTTAATTGGCAAGGTAGAAAACTTCATGAACCAGAAAGGGTTCTTGCTCTCTTCCCTTTCTGCTCTGAAAGGGGATGGATCACATCCTTAGATGTTCCTGTGGGGGGGTGGTGGTGGTGGTTCACATTTATATAAATAAGATTTAGTAATAGCAACATGCGTTCACTGATTCAAATCCATATTAGTAATGGTTTTATTGTGGCATAGAATAGACTGCATGTAAAAAAGATGGATTGATGAATTATGACAACTTAAGCCAGTTACTTGGGCCCTGCAAAAGCTATGTTTATAACTGCGTAAGGAAAATAAACACGTGTTAGAGGTTTATGTTATCTATGGACTGCATACAAAGTAAATTTACACAAGACCTAACACTTCGTGACTTGTATAATTTAGGAGAGGAAGGTCTTTGCTTCAGGGAGAAAACCAAAACAAGCTGAGAAAAAGCTGTAGGCCTTCTAGCTCAAAGTAGGCATTAGAGATTTTTTTTTTTTTTGCGCTCCATTGTACAGTTTGAAAAATGTAAGATGAGAACCTGGTGAACTACTCAAAGCCTAAGACATCAACCATACAACCATGTATGGAGAGCATCTTGATGCCTCTAGAATTCCTGTTCTCTGCAGTGTTACTGCGAATGTGGGCATGGAGGGAGAGTGAATGTCCCGCTCTCAGCTCTAGTCTTTCCTATATTGTAGGTGAACCTCAACTTGAAGGGATATTTGGGTCTTACATCTAACCTGTGGCTTTTGCTAGGCAGTCCCAACTTTCCAAATTGTATATTAATGATTGGCATTAATGATTCAGTTAAGTATCTTAAAATGATACCAAGCTTTGATATTTAGTTGACTGAATATGCACATGGAAAATTAACTTCAGACTGTTTAAAGCTAGGTTAAGGAGATGTAGAACTATTTGAAGAAAAGCAGTTTGCTTTATCCTTGTACTGTTATCAGGCACTTGGAAGCATAGGACCAAATGGATTTCTTTTTAAATGTCCTGCATAGTTAAGGCAGTTTTAGTGTTGTATTTCTCAGCAATACTTAATTCATGCATCAGAATATCATCTAATTGAATTTCCTAACTTTTATAGGTGAGACAACTAATACAAAGAGAGATTCAAAAAGACTGGTTTAAGACGAGGGCAGCAGCCCAGTAGTAAATCTGGAGTAGAATCCAGTGTTTTGAGATTAATTCAAAATTTTAAAATAGAAGATGTATTACAAAGATTTGTAGTAAGCTCAATGATAATTTCTTTTACTACGGTTACCTTCAAATAATCTATAAAATATATTACATTTAAAGCAGATCATTTAAATGTAAGTCGTTCATATTTTTAAAATGAAGTTTATTTAAACGTGGTATATGATTTTCATTGACATAGTTCAAATGGCTTTTAAAATTCAGTGAATATATATGGATAAAGTTTCAGATTTCTTAGTCATTTGATCACTTATCAAACTCAGAAATCTGAAAGGAATTTTAAAGTAGTTTGTTTCATTTTCTTTTTTAAGATTTTATTTCTTTATTTGACAGAGACAGCCAGCGAGAAAAGGAACACAAGCAGGGGGAGTGGGAGAGGGAGAAGCAGGCTTCCCACCAAGCAAGGAGCCCGATGCGGGGCTCGATCTCAGAAAGTCGGGATCACACCCTGAGCCGGGATCACACACGACTGCGCTACCCAGGCGCCCCAGTTTGTTTCATTTTCTTAATAGCATAGAGTGGAACAACTTTTATTACCTATAATAAGGAGTAGAGTGGCAAGGCATCATTATAAATACTGAAGCTGAAGATTTATTGGGTTTATTGTAACAGAGTTCTTGAATATGAGTCATGACATCAAGAGTACCTCGTTGATGAACTAAACCAGTATAGAGGGCGAGGAGCATATTCGATAAAAACAGGAAACTGAGAGCTGGTTTCTTCCACATTTTCAGGTGGTTTAGAGAGTACCCTGTATGAAGACAGACACATTGAACCATAATACTGACATTGTTGTTTTAGGATAGCTAAGCAAATGTTAACTGCAAATATATTTGTAACCTTTAATGGAAGTAGCACAAACTGAAATGGTATCATGGAAAAACAAGAAATAAGCAGTAGGTCATCTTCATAATTTCTCTAAGCATTCACAGTCATTGTCCTCGGGTCTTAACCTTTTTCTAGAAAAAAGAATTGGATAGTGGAAAAAGAATGGCTAGGGAGTCCAACAGACCCAAATTTGAATTCTAACTCTGGCACAGGTTGCTTTCTTTACTTAGCTGAGTGTTATTTTCCCCATCGGCAAATGGGATAATTTTTCCAAGTATGACGTCCAGTGCTTGTCCTGGTACATAGTAGTTCATTTATCTGTCTCTTCTCTTTAATCCCCCAAGCACTAGCAATGGCTTGTGTACAATAAGTCTCCGTAATTCTGGAGGAAGTGCAGCAGAGTGTTCTCTTAGAAAAACAGACCACTGGAAGATTTTTCAGTAGTTATTTTATGTATGGTGGCATGGATATCTTTTTCTGAAGGAAGTATGTCTTTTCTTTCACTACAGTGTTGGGCAGTTTGGAGATGCTGAACAATTTCTTTTTTAATTTGTAAAAGTAATTCTTGCATGTGGCAAAAACAAAAACAAAACAAAAACAACCAAGCAGAACAAATAGAGTAAATGAAAAGTAAAAGTCCCCCACCCCCTTCCTATAGTCCTCCTCACCAGCAGTAGCCATTGATAATGAGCACATAAGGAGCTGTTGAAAATACCCATAAAAAAAAAGGCCTTTGCATTGGAAAATAATAAGCTTATTAATGAACTTGACATTTTGTTCATACTCCACATGTACTGTCTCCATGGAATTAGTTAATTGTTCTCTTGGAATTTGGGTATCCAGGATCCAGTCTGTGGCTTGCCTAAAATTTTAGCACTAATTCCCACTGGGGCTTGGGCACTGTTTTCCATGATCGTCACCTGACTGACTGCTATCAGCTGTCTTAGCTTGGCTCAATCACTGAAAATAACTGAACATCAATAAAATTAATTTTGAACTGTTTCCATTTAAGGACACTAACATAAAGTTGGCCTAGGAGGGATTGTTTCAAAATCAGGAGCAAAGTAAGACCTGTGATTTACTTAAATCACATCTAATTCTTCACATTCACTGAAGACACTCAGTCTCTCAACTTACCATTGTCATAAATTAAAAAGACGGTATGTATTAACATTTGGTTTAGGAAAAACTGAAGATACCTTTTGTTTGTACACTTAAATGTATCTTAATTAGGTGTGGTGCCTTTATAGCTCTTCTCTCATCTGTATTCATTGCTCTGAAGATTATAAATAATATGTTGTATATAAATAATATATAATAATTGAAATTTTAGCTGTTGAAAATAGTTAAAATAACTGCATCTATTCCAGGGTATCTGATACCTGCCACTTACTTGAGAGCTGAACTAAATCTTAGATGCTCAATTTCGTTCCTCCAGGAAATGTTCTAGATAACATTACCTATAGTTCATCCCTCTCACTTACTACTACTTGAGACAGCTGATTAGCCAAAGCACATTTTAAAAAGTAATGTGATAAAAAATGTAGGAAGAACAAGAAAACTATACCTACATTTAAAATATATCTAAATTTATGTTTGCAGTGGTAAAATGAGGAACCTACTAAAAGTTTGAGAACTAGAATTAGCTTTATTAGAATTGAAATAGGATTCCAGAAGTTCTCTTACTGTACTAATTCCAGTCACAGAGCTAATAGACCAGCAGGCTTAAAAGCTGTGCTTTCTTGGGTAGACAGGAAAAAAACCAAATACACCTAGTGGCCTCAGATTACAAAAAGCTACAGTAAAGGCTATCCTGGCAAGGTGCTTTAGAAGACAACTTGCCCTTAGGAATATTCAAATGAAGTGTAACTTGGGCATGTGTGAAATGTTGACTCATCAACAGTCTTCACTCACTAAATGTTCCTTGAAACGGGCTTTAGGGACAATGGTATGGTGACTGACCTACACCTGGAGTGCATGGTGGTGAATGCTGTAAAAATGGCATTTTCGGTAGAATGCTGGAAGAAGATGTGTTTGTGTTTCCAGCTGCTGTAGTACGGAGGAGAGTCTTAAATCAGGCAATGCTTATATTTTATATTTTCTTTGTGGTGATATTAGGATGGACCCTTTCAAAGAGAACTGAATTTCCCTGTTATTTTGGAAAAAAATATACAGAAAATGCTGGAAAGAGAAGGAAAGAAGGAACAGTTGAACAGACTTGGGTTTGAATACTCCCAGGGTTTTCAAACTATCTGACACTGAACATTCTCAAGAGGATTTCAGAACCTGGAGTTGGTAAAGGGAGAGCTGGAAATACAGCTGCAGTGCTAGTCTGCGGCACAAGAGCAGCTTAGGATTCACAGTTTTCTTACAGGGAAGCAGTATGGTTTCTTCAGTATTTAAAAAAAGGCAATAAGATCCTAGTAGCTGCTGTCTAGTAAGTCTACATAACTGTACATACAGATAATATGCAGTTCTCACTGAAAGGATTCACCCTAAAGTGAGCAAGCTTCACAATGGGATAGTCAGCACAATGTAACGTAAGCATTATCTAACCTGAAATGTGAGACCGCTCTCCCAATTACTGAAGATTCTGTGAACACAAGCTTGCTTCTATTCTGTAAACCACTTACAGAAATCTTTCGGCCTCTCATGTAATTTCCATGAGAATAAAGACTTAGTATGAACCTGGCTGACTACTTGTCCGAATTCAGACACCTTCCTTTCACATACAGTAGCCCCCCCTTCTCTGCGGGGAATACATTCCAGACCCCTGGGGGATGCCTAAAACTTCCAATAGTACAGAACCCTATACTCTTCCTATACACACCTAGGATGAAGTTTTAACTTACGAAGTAGACGTGGTAAGAGATTAATAATAATTAATAGTAAAATACAAATGTAACAGCATACTGTAATAAAAGTTGAATGTGGTCACAAAATTTCTTATGTACTGTAGCCATCTTCCTTGTCATGATGTGAGATGGTAAAATGCCTATGTGATGAGATACGGTAAATGACGTAGACACCGTGATGTAGTGTTAGGCTACTGCTGACCCGAGGATAGGTCAGAAAGGGGATCATCGGGATCGCGGTTGGCGCAGGTTACTAAAATTGTGGAAAGTGAGTCGTGTGTGAGGGCATGCTACCATAGTAAGTCTTTCTAACTCAACGCTAAATAACATCCCAGAATATGTAATTTGCTCCTGTTATCCATGCCAACAAAAAGATACATAAAAGAGGAAGTTTTAAGAATTTAAAAGACTGATAATTATCTCTGGGAAATGGAGCTAGATGATTAGAGGATGACATTATTGGGTTTTTTCTTTTTGTACCATGAGTTTATTTTTATAATAAACACACTGGGTTCTTATCCAATCACTATCCTCGGATCACTGTTAAAGTTTTAAGCCCATTATGTCCCAGCTGACTACTCTCCAGGATAAAATCTAAAAACTTGAGTATATAAGAAGGCCCTACATGAATTGGTTCTTCTTCACTCAGCCGTATCTCCTAATCATATGATTTATCTTGATACAGTTACTTTTAAGTTTTGGATACTTCGTGTTATAATCTGTATTCTTAAGCAAGGACTGATGAGTTCCTTCTTACCAAGGTAAGGTTCATGGAATGGAGAAGATGAGAAAAGTCAGGGGCTGTACATTACTGATCCCATCAAACACAGGGGTAGGAAGGATGCACCCTTGTTTTGACAAGACTTAATAGAAAACCCAATCTAAAAGCCCAAGAAAAAGATCTCTACCAAGTTCTACCAACCAGGGACTTTTCTCTGGGAAAGCTGTTCAGTTAACTTAAATTCAGTGTTTACATGAAAAAAAACAAAGGGTGGTTTAATTCTGGGATGGAACATACAGGAGAATGGGCCTGGGAAAGCGACTACTTTTTAAATCTTTTTTTTTTAAAGAGAGACTTTTTTAAGAACAATAAGGAGAATATTGGGCACAGAGGTATCAGGAAGAATTTTATGTTGCTACTTTGCTAAGGAAATAAAGCTATTTTCATAGAAGTCCTAGCTAATGCCAAAAACAAAGATATTTAAGGGCATAATTAGCTTTTTATGTAAAGAGATAAATTATCAAAATAACCACCTGAAAGTATGTAAGTACCTCTGAAGAGGGGAATTGGGAGGAAGGGGAGGGAACCATTGTTTTTTAAAACAAACTTTGGGAATGGCTTTTTGAAACAATGTGCATGTGCAGTTTTGATAAATCAGCTTATAGAGAAACAGAGACAAGTCTGCGTTGGCCACTGTGGTAAAAACAGAGGAGGCAGATACCTAACCTAGAATTAGGAGCAGGTGTTGGAAACCTCATCAGCACAAATGACAGAGGTTCAACTAAAAATTTCAATGTTACTAGACCAATGGCACATTTCTTTTACAGATAAGGAAACTGAGGCACAAGGTTATACAGTTCATTAAGGATCACAGCCAATTGCAGAAGGTATGTTTTCCAGAGTTAGTCCTATTCTGGATAGAACTGAGGGAAATTCAAATTAGGTAAGAGAAGTTACTGTAGATTGAAAAAAGTGTCTGCAATTATCCCCCTTCACGTGTCCAATCCCTACCTGAGCCTGAAGTTTATTTTTCATTTCTTGAATCTGGCCTGGGTTTGCAACTTGCTTTGACCAAAAGAATGTAGTGGAAGTGACCATGAGCCAAGTACAGACATAGTAAGTTTTAAGCCACTGGGTTTTAAGGCCCTGCATGAGTTGGGCCTTAAACTTAACGTGGCTGTTAAACAGCAATTGCTGATAGTTGTTGTGTTAATATAAAAATCAGGTTAGAATAGGTCATAAAAGAATAAAAACTGAGATTTGAGGTACAGTATAACTCAAGATTTCGTGTAGTTAGAAAAGACACAAACTGGGCCATTTAAAACAACTCCAAAGAGAACTCTTGTCTACCACTGTTCTGAACATCCAAAGACTACTGTCCAGGTGAGCTCACTACTGACTGTTAGTGGGAGTACAAGTCCCCTAGGAATTAGAATTTTCAGGTCCAATTCAAGGACCGTAGGTATTTGTGTCCAGAGGAGGGATCACATCCTCTGAGAAGATGAGGGGTTTTGCTAGTTCAGTCCTTTAGGGATAATTCTGAGTGGACAAAGGACAGAACAAAGGCTGATTCTTGTTCATTAGAAAGGGTCCTCTTCAACCCTCATCGGCATTTTATCTCAATCTTTGAGATTGAAAACAGATTACCAAGAACCTGCCACTTAAAAGATTCATTCTTTTGGAGTGGGAATGATGATTCAGACAACCCAGCCTTTCTCTAAAACACTCTGTAAAGACACGGCACAGAAGTGGAATGCTAGAAAACCTCGAATTATAAAAATGGGATGAATCCAAGTTCCTAAACTGACCAAACAACACACACAAATATTTGAGCTCCAGTATAGCAACACATCTGGGCAGAAACCAGACTTGACTTATTATAACTCCAACTCCAGCTCAAGTGGTTGTAAAGAAAACTTTTAAATCTGAATAGTGATTGATGAACAGATTTGCAGATCTGCTCTGGTGAATGGGCCCACTACTCTTAAGACTTGCCAAATAGCTGTTAGATGCCTATATTTTGTGCCTGCATCTACATATGAAGTGACACTATAATAACTCGAACTTTGGTTTCAGCACTTCAGATGTATCAAATATTTAGATGTATGTTTGTGTGTATATATTCATATGTAAATTATGTGTGTGTGTATATATATATATCATAATGTACATATATATGTAAATTACATTTGTATCTCAATTGAAGAGAGTACATCTGACATCTGTAGGAGATGATGAAAACTTGGGCAAAGGTGGCTGCTTAACTCAGTGGGTTGTTTGGTTTTTTTTTTTTTTAAGGCAAAAGTTTGATATCATTAACTCCCTAGTTTTTCCCAGCCTCCAGTCTCAGTTGTATACTTATTTCTTCCCTCCCCAGTCCAGTGATTTTTTTTTTTAGTGTTAATATTTGAGGGAAGCCAAGTTGTTTATTCTGAATTGAAGTTAATAACGTTTCAATTCATAGTTTATCCAAACCAACCAGTGTAAAAATTCACATTTTTCAGAGTTGAGTACTGTTAAGATTGGTGGAAGTTACATATAAAAAAATTACTGCAAAAGACCTAATGGAAAAATGGAGAAAAGTCCAGAAATAAAATCAGAGGTGTGGATCACTTTAAAAATTGCATATGCATTAGAGTGAATCTTAAAGGGGTAGATGTGTATGAAGAAGCATTAAAAAGTAGTTTCAACAGCTATAAATATATTTTTCATTTGTGGAATGAAGAATTTCATAGTTTAATCATAAACTTAAAATGCTATTCTAAAATAGACATATTTCATTACTTTAAAGATTCCTACTAGCCACAAACCACCACCACCCAAAGGTCCTTTGGATATTAAATCCTTACGTTTTTTATATCACATTATAGGACACAGGAAAAAGTACATTTAGGCTGTAGTAATATAACTTGTAATTAAGAATACTGCAGTAATATAACTTGTAATTAAGAAGCATTTCTCATTTAGCTTAGTTGAAAAATATTTTAATGCTTAAGGAAAATTTATTGTCTTAACTATGTCTATATAAATACAACTTTTTCTATATTAAACAAAAATACTTACCACAAAACACCATACAAAATGGTAAAACTGGATAGATAAACCTGAATTCTTTGTGGCTCAACATGCTAAAAAAAAAATTAAGAGAATTACAGGACAGTTTGAGAAATAAATATATTTAAATATAAATATAATTAACAATCTGTTAATTATAATATAATATAATTAACAATCTGTTTTTTTTAATATAATATAATTAACAATCTGTTTTTTTTAATATTGAGACAATTTCATCCTTCAGGATGCAGTCTCATTATTTGTTAGTTATAAGGTGATGGTGTGTTAAAGTAATCCTAATATGTGATGTCAATGTGAGATTCTAAAGTACAATTACATTCTAAAAAAGATTTAAAAAAGATTTCTATTACCAATCCAGTTAAGTCATATTACTCAAATTTGGAATAAAATAAATATATTTGGAATAAAAATATATACATATATATAATATACATAAAAATATACATATATATAAAAATATATACATTTTCATTTAAAAATATAATTTCTCTGGTCCTTCAATACTTAAAATTTTGGTAGTTTCAGTGTTTAAAAGCAAATAAAATTTTTTCAACTTAAAAACTGAATGTACTTCTGGTCAAGCAAACTATACATATCAGAAGTATTCATTCTGAGCATCAGCATAATTATTACCTTTTCTGTCTGCTAAATAATCCCTACTAACAAATCATAAGAGTTAATACATCTTCAGAAGATAAACAATTTACTTTTTGAAGAATTTAAATTCTTGGTGACATTAAAAAATTTAATTATTTGAACAAATAAAATCTTACCTATAAACTAGCAGTGTCCACAGCACAGTTACCAAAAGTATTCGGTACCTCTTTGGGGCCAGAAAGCAGCCATGAATAAAGAAGGGTAAGTGAGTACCCAAGACAGCTGGAAATCCTTGGCTGAAGTACCAGTGCCACGGATGAGAACCATAAAATGTTCCCAAATTCTGAAGCACGTTAAATTTCAAAAAGTTATACTGAACCAGGGTCCACTGGCATAGTTGATGGAAAAAGAAATAGAAATGTATTAGTGCCAAGTACGAATCTTTGGCATTAGGGAATTTGGCAGAATCTTGAATGAAGTCTAAAAACCAAACAATACTTGATATTAATAATTTTGATTAATAACCACAAGAAATCATTCTTTATTCATTTTTAATGTTCTAAGTTTTAATGTGTTCTGTTAATTTGTAAAAAAAAATCTAGGTTTCTGCAGTTCAAGAAAGCATGAATAAACGTTCATCTGTATTTTGACAATGTAAGTTTTGCATACAATAAGAGGTAAGACGATCCTCAAAAATCGTTTTTGTATGAATATGTGTGTTACCCATATTAAAGGTACTTTAGTACCTTATGATATCACACATTAAAATTTAAAGCTTTGAGAACATTACCTTTTGAATTGTTGCACAAAGCAGATAATTAATAGCAACAACAATGGTTAACAGTAAGTGCTCATTTCTGCCAGGCACTGTTGTAGTCATTTACAGGCATTATCTCATTTGATCCGTCAACCTTATGAAACAGGTACCACAGTTATTTCCAGTTGAGGAAACTGGCAAGAAAGGTACCTAACTTATCCAAGGTCACAAAGCTAATAATGAAGGTTACTAGCTTTCAATTTGTGGCGATCTGATTCCAGAGGCCCTAAGTGCCTTTAAAATCAGGGAACTTCAAAGCAACCAAAGGCCATTTACCAACAGTCATGACATTAAAATGTCAAATCAAATGCCTGAAGAGAGTATTCTGATTAACTTGAAATTCTGAATGATTAACTTGAGGTCAATTAAAATTTAAAAATTTAACCTTTGTTACAAACCTGACTAAATTGTACAAACTTGACAAAAATGCCATAAAATGGACTCCTTTTAACTTCAACTATGAATACACAATTCTGTTTTATAGAAAACACAGCAAATTGAATGAAAGCCATATGCCAATAGTTGTTTTTTTTTTAATGTATCCCATAAAATTTTTAAAAAGTGATTTGCCTGTCTTCCCAAATATTCATAGATTAATAGGTCAGGCTGAGTTTAGTGTAATAAATGGTAGTGTAATAAAGGTAGTGTAATAAATGGTTAGCTTAAAAATAGCCATTAGCTTAATATATTTTTACTTACTTGACCAAAAAAAATACGATCAATTATCAGAGACAAACTCAAAATGACAAATCTGAAAAACAAAATAGAAGGGTGATTAACATTCCGAACTTACTGAAAATCCAGTACTGGCATACGGCTTTGCAAATGCTTGGTATCAAAAGTCAATTTAAAAATGCCTTACAATTTTGTCAACTGAATATGGATTTACACATTGCAAGATCTTTCACTGATAGAAGCTGTATTTAAGGAGACTTTCTAAAATTAATAAACACTGCATTATCTATTGCCACACAACAAATTACCCTGAACATTGGCAACTTAAACTATGAACATTTATTACCTCATTGTTCTGTGGGTCAAGAATCCAAGAGGAGCTTAGCTGGTGTCTCTGGATCAAAGCCTCTCATGAATTGTCAAAATGGTGGCTGGGGCTAAAGTTTCATCTGAAGGCTTGACTGGTGCTGCTGGGGAAATATGCTTCCAAGCTCACTCAACATGGCTGTTGGCGGGGCTCAGTCTCCCACATGTCACTTTTTTTTTTTTTTTAAAGACTACCTCCTCACATGGAGACTGGCATCAGCAAAGAGAGTAAGATGGGCATCTAAGATGGATGCCACCGTCCTTATAACCCAGTCTTGGAAGTGACATCCCTTCTGCCACATTTCTATTTGTTAGAATTGAGTCAAAATGCCCAGCACAAGCTCAAGGGAGGGAGATTATACAAATGCATGAATATCAAGAGGATGGGATCAGTGGGGGCCATCTCAGTGGCTGCCTACTATAAACATATCCACAGAAAAGCACACTAGGAGTATAAGCCTTCATCAATCATCACTATATGAACACAACTGTGTAACTGTCCTATAGACCAGGATACAGAGCATTAGCACTTCAAAAGCTCTTCTATCTTTCCAATCAATCTCCACTCCCTTCCCAAAGACGACCACTATCCAGTCTTCTGATAGTGTAGATGTTTTACCTTTTACTGAATTTTACAAAAATGAAATCACCCTGTAGTACTCATGTCCAGTTTCCTTCAATCATATTTGTGAGATTTAACCACATTTTTTGTACATTGCAATAGTTCATTGATTTATAATACTATATAGTATTCCACTGAATTAATCTGTCACAGTGTATTTATTCTGTTGATGGACGCTGCTTTCCTTTTTTAAGCTATGAACAGTGCTATGAACATTCTTTTATGCGCCTTTTGTTTTCCAAATGTATGTATATACATTTCTGCTGAGTATATACCTAGGATTGAATTACTGGGCCTCAGGGTGTAAGTGCAATCAATTTTAGTAAATTCTTGTAGTTTTCCAAAGTGGTTGTATCAATTTTTATTCCCACAGGACTATATAAAGGCTCTATATCCTTTCAGGCACTGGGGTAGATGTATACTAGAATGTCATGGTGGTTTTAATTGATATTTCCTTGGTGACTAATGAGGTGAGTACCTTTATATTCTTGGCCATTTAAATATCTTTTGAAGTATGTGTTCAGGTTTTAAAATCAATTTTCTATTATCTCTTTCTTATACATTTGTACAAGTTCTGTATATAATTGATAGACCTCTTTTCTTGGTGTTGTGTTTTGTACTGCAAATATCTTCCAGTCTGTGTCTTGCTATTTCTCTTAATGGTGAATCTGATGAACAAAAGTCTTGAATTTTAATGTATTCAAATGTAATTATTTTTTCCGTTATAGTTAATACTACATTCTATTTAAGAAATCTTTGCCTGCCTCAAGGTCATGAAGATATTCTATCATATCTTGAAGAAATGCAAGATATGCATTTACTTTACCCTTTACCTTTACTTTAAGATCTATAATTCCCTGGATTTTCATTTTTTTGTTTATGGTGGCAAGAAGGGGTCAATATTAATTTTTTTCCCATATGGATATCCAGCTAATTATATATTTATTGAAAAGACTATCCTTTCTCTACTGCACTGCCTTATCACTATTATCATAAATGAATGACTTTATGTCTGGGTCTATTGCTGAACTATTGTGTTCCACCAGTCTGTTTTACCTTGCACTAATTCTAAGTTGTCTTAATTATTTTAACTTTGTAATACATCTTAATATCTAGTAGTGTAAGTCATCCAACATTTTTTTTCTCTCTGATTTTAATATTGGTATTTTGTATTCCACTTAATTTAAAATCAGCTTTATCAGTTCATACACATACACACCCTATACTGGGCTTTAATTGGAATTGCACTGAATATACAGATCACAGTCTATGTTGAGTTGGTATCTCTAAACTGTAGAGTCTTCCAACCATGAACATGGTATACTCTTCCATTTATTTAGGTCTTCATTAGTTTTCCCAATAATGGTTTTATAGCTTCCTGTGTAGAGTTCTTGTATACCTTTCATTACTTTATTCATAGACATCTGATGTTTTTTGATGCCACCATAAATGATATTTCTGTTTTCCTTTTAATTTTTTATTTTGACATAATTTCTGACTGAAAAAAGTTGAAAGAATAGTATAAAAAATTCCCATATATCCTTCACCTAGAGTCCCCAAATGTTAACATTTTACCATATTTGCTTTATCTTTTTCTTTCTCTTTAAATATGCATTTTTTCCCTGAACTGTTTAATAAGTTGCAGACTTCACTCACCTCTATCCCTATACTTCAGTGGGTATTTCTGAAAAACAAGAAAATTCTCTTACATAAATCACAAATAATCAGAACTGGGAAATATTGGCACAGATAGCGATCTGTCCAATTACTGACAGTGTTAACTTTGATCCCTTTTTCTTTTTAAAATTAATTAATTATTTTTTTAAAAGATTTTATTTTTAAGTAATTTCTTTACCCAATGTGGGGCTTGAACCCACAACCCTGAGATCAAGAGTTGCATACTCTGCCAGCTGAGCCAGCCAGGCACCCCTTAACTTTGATTCCTTGATTAAGGAAGTGTCTGTCAAGTTTCTCCACTGTAAAATTATTTTTATCCTTTGTAATTAATAAATATTTTATGGGGAGACATTTTGAGACTACATAAATATCCTGTTATTCCTCAAACTTTTACCCACTAGTTTTAGTGTCCAAATGGAATCAATATTTGTATACTGACCTTGTATTTAGTGAACATGCTGAATTTATTTACTAATCCTAATAGTTTCTCTAGATTCTTTTGGATTTTCTACATACAATCATGCCATATAGTTTTATTTCTTCGTTTCCAACCATTTGTTTTTCTTGCCTTACTGTACTAACTAGGACATATACTGTTAAACGGCAGGGGAAAAAATAAGCATCCATGTATTGTCCCTGATCTCAGGGAAAAGGATTTCAGTGCTTCAAAACTTAGTATGATTTTGCTATAACATTTTATAGAAATCTTTGTCATATTAGTGAAGTCCTCTTCTATTACACATTTTCTAATGGTTGTTTCCTCCTCTCCCATCATGAGTAGGCTTTTAATTTTATCATGTGGCTTTTCTGTGTCTATTAAGATTGTCCTATGAATTTTTCTCCTTTATTCTGTTAACATCATGAATCATACTGATTGATTTTAAAATAGTAAACCTGTTTCACATTCCTGAACTAAAACCAATCTTGGTTATGATGTATTTTTTTTTTTTTTTAAGAGAGAGTGTGCACAAGTTGGGGGGAAGGGAGTGGGAGGGGGAGAGGGAGAATCCCAAGCAGGCTCTACACCCAACACAGGGCCAGTCTCATGACCCTGAGATCATGAACCAAGCTGAAACCAAGAGTTGGATGCTTAATCGAATGAGCCACCCAAGTACCCCCCTCTCTTTTTTAATAAATTGCTAGATTCAATTTGGTAAGATTTGTTTAAGAGTTTTGCATTCATAGTCATGAGATATATTGATTTATAATTGACTTTTCTTGTAACGTCCTTGTCAGATTTTGGGATCAAGGGTATGTTATCTTCATTAAAGGAGTTGGGAAATGTTATTCTTTTTCTATTCTGTGGAAAAGTTTATGTGGATTGATGTTTCTTCTTCTTAAATATATGGTAGCATTCACCAGTGAAGCCCTCTGAGCCTGGTGTTTCTTTGTTTAAAGTCCTTAATTACAAATTCACTTTAATATATATAGTACTATTTATATTTACTATTTCCTCTTTTGTCAGTTTTGGTAAGTTGTATTTTTCTAGGAATTTGTCCATTCATCCAAATTGTCAAATTTATTAGCAAAAGGTTGTCCATATTAACCTCTTATCTCCTTAATGCCTGTAAGATCTATAATGATGTCCCATACTATGTTTTGCCTTGCTAATTGTTGGTGAGAATGTGGCAGCTGAAAGCCAACTGAATTACGTTTGATTTTACATAATGAATGACAAAATGATGTCCCAGATTCTCATGTAAAAGGCAAAGAGAAGTAGTCCTTACATATTAGAAATTTTCCTAAGACTAATGCAAGATTTTTCCTTATATTTAGAGATACTTTTCCTGTCTGGATATGCAACTGTTTTTGTTTTTGTTTTCTTTTTCTTTTCTTTCGTTTTAAATAAATAGCCCTAGGTGCTAGAGGTTTGGTGTTCTAGTCCTGTTCTAGTTCTGACCCTGATCATACCAAAGACCTTGCAGGTATCATTTCCTTCTCTGAACCTCCAATGCCTCATATATAAAGTGGGGTGATAGGTTAGATGAAATTTGTGTTTTTTTAAAGTAAACTCTACTCCCATCATGAAGCTTGAATTCACGACCCTGAGATCAAATTGCATTCTCTACCAACTGAGCCAGCCAGGTGCCCTGCATTTTTAAAGGGTGTTTAATGCGTAAAAGGCTGTTGGCTGGGGCCAACTCAGTGCACCAACACTTGAGAGTATAAGACTAATCAGGACTGTGAATCATATTTGTTATGCACTGTACAATTCAAAGTATTTTCACATATATTATCTCATTTGTTCTTTCCTATATTGTCCTTCAAAATAAACAGGGGAAGAGTTTTGATCTATATGAATGGGCTCCTTCAGGCCTTTACAGCTTAAGCATGCTGATTCCTTAGGCCTGGCAAACTCATGTTCATTCTTGATATTATTTAAAACATCATCTACTTTTTATAAACCTTCTATTAATGTTTCCCCTGCAAGCAGAATTAGGCTTTTTTTATTATCTGTTCTCCTACAACATTTTGTTATATAACTACTCAGAACACTCTATCTTGCTGGTCAAGAATTACTGTTGTATCTCTTTTCCCCCCATAGATTTTGACTTTGGGAGCAGATACTGCATCTCACTCACTTCTGAATCATCAAATGCTTGATACAAAGCCGGCTAAATGCCTGTTGAATAAATAAACTATACATTGTATTGCTGATAAGGGAAAAAAAGGCTTTTTAATCTCCCTGTGTAAAAGCCTACGTAATCTGAACTCTTGCTATTTCTCTGACCTCATTATCATATTCTCCCAAGTTCACTCTCCTTTAGCCACACCAGTCTCCTTGCTGTTCCTCAAATATGCCAAATACACCTTTACATCAAGGTCTTAGCACCTGCTGGTTCTTTGCCTGAAATATTCTTTCCTTATTGTCTCAATTCCTTTAGGTTTTGGCTCCAGTGTCACCTTATGGCGGTCTTCCCCAGGTACCCTATAAAAAATAACAGTGCTTCCCTCCTACACCAGCATTCTATCCTTATCTCTCATTATTTTTTCCTATGGCATTTATCACTTGGCAGATATATATTGCTCCTATGTTTTTAGTTTTCTGTCTTCTCCCACTAGAATATAAACTTCATGAAGGCAGGGACTTTGTTAAGTTGCTGTATCTCCAGCATCTGGAACAGTATGTGGCACATACTAGGATTAAACCAATATTTGCTAAATGAATGTAATACATTAAAAACAATGTTAATAAATCTGAGAAATGACAACAGTGGCAACTTGGCTTCTAGATGATTTAGCCTTTTTGACTCCTACCCAAATATACTCATACAGAGTGAATACTAGTATATTAAAAAGATTACTGTTCTAAGAATGAGAATGCATTCAGCCCTTCAATAAATAACTGTTTTGGATACTTTATTAGATCCTTGGGGTAAGTTTGATCCTAGGAGCTCAAAATTAGAAGACATGGATTTTTGTTTTGTTTTGTTTTTGTTTTTTTGCACAGGGGCCATGCTAATCTTCTTTGTATTGTTCCAATTTGAGTATATATGCTACTGAATTGAGCACAGAAGACATGAGTTTCAATCCCAGTTCCATCACAGCAGCCAACCCAATGACTCCAGCTAGCGCATGTTTAATTTCACCAAGCTCCCCCCACCCACCCATCTCCTCCACTACAAACTAAAAATACCTACACAATTCTAAATCCAAGAATTGTGAAAGTCATGAGGTAATATATAAATACACATTATAAATTATAAAGCCTTATACAAATGTAAAAGAATCAAGTATCTCTAAAATGTACTTGAGAAATATTTAGGAAATGAAGTGTAGAAAAGTGAGAAAAGTTCCAAAGATCCCAATTTAAGCAAATTAAAATAATTATAGTTAATAATCATAAATATAAAAATATAAAATATAAATTTGGAAATATTGTTTCCTTAGTCTGACAATTCTCATTGACATCAGAAGATATAACAATTGACTACAAGATGTAAAATCATGTTCATAATCTGTAATTTATAGGTTATGGACATTAATAGATGGATTGTAGCCATACTTACCCTATAGGTAAAAATTGATGCAGAATAAGATCAAGCTTTTTCTGTTCTTGCCAGAAATGTCTGAAGACCAAAGGTATCCATGGAATGATAGCTGTGGGACGAATTATGAAGGCAAGTGCCACCAGGGACGAGTACTTGACACTATATGCAAGGAAAATGTATTGTCAAGACAACTAGGAAATAAGTTCAGAAGTTATCTACTATTTATGCTGTGATATAACATTTTTTAAAAAACGAGAGCATTTTCCTTTTGGTATAAATAGCTATGTGAACTTGGGTACGTTATACTTTTTGACTCTTAATTTTTCTCCTCCACAAAAAGAGGTAATATCTAAGGTCTTTTTCAGCTCTAATATCCCAATTCTAGCACTTTAAATTAAGAAGTTATTCTATGTCTTAATGTTGGTCTTGTTTTGCCAAAAGGTATACTAACTTTTAGCCATACAACTCTGCCAATTGCTTTCCTGATGGAAAAATTATCAAGTCTCTCCTAAGGAGATGAAAGTCACACAAAACCATTCTCTAAGAAAAAAAGAATAAATGCATTTAAGGAAATATTAGGATTATTTAGACAATGTTGGGCTTCTGAGTACATACAATTTTGTTTTGAAAATAAGCTGCTAATTTTATCCAAATGAAAGATCTGTATGTATAATCGATAAAAAGCCTACCATACAAACCTCTAAGATCATGGATAGAAATGTGGATTTTTACTGTTAGGACTTCTCACAATAACTGGTTAAAGAAAACTATAATAATTTAATCATGAGGACTACAGACAGTGGATTATCACATGGAAATAGTGTTAGCTGTGCTAAAAATTGAAAGCAAACAAAATAAAACTTTATGGTACTACTATATATCTATTAACCAATAACGAGCTATGGAGAAATTTCTAATGTTGGTGAGGATGTAAGAGAAGGGATTTCAAATTCAAATGCTTACAGAGACCACATAAGTAATAAAAATGAGTGATGTAGACCATGGGGAGGCTCTGATTTGATATTGTCATGAAGGAATCTTGGGCCAAAATGTTGCTGGGCCTCTCATTTTTTCAAGAGAAACAAGAAACCCAGATTTTATGTAAGATCTCCCAATTTTAAAACTTTGCCAAGTAGTTTCTTCAAAAACAAAACAAAACCCCTTATGCTGGTGAAAAGAAAACATATTCATGGGTTGGTTTGACTTGCATGCATCCTACTTGCAACTTCTGCTGTAGTCAAACTACTGAGAGTACACCCAAGTATATACTTCCAGTCCTAACCTCACTCCAAACTTTCAGACTTGGATTTCTTATTCTTTTCTCGGTATTTCGACATAGATCTTTACTGGCACTCAAAATCAGAGGATCTGAAATAAGCCCAAACCTTCCCTGAACCTGTTCAGTGTCTAATATTTAATAGCATCACTCAGTTTCTCAGTCTTAAGATTTTAGAGTGCCTTAAATAGCAGCATCTTACCCCACATGTCCACCTTGTTTCCTTCCCATTCCCACCATTTTACATTAAGTCCTGTCACTTGTCTAGAATATTTTCATAGTTGCTGTCTTCTTTTTGTATTGCCCCCAAATTTTCTTTTATTTAATATCATTGTCATCAACAACACTTACTGAGCACTTACTAAGAGGCCCTGCGCTATACACTTCATATAGATTCTCATTTAATTCTAACAGGAGATGTTTTATTGTTACCATTTACAGAAATCAGTGCTTAGTCTCAGTCCCTCCTTAAAGAAATCTTTCATTTATAAAACTTGGATTTTTAAAGGAGTTTGCAGAATGTCATATATTCTAAGGCCAGGAATAGTACCTGTCATGCTTATCAGGGGGAAAATGCTTTTCCAGTGGTCGCCTGTGCTACGTGACCCTCTCTTTCTGACTGAACACAGGCAGCCAATCTAAGTCTGGCCAGTGTGAAACTATGTCCAAATAGGGATAATGACATTTAACAGACCTAATCAGATTTTCTCAAATTGAATGCTACCTAGAGAAATTTGGACAATTGGCGGTGAGGACAGAAATGGAGACTAGCTACGCCTTAAAATTAGACAACTAAAATGGATTCACAGACTGAGCTATAAAGGTACAACAGAACAGACTTTTCCTCAAAACTGCCATAATTCATTCATTTCATTTATGTGGCTGAGATAGTCTATAATTTTCTTCCAGGCCTGGCCACAAGGTGCCTCTTTTCCTTATTTTTACTCTCAGCCTTATAATAAAGCTCTCATCATAGGTAAACTTAAGTGAATGCCTATTCTTACAATCAGTAGTCTAACGCAGAAATGATCTTATTTGATTCTCCCCACAACCTTTTAATATAGGAAGAATGGATAGTAGCTTCTTAACTAGACCAAATTCCGGCTTTCTCCCTTTCATTATATCCCAAATATTGGTACTGCAAGAGCTTCCTAAATCAGATTTGATCATGTCATGCTTTCAAAAGCCTTCAATGGTTCCTTACAACCTACAGAATAAAGTCCAAAATCTGGAGAAGGGCCAAGTCCCATTCCAGCCTCATCCCTTATTCTTCCCTTCCCCCGTGCTCCGACCACGTGTGTGGTAGGATGGACAACCTGCCCACAGCAAAATGAAGCCCTGTTACAGCTCTGTGTTTTTGCTCACGTTGGTGGTTCCATTTGCTTGGTATTTGCTTCCCCAGTTTATATAAGCCCAAATCCAGTCCATATATTTTCTTTAATTTACTTTTTAAAGCTGAAGTATAGTCGATATACAGTATTGTTATTAATTGCAAGTGTAAAACATAGTGATTTGACATTTACATACATTACAAAATGCTCACCACAAAAAGGGTAGTTATCATGTTACCATACAGAGTTATTACATTACTGACTATATTCCCAATGCTATACTTATCCTCATGATTTATTTATTTTATAAATGGAAGTTTGTACCTCATAAACCCCTTCATCTGTTTTGCCCATCCAACCCATCTGGCAACCATCAGTTTGTTCCCTGTATTTGTGAGTCTGTTTCTGTTAAGTTTATTTATTCATTTGTTTTGTTTTTTAGGTTCCAATTTTAAGTGAAATTATATGGTATTTATCTTTCTCTGTCTGACTTATCACACTAATATCCTCTAGGTCCATCCATGTTGTTGCAAATGGCAAAATTTCATTCTTTTTATGGCCAAGTAGTGGTCCATTGTATGTGTGTGTGTGCATTTGCCAAACCTTCTTTATCTGTTCACTTATCGATGGATACTTAGGTTGCTTCCATGTCTTCCCTATTGTAAATAATGCTGCAGTAAACATAGGAGTGCATATTAGTGTTTGCATTTTCTTTTTCTTTTTTTTTAAAGATTTCTTCATTTGTCAGAGAGAGAGTGCGCACGAATACAAACGGGGTAGTGGCAGGCAGAAGGAGAAGCAGGCTCCTCGCCGAGCAAGGAGCCCAATGTGGGACTTGATCCCAGGACCTGGGATCATGACCTGACCCAAAGGCAGATGCTTAACCGATTGAGCCACCCAGGTGTCCCGGTGTTTTCATTTTCTTTGGATAAATACCCAGACATGGAATTACTGGATGATACATATGGCATTTTTTTTTTAAAGATTTAATTTATTTATTCGACAGAGATAGAGACAGCCAGCGAGAGAGGGAACACAAGCAGGGGGAGTGGGAGAGGAAGAAGCAGGCTCATAGCGGAAGAGCCTGATGTGGGGCTCGATCCCGTAACGCCGGGATCACGCCCTGAGCCGAAGGCAGACGCTTAACCGCTGTGCCACCCAGGCGCCCCGATACATATGGCATTTCTATTTTTAATTTTTGGAGGAACTTCCATACTGTTATTCATAGTAGCTGCACCAATTTACACTCCTACCAATAGTGCATGAGGGTTCCTTTTCCTCCACATCCAAGCCAACACTTGTCATTTTTTGCCTGTTTGGTAATAGCCATTCTGACAGGTGTGAGGTGATATCTCATTGTGGTTGATTTGCATTTCCCTGATGATGAGTGATGCTGAGCATCTTTTCATGTGTCTATTGGCCATCTGTAGGTCTTCTTTGGAGAAATGTCTACTTAAGTCTTCTGCCAATTTTTTAATTTGATTTTTTTTGAATTGTATGAGTTCTTTATGTATTTTGGATATTAACCCCTTACTGGATATATCCTTTGCAAATATCTTTTCCCATTCAAGAGTTTGCCTTTACGTTTTGTTGATGGTTTTCTTTGCTCTGCTGTTCATATAGTCCCAACAGTTTATTTTTGCTTTTGTTGCCTTTGCCTGGGGAGACAGATCTAAAAAAATGTTGCTAAAACTGACATCCAAGAGTTTACCACTTGTTTTCTTTTAGGAGCTTTATGGTTTCTGGTCTTACATTTAGGTTTTTATTTTAAGTTTATTTTTTGTATATGGGTTGAAAGTCAAGTTTTAGTCTTTTCCACGTAACTATCCAGTTTACCCAACACCATTTATTAAAAAGACTGTGTTTCCCCATTGTATATTCTTGCCTAGCTTTGTCACAGATTAATTGACCATAAAAGTGTGGGTTTGGGCCGCCTGGGTAGCTCAGTTAAACATTTGCCTTCGGCTCAGGTTATGATCTCAGGGTTCTGGGACTGAGCCCTACTTTGGGCTCCCTGCTCAGTGGGGAGTCTGCTTCTCCCTCTGTCCGTCCTTCGTGCTCATGTTCACACTCTCTTTCTCTCTAATAAATAAAGTCTTAAAAAAAAAAAGAAGTATGGGTTTACTTTTGGGCTCTATATTGTTCCACTGATCTATGTATTTTAGTGCCAGTACCAAAACTTTTTTGATTACTATAGCTTTGTAGTGTAATTTGAAATCTGGGAGTGTGATATGTCCTGCTTTGTTCTTTCTCAAGATTGTTTTGGCTATTCAGGTTTTTTTGTTTGTTTGTTTGTTTGTTTTGGTTTGGTTCCATACAAATTTTAGGATTTGTTTTACTTCTGAGAAAAATGCTGTTGGTACACTGATAGAGATTGCACTGAATCTGCAGATTGCTTTGGGTAATATGGACATTTTAACAATAGCTTTCCATTTACTTCTGTCACCTTCAATTTCTTTCATGAATGTCTTACAGTTTTTAAGAGTACAGGTCTTTCACTTCCTGCATTAAATTTATTCCTACATATATTTTTAAATGCAATTATAAATGGGATAGTTTTCCTAATTTCTCTGTCTGCTAGTCAGTAGTGTATAGAAATAGAACAGATTTCTGTATATTAATTTTGTATCCTGTAACTTTACTGAATTTATTAGTTCTAAGTTGGTTTTTTTTTTTTAAAGATTTTATTTATTTATTTGACAGAGAGACAGAGAGAGGGAACAAGTGGGGGGGTGGGAGAGGGAGAAGCAGGCTTCCCACTGAGCAGGGAGCCCGATGCGGGGCGATCCCAGGACTCTGGGATCATGACCTGAGGTGAAGGCAGACGCTTAATGACTAAGCCACCCAGGCGCCCCTAGTTCTAAGTTTTTTTGGTGGAGTATTTACAGTTTTCAATATGTAGTATGTTAGCTGCAATAGTGAGTTTTACCTCTTCCTTATCAATGTGGATGCTTTTTTTTTTCTCATCTGATTACTGTGGCTAGGACTTCCAGGACTATGTGGAATACTAGTGGCGAGAGTGGGCATCCTTGTCTTATTCCTGACCTTAGATGAAAAGCTTCAAGCTTTTCACCACTGAGTATGGTTATTAGCTCCGGGTTTGTCATATATGGCCTTTACCCTCTTTACCCACTTTACCCACTTTGTTGAAAGTTTTTATCATAAATGGATGTTGAATTTTGTCAAATGCCTTTTCTGCATCTGTTGAGATGATCATATGATTTTTAACTTTATTTTGTTGTGGTATATCATACTGATTTGCACATAATGATCCTTGCATCTCTGGCATAAATTCCATTTGATTGTGATCAATGATACCTTCAATATACTGTTGAGTTCAGTTTGCTAATATTTTGTTGAAGGTTTTTGAATCTATGCTCATTAGAAATACTGCCTGTAATTTTGTTGTTGTTGGGTTTTTTTGTTTGTTTTTATGATGGCAGAAGAGTTAAGCCAGGGCATTTTATTCCCCCAGCTCTCTCCTTGCTATGGCTAAAGGCTGGCTGTGCATGTGCCCTGTTGGGGCCCTCTGTTAAGTTACAGCTTTATATGGATTCCCATAACAACTGCCTCTGCTTGGGGCCCTGGGGTAGCAGGAAACTTCCTCCTGTGAGTAGCCCTGGGGTACTATGGTTATTCCCTTATTGGCTTTTCTAAACATTGCCTAAACGTTTATACATAAGTCCTTTTACTGAACTGCCCTTCATTACCTAGTTTGCATGTGTCTGTTTCCTACTGTAATAAATGTATCAACTGACAATGTGTTTTTAATAAACGTCATGAACATATGGGGGTCCACCAGACATTACGATATGTTGATATTTAAGATTTTTCACGTTTTGTATATAATTATTAACAGTAATATATCTCACCTGTTCATAGACTTTGAACCTTCCAAAGGATAGTAGAAAAGAGCAATTATAGTGAGAACAGTTTCCATGGTGTTTGTAAGAGTTCTGGTACAGCAATACCATGTGAACCAAGAGCATAACTGGCAAAAAAACTAAGAACAATTATAAGCAAACATATGGAGTGGGAAATGGAAAAGCTCAGTATTATCTTCTTCTATGGAAAACAGCAAGTCTACATACTGCAAAAATCACATCAAAACATAAACAATATTGAAAACAGGCATGCCCAAACATTGTTTTTAAGAAGTTACATTACACACAGGTCTATGATAATACTAGATATGTAGGTGTTAAAGTTAACAAGTGTATACTTTCAGGTAAATTGACCAAAATAAATCAACCAGTTTTTGGAAGAACCTGCAAACAGAAGCATCAAGTCTACGAAGCAAATGTCTTAAACTTGTTAGCTGGTGCAAGGATGTTAAACATGTGGTATTAGATTCCTAGCTCTTCAAATACAGCCTTTAAAAAATGTTCCAAATTTTTGCGGGTTTTTTCTTAAACTAGAAGAACCAAGTACTACTACTTTGGAGGAAGGATTTCAAAGGCATTACACTTTTGCCATTTTAGGTTGAGCCTTCAGTGTATGTAAGCACAAGATAGACTGATTTTATCCTTGAATCCATTAACAAGGACTCAATCGCTAAACCATTCTGTCTTTTTAATGCAAATAAACACACTATCTGCAGAAATATCTTATTAATAATTGGCAAATTATTAATATTTATTAATACATTAACAATAAATTGTATTCCAGAAACTTATTGATAAGTTGGTCACTTGGGATTTGGAACGTATTTTTCAGTAGAAACAGTATTAAAAAGGTAGTAAGATTTCTAAGCTAGCTTGTATAAGTTTATTTAATTTAAGAAAGAGACAAGGGAGGTTAAACACAGTACTAAAGAATCCAATCACTCTTCAGGATATGGTTTCAATGAGAAAATCCATTCAAGATTTGAATGTTATGAGGAATCTATCACCCCACTGTGAAATAAGCCAGTCTGACAAAGAACAGTTTTCTACATCACATTTTCTCCCTTCCAGAGTCTAACTATTTCAAACAATCTAGCTAGAGGTGAAAGAATGCTTCAGTGAAAACCCACTTCTTAGGCTTAGTCCAGGTCGCTAGAGGTAGTGAACAAAGGTTGTCAACAGTGGAGGTGGTTTGTGAAGCAGGCAATTATTAGAACTATTCCTACTGAATTTTATAGAAAGTGAGGCAAGGACTCTGACAGATTTGATAAGCGAAGGTGCTTCCAAAGGCTTTTCCTAGGGTTCAGCCTCTCAAAGATTCTGAGGGCATCACTGGCTTCAATCACCCAGGGTGCAATCAGAAGGAGGGATATGACATGCACCACTTGCATTTTCCTGTTCTTCATTATCGTGGTACCTTTATAAAATTGTACAAATTATCTTCTGATGCTGTTTTGAGAACTGATATTTTTCCATGTGCTTCATGCTGTTAGGAATGAAGTGAGTGACTAGTTTCTAAAGTGTTTAGGACTTACCACCCATCTTGCCATTTGCTGATTTTCTAGTTGCTTCATTAATGAGTAGAGTCTGATGTCTGCTATAGCAGACAGAAGTGCTTGGGCAAGTCTAGGAATCCAAATCTTCAATAGTTAAAAAAAAAAAAAGATATTAAAAAACATGTACTGGTTCACACGGAATTATCATTAAGAAACCAACAAAGTGATCCAATTATCAATTGAAGGCCATTCTTAGTACAAAAATAGACAATGTCTTATTCGATTCTTCCGCAAAAATTCCCGTTTTTCTACAAAAATTACATTAATTTTTCAGGGAAATGCCCAAGGTACTTTTATCATTCTCATTCTTTCTCTCTGAAATTTATATATTACAACACTACTACTTTTAACGTAGATAGCCAACAAAAGAGTTCACTGTGTTAAGGTTCTATTTGAGAAGCATATTTAGTGATTTTCGTTAGCGTAACAATAGGGTAAATTTTTATGAAGCACTTAACAGTAATGTGTGATAGGTATCATACCAAGTACTTTATATATATCAGCTCATGCGGTCCTTCTAACAATCCCTGTGAGATAGGTACTGCTTTATAAGTGAGGAAACTGAGGTAAAGAGATGTTAAATAATTTTCTCAAGGCTGCACAGCTACTTAGTGTGGAAACCAGAATTCAAATCCAGGTCTTCCTGATTCTAAAGCCTGTGCTCTTAACTATTAAGTTACATTGCTTCCCCATCCTGCAATACAGATAATAAAAATAATTACTTTTTTTTCCATAAAAGGACAAGTATTCTACAATTACAGAAACATAGTAATCAAATGACATTAAAAAGCAAATTTAAGAGTAAAACTAAAGCGTAAATGTAGTATAACTTAATTAGTAATTCTAATGCTACACAATGACCTCTTTGAGAGTTTTAAAAAAAATGTGTCACAGTTATCATCAACAAAATAACACACCGATAGAGCACAATTTAATCTAGATTTGTTCAAAAGACGTGTTTCTAAAAATATATTTAAATTTGTATTTTTGTTGGATCAATATTAACTTTACAGTATAATCAGAGTGGCTTTACTTTCAGGTGTCAGTGCCTTCTAACACTTTAGCTTTATGTTCCTCCTCTTTGTCAGCAACCTGTAAATAAATGTTTAAGTCTTAAAGGTATGGTGTACTTCATAATTTCACTTAAACTCTGCCCTGTAAAATACAGCAAAAGGCATCTATGTACATACCTTCTGTTTACTCTGCATAGAGATCTATATGCTTCATTCTTACCTTTCAGGCCTGAAAGTAGTTTATGTGAGAAGTCAGTTTGGCTACAAACTTAATATAAGCCAACAGTATGAGGAAGCCACTAAAACTAAAAGAATCCTTATGCATTGACAGAAGTATATATAGCATTTGTAGGATTAATAGTTCTACTACATTCTGAACTAGTTACCCTACCTTTCAACATTTTATTCAATTTGGAGACCTACATTTTAAGACAGATATTAATAAATTGTAAGATGTCTAAAGGATATCATCTGATTATGATATTTAGAAATGGAGAGGTTTATCTGGATAAATAAAACTTTCTGAAGGCTTGTCTTGTAGAAATCTTGACTTTAAAAGAAGGTAGATTTGGGGCGCCTGGGTGGCTCAGTTGTTTAAGTGTTTGCCTTTGGCTCAGGTCATGATCCCAGGGTCCTAGGAGAGAGGCCCACGTTGGGCTCCCGGCTAAGCAGGGAGTCTGCTTTTCCTTCTCCCCGCTTCTCGTGCTTGCTCAGTCTCAAATAAACAAAATCTTAAAAAAAAAATAAAAATAAAAGAAGGTAGATTTTGGCTCAACACAAAAATAAGTGGAGATGCAAACTCCCAGTTATTAGGAGTCTCTCCAGACTTTTAAGATACAATAATTTTCAGGGCGCCTGGGTGGCACAGCGGTTAAGCGTCTGCCTTCAGCTCAGGGCGTGATCTCAGCATTGTGGGATCGAGCCCCACATCAGGCTCCTCTGCTATGAGCCTGCTTCTTCCTCTCCCACTCCCCCTGCTTGTGTTCCCTCTCTTACTGGCTGTCTCTATCTCTATCAAATAAATAAATAAAATCTTAAAAAAAAATACAATAATTTTCTAGGTTTATAGTAAGGACCCGAGAAGAATTAAATAATAGTTGCATATGACTCTTGGAAATAAAAAGTTGAGGGGTGGGGCAAAGAGAAGGAACATGCAAGGCGGGGTAAACCTTGAGTATGATACTGTGTTGGAAGCTTACCATTCTCCTGTTCTTTAAGCTCCTGATTCCTCCATTAAGCTCCAGAGGCCAAATGCCCGTGCACGTCTTCTGACTATTGAAAGCCCCCATGGTGGTGCCCTATTCAGGCCTCCCTTCTATATCCCTTTCTTCTCACGTGTTCTAAGCCAGTGCTGTCCAGTAGAGATATAACACGATCCAGGTACGTAATTTAAAATTTTATAGTAGCCAAATTAAAAAGTAAAAAAAAATCCCAGACAGGTAAAATTAATTTTAGTTATTTTGTTTAACCGAATATATCTAAAATATTATCATTTCATCAAAATAAAAAATTACAGAAACATTTTACATTTTTATTTTGTACTAGGTTTTTGACATCCAGTATGAATTTTACACTAATAGCACTTCTCAATGTGGACTAGCCACATTTCAAATATTCAATAGACACATGTGGCTAGTGGCTACCATATTAGATGGTGCAATTCTAGTTCTATATCCACACTTTATACAGTTAAGGGAGAAGCTATCTGGTAAGAGCACAGGGCTGTGAATAAGCAGACCTAGGATCTAGTTTTAGCTTTGCTTTTAACATGCTGTGACCTTGGTCTATTTATTTCACTTCTCTGACCCCTTCTAGTTTCAAAATTATGTAATCTATGTTTAAAATAATCAGTATGACAGTATGAATGACTGATAACATCTTCATGTTTCTCTACCTGGTCAAGTCCCAGATAGGACAGAGGTGTTTTGGGGGGGCAGTAGGGTGGGGATAGGGACTAGAAGAGGCTTACTTTAAATCACAAAATGGCCAGGTGGGTCAGCTACAGGTTGAGGGAAGTGGACAGGTCCTGGAGGAATAGGAAGTTTCCTATCTTGAAGATTCCTTCATTCATAATATAGCCTACTTCTTGGGATATAAGATATCCTTGATGATATTATGTCTATTTGCCTGTGGTTCCAGACTTTATAGTTAACCTACATAATCTAGAAGCCCTGACAGGAGAAGGGAATTCACAGCCCCTAACTTCCACATGTGTCAATGGGAGAAACTCCGCTACTGCTCTAAATTCTCCTTCCCCATGATCCTTCCATGTGTCTTTCCAGGCTCCAAGAAACCCTTAGGATTTGGACTGCCTTTGGAATTCTGGGCCAGTTCCCTAACAGAAAATGGGAAAGGCCCAAACTCCTGAGTCTAATCTGAGGACACCTTAAAGGATCTTGAGAGTGAGTTTAGAGAAACTTTGGCACCATTAGTTCTTTTGTACCCTCTCTTGGCAACTGACCCCAGAAGTTCATGATCTAGGAATTACAACCCTACTTACTATTGCTGCCTAATTACTACATACATAGTACAATGATTGTGCATATCATTAAATTCTTGTCAAATTAATTTCCTCTAAGATTTAATTTCAACACTAAATCCTGACTAGGTTTATATGTAGTCTTCATAAGCTCATATAACATGGTCTTCTGCTCACAAGTTAAAAAAAACAAGATACAACACTGCTCTCCTGTGATTCTTTCACGAAAGAAGAATACTTCTAAAGTCCAAATGTAGTCATTCTGAAAGTCTGAATATCTTAACAGGATTCCTTGAAGTAGGGCACTTCCATGCTAAGTTTTGGGTTTTAGCTCATAATGAGGGGTTACACATCACAGGATGTCTTTGGAACTGTGGGCTTCCCAGATATAGTCAGAGTTTAGCAACAGTATCTTTTTAAAAACAAACTTTGTGATACCAATAGTGTCATTTAGTTAATATACATTAGCCTTTTAAAAAGGATGGAAGAAGTCGACTTTTAATAACTATTTTGATTACTTTTATTTAAACTTACCAGCAGCTGAACACGGTCTTTTCCCAAAAGATGCAGAATCTTGTAAATGCTTGCAAAGATTAAGGGATACGTGTAACCCCTCAATCTTTCTGTCCATTCCCAGGTCAAATAACCATAATTAGTAATGTTAAGGATTAATGTTAAATAGCACTGAAACAAAATCTATTTTAATTTCTGTGCATAAAAAATTTCTATTTTTTTGACAAAGAACCTTAAAAACACAGCATTTTATACTGGTTATTTGAATTAAAAATGCAATTGGCCAGTTAAACTCATAACTTCTTCAAGAAGGGAATGTGTTTCGTACTTGATCTATATCCTCCACAGTACTGAGCACTATGGGAGTATCTTCTGGTTAAAGGTTGAGTCAAGTATATTAACATCAAAGAAAGATAGAAGAAATAGTAGTGTAAAATAATGGTATACTTTGATAAGTTAAAATTACTCAGAGAATATATGGAAAATTGATTGAAAATATATAACAGAAGCTGTTACAATTCCTAAGATGAGTATACATTTCTAGTCTGGAGAAGAAACTACAAAGGATATTTGAAAACCATGTGATGGGCAACTTCAAGAGACTGCCAATATTCATCTGGAACAAAACTTGTTTGGACTAAAAAACAGTTACATATTCGTAATGCTATGGTAAACAAGACCAGATAAATGTTTTCACCAAGAAGATCTGAAAAACAAAATAAAACAGGTGATTGTGGCATAAAAGTCAGGCAAGTTCCACTTGCAGAACTAAAACCCGCTGCTCTGGCTGACGCCTTGCTCAGACTTTGTGAAGGCACACGGGAGAGCTCTGGCCCGGCCACACTACTCTCAAAGCAGACTTGGGCGGACGGTTATACAAGGGCCGGGGCCTCACCATTGGGAAGTCATCGCTCCTTTCATTTAACCAATCTTTCTTGCAAGTAATTGTATAAGGAGAATAGTTTAAGATAACACGGAAAATGAGGTTGGGTTAACGAAGCCCTTAGGCTAATTAGGTGATATCCTATATGGGCAGCTAAGGAAAGAAATCAGCTAACAAATTACTAACTTAGGTGCAACTCTTCTATATATGTCAACAGTGGCATATCAAATGGTCTGCTACATGTTTTTAAATAGTCCTTATTGATGCTTACTCTATGCAAGGCACTGAGTTCATTCCTTCATGTGCCTTATCTCATTTAATCCTCCAAATCATGCTAAACGGTAGGTATTGGCTCAATTTACATATGAGGAAATTAAGACTAAGAAGTTAAACTGCTTTGTCCAGAGACAAAAAGGTTGTAAATGACTAAACAGGATTCAAAACCAGGTCTATCTGCTGCCTCCAAAGCCCTGCTCTTGGCCACAGTTGGACAGCTGGAAGGCTGAATACAGAGTACTTTATTTTTTAATGTGAATTTAGTTGTCAACATTTAAAAATCCGACTTTATATTGAAGTCTGTATTGCAGCATTTCAAAACTAAGTTCTGACAACAGAGCTCAACTGGCAACTGACTGGTTCTTTAATAGAAGGTGCTTTAATTTATTCAGACCTGCCTGTTTGGCCTCCTGAGTATTTGTGTTTGCACTCTAATCCATTTTGAGTCTTTTGCTATAGTTCTAGGTTCCTGCCACTCCTTCCTTATTCTCCAGGAACACATTTAAATATTTTTCGACATTTGGTACATTCAACACAACACACATGACCCATCTCAACTTTCACCTTTCAGAAGCACTTAAAGAAACACCCCGACCGAACTGTATCTGCTGAAAGAAAACCTTGTGAAAAAACCCTTTTACTGAAGTTCAACTATACGTCTGTGATCAATATGGTAATTTACCGTCCTTACTAACCTTTATCCTGAGGGATCCAACTCCTAACAAAGGAAGGATTGGGGAAAAGAGCGAGAGAACTCTGGCCCAGATACCTCTCCCTTTCCCGTCACAATCCTCCCTCATTTAGCAAAATGATTCTCCCCTTTCTTGGTCTCAGGTTTCCAGAGGGAAACGGCCTTCTTTTCATGTCGCTTACACAGTGCTCCGCACATATCAGGCGCACAATAAATATTTATTGAATGAATGAGAAGTCCATCTTCATACTAAATACCCCTCTGACACATCGAAAGCCCACTTGCTGGGGTGATTTTGCTCCTGTCAACATCATCACACCGGACCAAGGAGAAGGCGGGGGTGGGGGGTGGAAAAATAAATGGGGTGGGAGTCAGACCTGGTCCAACCCCAGGAATCAGTCCCCCCGTAGCTGCGAAACCTTAGTTAACTCCAGTCCGGGTGTCCCCTTTCTAAAATGCGGATGGCTACGTCATGTCAAGTCGCTCCGCACGGCCGCGGCAGAACTGATGCAGAATAAAGTGCCCTGTAAGCGGCAGGAATGGAGAATCCGTCTCGAGTGCACCACGATTTCTTGGCAACCCCGCCCAGCAGATGGAGCCCTAGCTCACGGTCCGCGGNGCTCGGTGCTCTTCCGGGGGCTGAGGTACAAAGTTGACTTTCTCTTTCGCAGCTTCATCTTCTCATGGGAGCGGTTCTGGGCACCACGGAAAAATAGGCTGCTATCGTCGCCCTCTTGCTTCATCCTGCACCTACTTAGAGGTCTGCTGAGGATCCTCTGGCACTTCAGTGCCCCGCGATGAGGGAGACTGGAATTGGACGAACGCGCGTTGCTCTTCCGCTCACTAAGTTTGGCCTCTACAGCAGCCGTCACTCTCGGGCGCGGAGATAGCTGGGAAAAGGCACCAGCCTCACACGGACCTCCGATGTTTGTCTCTGTTGCAGCGTGCCGCAGGTTTGTTTGGCACGGGTACGCTTTGCCGCGAGCCCGCCTGCGCTTTTTCTTTAGCTTATCCTTCTCGTGAGATTGCTGCCGGCCTTTGGTTTCGTGGTTTCAGCGCCCTGTTTTCTTTTCCGGAAACTGCTGGAAAGGAGCTGGAGCTCCCCTAGGCTAGGGCAGACAGGAGGCGGGGTCAGCGACGCGAAGCGACAGCGGAACGGAAAGTGGTAATGGTAATAGTAATGATAGTTGTGAACGTGTTTGTGTAACATTTCACTGTTTCGGTGATCTCACAATAGCTGTTGGACGAAGTAGGCGGGGTAGGGATGATTTAGCCTCTTGTACAGATGTGGAAAATGAGGTTCGGAAAAGTTACATGACTCGGTCAGGGTCACTTAGCAAACTAGTGGCAAAAGGGGCACCTTCCCATTTCGTGTAGTTTATCTTTCAAGGAGCTAACTTGCAAAGGCTCCCCTCTTTCTTTCTTCCTTCCTGCCTCCCTCCTTCCCCCCCCTTTTTTTTACACGCCGCAGACGATGAACCAGAGCATGCTTGATAAGGGGTCATTTATCTAGTTAACCATAGACTCCAGGAACAAACAAGGCATTTCTTTTCCATATTAGTTTAAATTACATTTTAGCGGTGTTAAGGACAACCTAGTTTCTAGTACCGATTGTGTTTCTGATGATTTTTGTAACCTCGGGGGCCGGTCTAAGAGACGGTGAAAGACTGTTATAAGAAAATTTGTAAATCCGTTACTCTGCTTTCCTCTTTCATAAACGTCTATTTTCTCCAGAGACTGTGGTGTTCACAAATAGAACTTTCTGAGAAATACTGGAGTCTTTACTCCTCACTTGTTAAAAGTAAAATCAGTCAAATCTCCTGTACATTTTTTTTTATCAAAAATGGATGGCAAGTTATTTACATGTGTTTGATGTCTACTTATACCTTCTAAAGCATCAAAGTGAACTCAAAATCTTTTAGTCTGTTTAAAATTTTTTAATTATGCATATTGCCAAAAAACATGAAATAGTAAAAAAGGGCTAATAATGAAAAGTAACAATTCTCTTTCTTCTACTTCCAGATTGGATTGGCAGTCACTTTCAACGTTTTGGGGGAGCTGTTTCTTTTAGTGGTTAGTTTTATGATGGTATGTAAAGGTGTAAAGAGTATGCCTCTTCCCAGCCTCTCCCCCACTTCTGCCATTTTCAGAATTATCTATTTAAAACTATTGAAAAAAATTCTGTAATAGGATTTAGCTTTGTCTTACACCATCCCCTAACCCTCATTTGTCATATTCCCTGTATATTTATATTCCTATTTTAGTTAAATCAAGTGACATGTACATATTATGATAAAAATACTATTCACTTTGGGACAAAGTAGTGACATGGAATCTTTTAAAAGGATGTTGTGCTGAGTTGTTGCTTTGCTTTCCGTTTTCTTTGTACACAGATCTGAAGATATTTCCTGGATGTGGACTGTAATTTTTCAAAACCACCGTGTGGCAAAAGCAGTGTATGGCATTTGTGAAAAATGTTTGGGAGATTGACTCTTCCGCAACTGCTTTTTGCTAGCATCCTTGGAATTGCTGGAGGGCTGTATATTTATCAACCAATATTTGAACAGTATCACCGAGATCAGATGGAATTAAAAGAAAAGTTGAAATTGGCACAAGAATCAGAAGAGAAGAAAAGCTAATACTACATGGAGTTAAACTGTAATTGTTTAAAGTTCTATTGAAATTATACATTGACTATAAATAATCTAGTAGAAACTTCTCAAGTATATTTTAAACACAAATAAATCATAAGTAATGATTTTAAAACAAGCACTGTCAATTTTAATGTTTAATTTTGTCATTTTTTAAGCTAAAATGAATGTCTTAAAGAATATTCTGTTTCCCATTTGATGTTTATTTTTCTGGGAATGCAGCATATACAGGATCAAGGGATGACAAGACTCTATAAAGCTGGGAATGGTGTTTGTAGTACTGTTTATAGGTGAAGTGAATCAGTTTCACCACCTCAGGCAGAATGCCCCTCAAGTAGTCTACAGTTAGTCTGGTTTAATATACTTGAGCAGTCTTTCAGCCCCAGGCAGAATGAAGGAGTAAATTGAGAATGGGGGTGGCTCAGAGCAAATTGAGGTTTTAGAGAAGATAGATGGTATTATATAGGATGGCAAATACGACACAGATCTGTTTGTTTAACCTAAGCAAAATTGCACTAATAATGGTGGTAAGGGTGGAATTAATTTGTTATGAAGCTATTTTTCATGTAGTTAGTGTTTTTCTGAAATTGGTAAGAACTGATAATTACTTTTTATGCTAATAATCTTAAGCGTATATTTTCACTGGGAGCTATCAAGGTAATCACATGTAAAGATGCTTTATTAAAATCAACTCAGTTTTATTGATTTCTTTTTCTTGAAAAGTAAATTTATTATAGCTTAATCTAAGATATCTATGTTCAATGGAGGCCAGCATGGGTAATTTTTAAAAAGGAGTGAAGAAAAAAATTACAAAAGTAGTATGTGTACATAAAAAATTCAAACAGTATGGAAATGAACAAAGTGAAAGGTGAAAATTATTGTATACATCGATTTAATCACCACCGTCAACAGTTTAGTGTGAACTTTTGAGACTTTTTCTTCTATGCACATAAAAATATACATTAAGATTTTAATTCTTACACCAAGTATATACCATGTGACAGGCTTAGCTTTTCTTGAATTACAGTTAGACTGGGGTTCTGTTGCATGAGTCTTCTCATTGCGGGACCCAGGCTCAAGGAGCGTCTCCTTTCTGGGATATGACAATGTAGGATTAAGACAGAGGAAACTTGGAATTGTAAGCTTTTGCTCATTTGTGGCAAATGTCAAATCTTCTCATATCCTGTTGGTTTAGAGCATACATGGTCAAGCCCAATGTCAAGGGCAGGGACACAGACTTTGTACAGGGTGCAGAGTCAAGTCACATGACAATGAGCAGGAATATATGATCCTATTGTATCCAAGGAATGATAACCCTATCGTCAAGTTAAATTGAACTGCTTTTGATCCTCCTTTTGAGAAGGATGCATTGGTCAGTTTAGTATTTACGTACTAAGTGGCAGAGAATTAGTTAATTTTTTTTTCTAATAAAGATATTGCAGCCATTTATATCAAGATCACAGTGAGATACCACTTCAAAAACTTAGATGACTACGAACAAAAAGATGGAAAATAACAAGTGTCAGCAAAGATAGGGAAAAATTGAAACCCTGGTAGGGTGCTGGTGGGATGTAAGTGCAGTTGCTGTGGAACAGTTTAGCAGTTACTCAGAACGTTAAACAGTGTTACCATATGACCCAATAATTTTACTTCTAGGTATATATCCAAGGGAACTGAAAATGTCCACACAAAAATTTGTACATTATGTTCATAGCATCATTATTATAATAGCTAAAAAAGTGGAAATAACACAAATGTCTATCAATGCATAACAAATTATAGCACACAATAGAATATTACTCAGCCATAATTACTGAAATAGTGACATGTTACAACATTAATAAACTTTGAAAACATGAAAGAAGCTGGACACAAGAGGCCATATGTTGTAAGTCCATTTACATGACATGTCTAGAACAGGCAAATGCAGATAAAGCAGATTAATGGCTGCCAGGATGTAGGGTTTCTTTTTAAGGTAATGAAAATGTTTTGGAACTAGATAGTGGTGGTCAATATACTTTTTAGAATTGAATTGTACACTTCCAAACTCATTTTATAAGGCCGGCATTACCCTAATACCAAAACTAGGTAAGGATGCCACAAATAAAGTTACAGGCCAATATCCCTGATGATCCCTGAATTGTACACTAAAGTAGTGGACTTCATGAGATTTATATCTCAATAAAGCTGTCTTAAAGAAAAAGGATACTGTATCCAGAATGATCACCCTCTTCACCATGTTACGATATAGCAAGAAGGTACAAACGGGAAAAGGGCCTTCTTGCCAGGCACCAAATCCACCAGCACCTTGATTTTGGACTCCCCAGCCTTCAGAACTGTGGGAAGTAAATATTTGTTGTTTAAGCCACCCATTTTATGGTATTCTGTTACAACAGCCTAAGGTAGGGTTCTTTCTATGAGGTCAATGATCATAGTGTATGATCCTTTTAATGTATTGTTGGATTTGTTTTGCTACTATTTTATTGAGAATTTTTGTATCTCTTCATCAGGGATATTGGCCTGTAATTTTCTTTTGTGTGTGTGTGTGGCATCCTTATCTGGTTTTGGTAGTAGGGTAATGCTGACCTTGTAAAATGAGATTGGAAGCATTTCCTCCTCTTCAGTTTTTTTTGAAAAGTTTGAGAAGGATAGGGATTAAATCTTTGAATATTTTGTTGAATTCACCAGTGAATCCATCTGGTCCTCGGGTTTTGTTTGTTGGAAGGCTTGTGATTACTGATTCAGTGGTGTCAGTTATGACTTCTCTTTCATTTCTAGTTTTACTTATTTGAACCTTCTCTTTTTGGTGAGTCTAGCTAAAGGTTTGTCTGTTTTGTTTATACTTCCAAAGAACCAGTTTCATTGATTTTTTAATTTTTAAAATTTTGTTTTTAGTTTCTATTTTATTTCTGTGACCTCTCTTATTTCCTTCTTTCTACTAACTTTGGGCTTTATTTATTCTTTTTCTAGTTCTTTTAGATGTAAAGTTAGTTTGAGATTTTCCTTGTTTCTTGAGGTAGGCATGTATCACTATGAACTTCTCTACTAGAACATTTTTTGCTGCATCCGAGGGTTTGAATTGTTATATTTATGTTTTCATTTGTCTTGAGGTATTATCTGATTTCCTCTTCGATTTCTTTGTTGACCCATTGATTGTTCAGTAGCATGTTGTTTAATCTACATATTTGTGATTTTTTTCGGTTTTCTTCTTGTAATTGATTTTTAATTTCATGCCATTGTGATCAGAAAAGATGCTTGATATGATTTCAGTCTTAAATCTATTGACACTTGTTTTGTGACCTAACATGTGATCTGTCCTGGAGAATGTTTCATGTGCACTTGAGAAGCATGTGTATTCTGCTTTTGGATTGAATGTTCTGTATTTTTCTGTTAAGTCCATCTGATCTAATGTGTTGTTTAAGGCCAATATTTCCTTATTGATTTTCTGTCTGGATGATCTATTCATTGAGGTAAGTGGGGTGTTAAAGTCCACTACTATTATTGTATTGCAGACAATTTCTCCCTTGATGTCTGTTAATATTTGCTTTATATATAGGTGCTCCTATGTTGGATGCATAAATATAATTTTTATATCCTCTTGTTTGACTGCTTTTTCATTATGTAATGCCCTTCTTTGTGTTTTAAAGTCTGTTTTGTCTGATATAAGTATAGCTACACCAGCTTTCTCTGCATTTTCATTTACATGGAATATTTGTTTTCGTCTTTTCCCTTTCAGTCTATGTGTGTCCTTACTTCTGAAGAGAGTATCTTTTAGGCAGTATATAGATGAATCTTGTTTTTTTATCCAGTCAGCTGCTCTATGTCTTTTAATTGGAGAATTTGGTCCATTTACATTTAAAGTAATTATTGATAGGTATGTATTTATTGCCATTTTAATTGTTTTCCAGCTGTTTTTGTATTTCCTGTCCTTTTCTTCTTCTCTTGGTCTTTTCCCTGTGGTTTGGTGACTTTATTTAGTGTTATGTTTAGCTTTTTTTCTCATTATCTTTTGTGTATCTACAATAGGTTTTTCCTTTGTGGTTACCATGAAGTTCACATATAACTGTTTACAGCATATTTTATGTAAATAGCAACTTAATTTTTTTTTAAAGATTTTATTTATTTATTTATTTGACAGAGTGAGAGACAGCCAGTGAGAGAGAGAACACAATTCAGGGGAGTGGGAGAGGAAGCAGAGCAGGGATCCCGATGTGAGGCTCTATCCCAGGACCCTGGGATCACACCCTGAGCCGAAGGCAGACGCTTAACAACTGAGCCACCCAGGTGCCCCACAACTTAAATTTTTTTTTTTTTTTTTTTTAGTTTTTATTTATTTCACAGAGATAGAGACAGCCAGCGAGAGAGGGAACACAAGCAGGGGGAGCAGTCTCATAGCAGAGGAGTCTGATGTGGGGCTCGATCCCAGAACGCTGGGATCACGCCCTGAGCTGAAGGCAGATGCTTAACCTCTGTGCCACCCAGGCGCCCCCACAACTTAAATTTTTGACACATTCTACATCCTCTATGTTTTTATTCCCCTCTACCATGTTTTATGTTTTTGATGTCATATTTTACATCTTTTTATTTAGTGTATTTGTTAACTAATTATTATAGTTATGGTTATGTTTGCTACTTTTGTCTTTTAACCTTAATACTAGCTTTATAAGTGGTTATTCTCCTATCTTTCCTATGTATTTGCCTTCACCAGTGAGATTTTTACTTTCATATTTTCTTGCAATTAGTGCATTTTCTTTTCTGCTTAAAGAAGTCCCTTTAATATTTCTTTTAAAGCTGGTTTAGTGGTGATGAACTCCTTTAGCTTTTGCTTGTATGGAAAAAGTCTTTATCTCTCCTTCAGTTCTGAATGATAGCTTTGCTGGGTAGAGTATTCTTGGTTGGGAGTTTTTTTTTTCTTCAGCACTTTGAATATATTATGCCCCTCTCGTCTGGCCTGCAAAATTTCTGCGGAAATATCTGCCAGTAGTCTTAAGGGGTTCTGTTGTATGTAAGAAGTTGTTTTTCTCTTGGTTCTTTTAAGATTCTCTCTTTAACTTTTGACATTTGCAAAACAGCTGCCTTCCCAGTCTTGAAGGAGTGGCCTTATGTAGGAGATGAACCTTATTGTTCAACTTTGCCCTAGCTCTTATTTGTCTTTGGGACATTTGTGATTGTCTAAGTAGACTGATTTGTTCTTGATGGATCCCAACTGTTGGTGGTGTGCTGAGACCTGTGATTTCAGTCAGTACCTGGATTCAGACTGATTGGAAGCCAGATCCTTAGGCAGCAGCTTTTAACTTACGTAAGTATATATAGTCCTTTGGGCACACAATGGTAGATCCCATTGACCTCTAGACCAGGAGATCTGGAGGTGTCCCCTGGGCAAGAGTTGTAAGAATTGGGACTTCAGATGAGTGTATTAACTACTTTCTGGGAGGTACCAGTAAGCTGTGATGAGGCCAAGGGAGGGTGCAAAGATGGTGTTTCCCTGGCTATGTTCCCAGTAGTGCCTCTGTAATCTGCAGGTATCTGACAAACTTAAAGTCTGTCTATCAGGTTAAAGCTACAGAACAAGTTAATGGGCCTTATTCACAGGCAGACGGGGTGTGTTTCAGTTGGCTGTCTGTGAAGCGCCTTTGGTATAGTAAGTAGCCTGCCTTGAAATGTCTTTCCAGTTGTTACAATCTTGTAGTGCCCAGGAACACAAGCCCTTTAGGCCACCAGAGCCAAGTGATCTAGAGGCACCCTGTGTGTGGAGTGCACTTACCCGTAGGCTTTAGCAAGGCCTGGGACAAGTGGGGACAAGGAATGCCTGTAGCTTTAGTGAGTGGGGATTCTTTTATTTCTAGTTGATGCTAAGGAGACCTGTTGAAACAGCATCTTCAACTGTCAGTCTCAGCGTATAAAGGGCAACTAGCATTGAGCGTTTCGAAGATGTCAGTGTTCTCTTCACCGGTGCCTCAGTGAAAGGAGTATCATCAGGGCCTTCCATGTAATAATCAGGTGGTGATTTTTCCAGTCTCATCACAAATCCATTCTAACTCTAAGATCAGGAGAACAAATAGTAGGAGTAAAAAAGCAAGGGAGAAAGTCAAGAAAATGATAGATTTTTAAGTGGGCCATTAGGTCCATGGGATTTCCTAAAGAGACTTTCAGAAGTGGGTTTTTTTTTTTTTTTTTTTAAGATTTTGTTTATTCATTTGACAGAGAGAGAGAGAGAGAGACAGCCAGAGAGGGGAACACAAGCAGGGGGAGTGGGAGAGGAAGAAGCAGGCTCCCAGCGGAGGAGCCTGATGTGGGGCTCGATCCCATAACGCCAGGATCACACCCTGAGCCGCGAAGGCAGACGCTTAACGATGGAGCCACCCAAGTGCCCCCAGAAGTTTTTTTTTTTTTTAAACTATTGTGACATAATTTCACACTTGGAGAAAAGGTGCAAAAAGAGTTAAAATAATTTTTGTATACCTCTTACCCCAATTCCACAAATGTTAACATTTTACTACATTTGCTTTAATGTCTCTCCATATATGTGTAATTACACACGAACACACCACATTATTTTATTCTAAACCCTATAAGAGTAAGGTGCCCACAGGATGCCCTTTCACTACTAAATATTTTCAGGATACAATTCCTAAAAACAAGGATATTGTCTTTCATAATTACAATATAATGATCAAGATCAGGAAATTAAGATTGATACAATATTATCTAATCTCAGATTTTATCCAAATGCTTCCAACTCCTATTAATGTCCTTTAGATCAATAGACATTTTTTTTTCCAGTCTGGGAACTAATCCAAGATCACACTGGACTTGCTGGATCATATGGTCATTCTGTTTAACATTTTGAAGAGCTGCCAAACTGCTTTCCAAATTGACTACATCCTTTTACATTTCCACCACCAATGTATAGGGTTTCAAGTTCTCCATATCCTCACTTAACACTTATAATTTTTCTTTTCTTTTTGAAAAAAGTTAAGGTCAACCTAATAGATGTGAAAGAGTAATTATGGTTTCGATTTGCATTTCCCTAATGACTAATAACATTGAACATCTTTTCATGTGCTTATTGACCATTTTTATATCTTCTTTGGAGAAATAGCTATTCAAGTCCTTTGTCCTCTTTTTAATTGAGCTGTGTTTTTAATTGTAAGAACTCGGTTATATTCTGATACTATATTCTCATCAGATATATAATTTGCAAATATTTTCTCCCATTCTATGTGTTGTGTTTTCACTCTTGATTGTGTCCTTTGATAAACTAAATCTTAAAATTTTGATAAAGTCTCATTAAGCTATTCATTTCTTATACTTTTGGTATCAGGTCTAAGAAATCACTGCCAAATCTAAGGTACTGAAGATTTGTGCCTCTTTTCTTCTATAGGTTTTATAGTTTCAGCTGTTATAATTTTGGTCTTTGATCTATTTTCAGTTAATTTTTATAGGGTGTGAGATAAGGGTCCAACTTTATTTTTTTGCATCTGAATAACCAGTTCTCCTGGCACTATTTATTGAAGAGGCTGTTCTTGCCTCATTGAATAGTCTTGGCATTCTTGTTGAAAATCAACTGACCACAGATTTACGAGTTCATTTCTGGACTCTCATGTCCATTCCACTCAAATACATGTTTATTCTTATGTCAGTACCACACTGTTTTGATTACTGCAGCTTTGTATTAACTTTTGAAATCAGGAAGTGAATCCATTAACCTTGTTTTTTTTTCAAGATTGTTCTGGCTATTCGAGGTGCTTTGCAATTTCCTATGAATTTTGGGATCAACTTTTCCATTAATGCAAAAAATGTTGGCAATGTTGATTTTGGTAAGGATTGTGTTGAATCTGTAGATTGCTTTGGGATGTATTGCTATCTTTATAATATTATGTAAAGATGAACATGGAATGTCTTTTCATTTATTAAGTCTTCTTTAATTTCTTTCAGTAGTGTTTTGTAGTTTTCTGTGTATAAGCCCTGCACCTCCTTGGTTAAATTGATTCCTAAGTATTTTATTCTTTTTGATGCTATTTCAAATAGGATTTTTCCTTATTTTCCTTTTCAGATTGCTCATTGCCAATGTGTAGAAATACAACCGATCCTGTATCTTGATCTTTGCTTATTTATTAGCTCTAATAGTTTTTTGTAGATATGTTAGATATAATCATGTGCCTCTTGCTTTTATTGTAGAAGGGTATTTAGAAATCAAGGTCTGGGTGCTAAATGTATTCATAGCTACTGTGATATAATTGCTTTTAGGACTTCTTAGCAGACAGTGCTGGAAAGTACACATATACATGCATATCAATATATAATTGGATTCCTATCTCGTTTTATGTATTAAAAATCATGAGTTCTTACTGATACCTCCAATTTCCACCCTATTAGTGATACTGGAGCTGGGACTGTGCGTGTTTCAAGCAGCAGCCTGCAGTGTCAGAAAAGCCCCAGCGTGGAAAGCAAGGGTATACTGTGACCAGTTCTGTGACTAGAGCAAGAAGTGGTGTAGAGAGGATTTTGAATTGGTATACAAGACATATTCAACATATTTAGTTTCTGTAATAACCTTTTCTCTTTGTTTTCTTCCTACTTCTCTGGGCACTCTTTTCTCAGACTTCATTAACTGAGTCATCCTCTGGGTTTTGTACCAAGCCCCTCTTTGCCTTCTTAGTACATTTGCTAGACTAGCTCATTGACTTTCATGTCTTCGAGTACCTCTTGGGCAATAGCTTCCGTCCATGTCTTCTGTGCTTCAGATCAGCCTATTCAGTTGCATACTGAACAGTTTCACTTGTATGTTCTCCCAGTGCTGATATGTCAAAGTTAAAATGTCCTAAACTTGTTCATTATGGCCTATTTTACCCTGTTGCAACAGGGTCCTCTTCCTTTTGCTCCAGGTTCCTAGTTGCCCAAACCAGAAACAGGCACTTTCATGGATTTCTCCCTCTTCCTCACCACCTACAATCACGTCTTCTTGATTTACTCTCTTAAATATCTCAAATCGATTTATTCATCTTCATCCTCATGGTCATAGTCTTAAACCAGATTACTATTATTCCTTACTTGGATTTCAGCATGCTAATTGGTCTCTGAAACCCATTCTGAACCTTAATAGCCATTTAGAAAATGAGTTCTAAGTTCTAATCCTGGCTGTGCCACTTTCAGCTCTATGACCTTGGTCAGGCTGCTTCTTTGCTTTAAGGCTCAGTTTCCCTATCTGTAATACCAAGACAGGAATAGTACTTATTTCAGAGGGCAATTGTGAGAAGTATACGAGGGGATATAAGCAAACTTCTTAGCGTATTACCTAATTCATAGTAAATGGTCAATAAATTATAATCATTCCAGAGTTCTTCAAAATCCAGCCTCTGCTATTCCTCCAGTCTCTTCTCTGATTGATTCCTTCTACTCAGTTTTTCAGCTTCTCTGAACTTCTTTCAGTTGCTCCAATATCTGATGCTCTCTTTTGCCTCTAGGTCTCTTCTCTGCTCTCTTTTCCTAGAATTCTCTTCTCCCCCATCCTCCTACTTTATTCATCCTTCTTAATTTATACATCACTTTTCTGCTAAGTCTTGATTTGGTGCCGCTTATTTGTGTTTCAGTAACACTCTTACTTCCCTTATTGAGGATCTTACTGGGATTACATCACATTGGAATCACATTGGAAGTAACTGCTTACTTGTTGGGCTATCAAGCTTCTGAGGGTAGGGACCGATTTACCTTGTTCACTATTCCATCTCTAGAACCGAAATTGGACTCAGTGGGTGAAAGGATAATGAATGGGCCTCATTACCATTGTCTGTTTTTTTTTTTAAATATTTTATTTATTTATTCGACAGAGAGAGAGAGACAGCCAGCGAGGGAGGGAACACAAGCAGGGGGAGTGGGAGAGGAAGAAGCAGGCTCCTAGCGGAAGAGCCTGACGTGGGGCTCGATCCCAGAACTCCGGGATCACGCCCTGAGCCAAAGGCAGACGCTTAACCGCTGCGCCACCCAGGTGCCCCACCATTGTCTGTTTTTTGATCCGCTGCTTGGTAAACCCCTGGTCACAGTCCTGCTTGGCTTCAGGAGTGGGGAAGATTGAAGGGGAAGTCTCTCCTTGTATCATATCAGCCGTTAGCAGTTGTTGCATTGTTGGCCCCCAGTTATTAGCTGATCAGTAACTCCCAGAACTGTTCCTTTACACATGAACATGTGGCTACTTTTCCTGTCAGCCTCCACCAACAACAGTCTGATGGCCTTTCTCAGCTGGAGAACATCCCTTGACACTATCACCCTGATGAAATCTGTTATCTTTAATTCTGAGATTACTCTGTTATATTTCCCTATAAATATTAGATTGGATGCATAGTCAAATATTTCACAATTTCATATGGTTTATCCTATATGCGATTTTGTAAATTGGACATATTTGAGAAGCTAATTGTATTGTAGTGTAAACTGTGAGTCGCTGCAGACTGGAAGTGTGATGGGGTTGGGTAGGTGGGCCTGGGACAGCTGGAATTTGTGGTGGAAGTAGACACAGATCACAGTGAGATGGCTCCGATGCATTAGGGTTTTCAGTCATTTTGCTCTGCTTAGATGTGGAATTATTTGGTTCAGAGGTGCTTTGCCTGAGAGCCCACAGCAGCGAGCCCAAAGGCCACTGTCCACACCCCGAGGCCACTGGAGGAGAAATTTGGCGGCCTCTGAATGGTAACCTGGTGGCCTGAGCCACCTTCACAGCTACATACCCTTCAGGGCTGAGAGAAGGAAGCCGCTGGGGGGCAGCAAAGGCTCGCAGATTTCTCCTTACAGCTGCTAGTCTTTATTGTGCTGCTTTTTGCGTTTTTTTTTTTTTTTAAACACATTGCTGTCTTTTAGAAATGTAATTTTCTAATCCGAACTAGACTGTATGAGCAGAGACCCCGTTTGTCATTTGCTCTCAGAAATACATTTTTCCTGCCAGAATTTTACTTTTTCTCCCTCTTGTCATTTCCGAGAATCCCAGAGCTTTCTCTTGCCCCAGGAAGGCCGGGCCCCCCGGATCCGAGTGAGGAGCTGGCGAGGCAGGATGGACAGTGGCAGAGCCGGACGTTCGGCGCGGATCGGGCCGCTAGGGAGCTGGACGAGGCAGTACCGCAGCAGGAGCACACTGGGCCTCAGGAACCCTGGGTGGGGCCGACTTTGCAGCCGCGCAGCACCCCTGGCTACTACCGTGGCGACACCGACCTAATGCCCTGAAAAATACCTTTAGAACATGGCTTTGGGGGGAGGCGATCTGACGAGAGTAACCAAACCACACCTTGCAGCTCACGGATCCTGGAGAAGTTTGTCGAAAACAACTCTCTAAGGTTTCACACTTTGCAGGAAAGGGCAGTGGAGACCTGATAGAGGCCACGTGAAGCGTGCGGGAGCCTTCCCGTGGCTCACAAGAGAACCCCGCGGCAGGTGCGGCGGGACTGGGAGCCGCGCGCGAGGAGGCGCCCGCCAAGCGCCCTCGCGGGGTCGGGCGGGGGTGCTCCCTGAGGTGACAGGAGGAAGCGGGAGGTGGAGGGTAGAGAGGAGGTCCCGCCCCCACCTCGCTCTCCTTTACGGGAAGTGATGTGGGGCCAGACGGAAAATACCCGCCAAGGACCCAAAAAGGGCCGGCAACGGGTGGACGCGGCGCGCGCGCGAGCAGAGCGGCGCGGGGACAGCGAGGTCCAGCCAGGTGAGCCCCGCAGCTGCGGGAGGTCTCGGAGGCGCCGCCAGACCGCGGCGTCCGGCGGGGGAGGGTCCGCTCCAACCCGGAGAGCCGCGCACGGTACCGGGCGAGTGGCGGGGCTGGCCCTGGGGCTGGTAGCACTGGAGGCTGCGATCCTCGCCCAGCCTCTGGGCGTCTGAGCCCGCCGGAAACGTTGCTTTGCCTCTCCCGGGCCCTCAGCACAGACCCTACGGGACCACCGCCGGGGGTGGGGGGCGGCATGGGCGACGTGCTGGTTAGTTGCAGTTCCAGGTTTGGGACGGGGCTGAGGTCCCCTCCGGGGGGCCTCCAGGTGCTTGGGTGTCCGTCGGGGCGGTGGGGTCGGGGGAAGGAAACTTCACCGGCAGGAGAGGAGAAAGGTCCCAGAGCTCCTGCACTGCCGCATAGTTCTTTCCTTCCTCCTGTTGTTTTCAGTTTAATTATTTAACGTCTTTACACCCTTGTTGATAAGGATCTGGACAGCAAACGGGCCGGGTGGGAGAGGGCTCTCCCCTATCCTGTCAGTGAGACAGGAAACCCAACCTGGCCGCCAGGCCCCTGGATCTTGACTGATGGTGAGGCTGATGTGGAGACAGGTTTGGTAACTGTTGCCAAATCCTTGTCTTTGTCCCAATAGATCACCAATTAAGCAAAGGCAGGCCTGAAATGAAGGAAATCTTGTGAGCCCTTGACTTCATCTTCCCAGCCTTTTGGTGCCTGCTGGCCACCTAGGCCACATGGCTCCAGGATGTTCTGCCACAGGGTCCTCTTCCTTGCCTCTGTGGGCTAACAGCTGTTTTTTCCTACTCCGTGGATTATCGCTTTGTGGTCGGCTCTTCACTCTGATGTTGGGAGGGGGGAGTACTGTTAACGCCCCCTAAGCTTTTTTTATTGTTGCTAATTTAATTTGTTGGTGGTCCTATCCCCTCCCCCCCTTTTCTGCCGTCTTAAAAACTTGCTTTAGAGGCAAAACAATCTGGAAAACAGGGTTCTACAGATGGTTAGAGATTAGGAAAGGTTAATAAAATACTGAAAGAACCTGACTGAAGATCATTTTTTTCCTGTATTTTATGTGGGTTTTCATTACTACTTTCTTCCTTCTTTTTTTTAAATCATGAATTTATTTTATTTTCATGCCTGAAGCCAACTCATTTAGCTATCTCAGCCTTTTTTCTTTCCTTCCTTCCTTCCTTCCTTCCTTCCTTCCTTCCTCCCTCCCTCCCTCCCTTTCTTCCTTCCTCCCTTTCTCCTTCCCTCCCCTCTCCTTTCCTTCCTTCCTGCCTCTCTCTCTCTCTTTCTCTCCTTCTCTCCTCCTCCCTCCCTTCATTTCTTTTTCTTTCTTTCTTTCTTTCTTTCTTTCTTTCTTTCTTTCTTCTTTCCTTCCTTCCTTCCTTTCTTTTCTTTCCCCTTCCCTTTCTTCTCTTTCCCCTTCCCTTTCTTCCTTAACTTGTGTGGATTTATTTCTAGACTCTTAATTCTACTCCATTGATCTGTTTGTCTATTCTTAAGCTAGTATCATATTGTCTTTATTATTGTAGTTATGTAGTAGGTTTTGAGAGTGGGAAGTGTGAGTCCTCACGTTTTGCTCTTCTTTTTTTCAAATTGTTCTGGCTATTCTGGGTCTCTTGAATTTTCATATGAAATTTAAGATCAGTTTCTCAATTTCTGTTGCTTTGGTTTTAGAACAGATGTAAGGGTTCTCTCTCTCTCAACACACACACACACACACACACACACACACACACACACACACACTATTGTCTCGCACTGGTAGAATAGGCTTTGTGAAGGTCAGGAATTTGTCTTGTTCACTGTGGTGTGTATAGTGCCTAGAATGGTTTCTGGCACGTAGTAAACTCTAAAAAATATGTGTTGAAAGAATGAAAAGGGAACGAGAGACTGAGAAATAAGGATCACTCTACTGTTGCTTTCTCTGTTCCTTCACACGTCACCTAAGACAAGCAATGTTCATAGTTACACTAACATCTCCTGTGTCTGTCCCATTCTATCCTCTTATTCCCCCTAGACAATGGTTTAAGCCTCCTAGGAAAGGGAAAGGCTTTGGGTGCTTCCCACGCTGGCAGTGGGTAGCCCTCTTCTCTGTAGCCTAAGCAGACTGGGGGGGGGCGGCACTTGGTTCCTGCCTCCAGTGATACCCCTTCTTGTGCTGAACTCAGATTCAAGAAAATGAAAATTCATTTCTTGATGAATAGTTTGCTCTATAGCGAATTCATCTTTCTCTGGCTTCTAACTGAAACTACAACTCCCGACACCCATTTTGGCATTTAATTACATAACTGCTTTAGACTGTCAGCTGTTTATGTATATGTTGTCTTGCATGTCTTTTGGCTAGATTGTAATATCCTGGAGGCAGAGCATGACTTTAGCTCACTGTTTGAGTCTTATACTGCACAGTATCTTGGATAAAAGGAATGTTCGATAAACTCTTGCTGAATGTACCAATAAGTTAATGAATAAACCTGGATTTCTTTTTATCATTGGAAACTTCTAGTTCATACATTTAATTTTTCTTAGCCAACAGCTGTAAATACCTTGTTTTAGTCTACCATATTCTGCTGCTTCTGATGGAGCTGTATTGGCTACAGTGGAGTAGGATTTCCTGCGGCCCTTTCTCAGTGAGAATTGAATCAAGTCAGCCTAGAGAGTATGGTAATTAATCTTATAAGTTATTTAAAATTGAATCTACCTTCCGTTATTATTTAACTTTATCTTGGAATGTGCCCTATTTGTATCTTCACTGCAAAATATGGAAAAGGATTATTTTTACATATATATGGGATATATACAAATACATATTTTCCATAATAAACGATACGTTTGAAACCTCCTGAAAAACAGAACGGAGCTTGCGTATTTAAAGTCTGAGCCCCTAACTAACTAGATGGGGGGAATCCTTTCACAATGTAAATGTTCATCAAATTATCATGAAGTACACTTGCAATACCTTGCAATTTTATATGTCAACTACACCTCGATAAAGCTAAAATTAAGAAAAAATAGTGTGAGCCCCAAAGAAGCAAGATTGTGTTGCCACTATCAAAACAAGATTGCCTTCCGAAGAGAGTAATTTTTCCCTCTCATGGCTTTTGCTTTTTGTGCCTTGTGCAGTTTTTGCTAGAACCGCATTTATTCCTCTGCTTCTTGGTCAGGAAGTTTAAGTTTATGATCTGGTTTCCCTTAAGCTGATTACTTTGGGAGCAGACATGAGCCCTGAGTTGGAGGAAGAGATAAAGGGTTTGTAATTAACTTTATGCCCGGAGGGTGAGATGTGGAGCAGGGAGCATCCAGCTCTTTCGGCCTCCTGTCTGGTCAGGCAGCAGGGAAGGCACACCACATTCTTTGTTTTGTATGAGTGAGGTCTACTAACAGTCACATTTTATTTACTGTTAACTAAAATTTGATGCCTTGCTTACTCAAGAGGAAAGTTGAAAGTTATTTTTCCATTTATTTGTTTGTTTATTGCCTCTGTATATGTTACCAGTCTGTGTATGGAACCAGACTTTTGATTCTTAAAATCGAACTTTTAATGTGGGGTTGGAGGTAGGGTGCTAGATTTAGCAAGTAAAAAAAAAGAAAAAAAGAAATTTGCATTTTGGATAAACAATGAATAACTTCTTACTGTAAGTATTTCCATAAATACTTAACACTAAGAAACTATTTGTTGTTTTTATGAAATACAAAATAACTCGGTATCTTGTATTTAATCTGGCAACTCTAGTCTGGTAAACCCATGTTTATGAATAGGAAATGAATTGATCATGATAATGTCCAATGAATGACTGAGCTCTGGCTTATTCTGGTGAACACACATGTGCCTATCTTAAGGACAGAGAAGGGGTGCCTGGCTGGCTGAGTCAGTGGAGCATATGACTGTTGATCTGGGGGTTGTGGGTTTGAGCCCCACGTTGGGTGTAGAGATTACTTTAAAAAAAAATAAAATCTTTAAGGACAGAGAGGACTTGTAAACTCAAGGAGTATAAAAAATGGAAGGACATTGAAGAAGATTTAGTTTTATTTTAGTCTTTTGTAGTTAGGAAATTCACATCCAAAGACTTTAAGTCACTTTGTAAGATCATAGAGTTAGTGGCACAACCAGGACTGGAACTCCAGGCACAGTGGGTCTGTTGCATAATGTCTTCCTGTAAGATACATATATAGCTTACTTTTTCATGTTGACCCATAATCACTTTTGTTTTTTTGAATTCCAGTATAGTTGACATACAGTATTATATTAGTTTCAGATGTAAAATATAGTGATTCAGCAGTTCCCACACTAAATCACTTCTGTTGTCACCATCCTATGATCAGACCCTTATACTGTCCTTCCAGTCCCCAGATCCAGTGGCAGGCAAAGCCACTCACATGAGACACCCTTGACTTTTCTTGGAGAGCCACATGACTGTCAAAGGCCACCATTTGGTTGTATTCGTGACGATGCCAGAAAGCCTGTTATTCAATGTGTTTTTATTCCTTTTGAGGTTCTTGTTAATAATTTTGTCCCTTTTAAGTTTTTATTTTAAGATGCTTTGATTACAATGCACTTAGAGTAATTCCACAACAACCAAGTATTGTCTTATTGACAGCCTCCTTGCTCTGTGGCCTACTCCTATGATACTCCTCATTGCCTTGCATTGTGGTACAACAAATATGGAAGATATATGGGAAGGATAAATAAATTACACAGATATGGGTGACTTCCCTGTAGAGATGTGTTCTTATAAAACACTGAGTTAATTTATTATTATCTTAAAATTATTTATTAAAGATTTTTTTTTTAAATTTATTTGAAGAGATAGAGACAGCCAGTGAGAGAGGAAACACAAGCAGGGGGAGTAGGAGAGGAAGAAGCAGGCTCATAGCAGAGGAGCCTGATGTGGGGCTCGATCCCATAATGCTGGGGTCACGCCCTGAACCGAAGGCAGACGCTTAATGACTGCGCCACCCAGGTGCCCCAAAATTATTTATACTTATTTAAGAAAGCAGCCTTGAAAATGAACATGCTTCCTCTGTCACTAGAATACCGTATTTCAGAGCCACTAATCTTGTTTTTTCATAGGTTCATTGATTAATTCATATAAAGCCTTACCAGCTGCCAGGTCAAAGCATAATAATAAAATTGGTTGCCAAGAGACTGAAAAATCTGTTCATTCTTATTAACAGCAGTTCATCTATCCTACCCTGATCCCACCACATGGGTGGCTGGTCAAGTCTCATCTGGGTATGACTGGTTACTGATCTCCTGTGTATTTGTATCATTAAAAACCAAGACTGGGTCTCAGTCAACTAACTAAACCTTATGATAAGGTATTTTTGTTCTTGTTATACTAGCCCTCAGATGGGGGAGGAATAAGACATATAGAAATAGGTCATGACTTAAATGTTCATTTGAGAAACCCAAGAATTTTAAAATATAATCTATGGTGGCCAGGACTTCTTTGTTTCTTACAAAGCGTGATTAATTTTCATAGTGAATCTCACCACTGCAAGGGAGTGACCCCAAGAATGAGTAAAAAGGTCTAGCAACCCTTGAAAAGATAAGGTGTTATTCTAGTTAGATACTGGAGACCAGATGTGGCCAAACAAGCTGCTGGCTGTTCCTGACTGGGCTTCCGTTGTCAGGGGCAAGGTCACGTGTCCATTGCCCTGCCCTGCTTCGGCACAGAAAGCCATGAAATGGTTGTGTTGCTTCCTCAGGGAGTGACTCATCCCCGTGTTCTGGAGCTCCTGCTTGAATGTGGGGGAGCCTACATAGCTGGGACTTAGTAGGCTGGCTTTTAGTCTCTGATACTGCTGACAGTTAACTAGGTGATACCCCATCAGTGGTTCTCGGGGCTGATTTTGACCCCCTCCTCCCCTGGGGACATTTGGCAATGTCTGGAGACAGTTTTGGTTGTCACAACTGAGGAATGACTATTGGCATTTAGTGAGAGAGGTGTAGGACGGCTCCTCGTGACAAAGGATTACCCTGCCCAAAATATTAACTGTGCTGAGGCTGAAAAACCCTGCATTTGACAAATCACCGACTCTCCCTGACCTGCGTTTTCCCGAGTTGTACATTCTCTCCATCATGTAAAGTTCACTAAGCCTGACTCCACCCTTGTTGTCTTTCTCATCTCTCTCTTACCCTGATTCTAGGTCATTATATGTAGAATAGGGTCCTATTCTGTCAATATTGATGGGCAGTCGGGATTGAGAACCCCTGCCCTCGGGGATCACATGGAGTAGGTCTTGTGAGGGTGCCAGGTGGACCCTCTGAGAGGAACGGACCCTGTGGTGACAGCCTGTCCGTAGGAAGTCTGCCGTGTGATTCAGCGTAAGTGGAAGCCTGCCAGAAACCCACAGAGAGCGTTGTGACTCCAGGCTTGGTTTCCAAATTCCTCAGGGCCCTGTGCTCTCAGCACCTATGTATGATGAGCTCTCAGCTGACCAGGAGTGTCTACTCCCCAAATTTCCAGCCAGCAACCATACCTTTGTGCCAGGGGTGCCTTGGACATCAGACATTCCCAAGGAAATATTAAGATGGACAATTTCTTCATGAACACCTGGTTTTCTGCTTAACTAGAGCCTCTGAAAGCTTTAAAAGTCAATAAGAAAAGCTCCCTACGCTAAGTCATCAGGCCATTTTGCCACCCAGGTAAGGAAATCTCATTTACTATTCTTACAGCGTCATGTAATTCAAACGCTGGTAGGCTGTAGAAACCAGGTAGCTCAGCCTCCCCTCCACCTCAGAGGTTCAGAGCTGTGCTCAAGGTCACATAGTTAATCGATGCCAGGGAAGGTTCTAGAAGACAGGTCTGTCTGCTGGTTCTCCATCGTATTCTTTCCATGTCCCCATGCTAATATTTCTTGATTGTAACCAGGTATATGACATGTTTTGTTGTTTAAAAGAAGTGACTTACAGATGAAGCTTTAACAAGCAGTGTCTCTTCCTTGACCGTTCTGAAATATCACAGGAAGTGAAACAAATATATTATGACTTTAACCTAAGTTAAAGCCATCCAGAAATAACTGAGTGCTTGCTATGGCTATGCGCCAGCTGCCATCATTTCTTCCCAATATTGCTCCTTTTCTGGTCCTGTTCTTGCCCCCTCCCCCACCCCTGCCACAGCCCATTCCTCACGCAAAGCCCGTGAGCTTTAAAAAATGTAAATCAGATCCCATCCTTCTTCTCCTTTAAATTCCTGTGCCGTTTCCCACTGCAGTTGGTATAAGATTCAAATGTTCTGACTGGGGTCTGTAGCGGTCTCCATGATCCGGGCCCTGCTGGCCTCCATGACCTCAGCTCATCCCTGCGCCTCCATCGTCAGACTCATCTCCTTCCTTTCTGTTCCTTGGAGATGCCAAGCTCATTCCTTCCTCAGAGCCTTTGCACTTGCCCTTAACTCTTCCTCAACGTGTTATTCTCTAGATCCTTACTGGCTGGCCCCTTGGCTTCATTCGGATTTAATTTCAAATATCACCCCTTCAAAGAGTGGGTGATGACGTTCACCCTGATGACTGTTGAAGGTAGCCTCTGGTCACTCACTGTCCCATTACTGTGTTGTTGTCGTCACCGTACTTATTACTGTTTGCAATTATTTTATCCTTGTGTTCACTTATTTGTTGTCTCTCTCTTCCTGCTAAAATGTTCTGTCCATGAGGCAGGAATTATGTCTGTTTTGTGAAGTGCTATGGGTTTAACCCCTAGAATCATACCTGGCACATGACAGATGGTAAGATAATAATGAATGAATGACAGGGGCACCTGGGTGGCTCAGTCGGTTAAGTGTCTGTCTTCAGCTCAGGTCCTGGGATCGAGCCCCACATTGGGCTCCCTGCTCAGCGGGGAGTCTGCTTTTCTCTCTGCCCCTCACCCTGCTTGTGCTCTCTCTCACTCTCTCTCTGTCTCAACTAAATAAATAAAATATTTTAAAAAATAATGAATGAATGACAGAGTAAGTAAAGAGCAGTTGGTAATAGAGAAGATTGCTTTGTAGACTTAGTCCTATGTAATTCTTGTTTTCTCTTACATGTCGGACTTTATTTTTTAAACTAAAACCAGAATGCTAGTTTACTGATACGTGAGAAGTAGAACTGTCCAAGTAGACTAGACTTTTTTCTTTGAGGACTAACGCGCTTGCCTCCTGTAGTAAAATTCCATGGGGAGCACATATAAAAGAAGACAGCTGCTTGGTAAGCACAGACTCAGGGCACAGGGACTTAGAAATCAAACAGATCTGAGAGCTGCAGTGCTGGAAAGATCACGCTGGTAATGGTTCCTCACAACTGGCTGACTGTGAAAATCACACGGGGAGATTTATTAAAACATACCCACACAAAGCCACGCATTTTCCAGCCTCTCCTTTGGAGATTCTAATTTAGTAGTTTGCAGCCAGGCCTGGGGAACCCATGTTTTCTTTGAAATGCTGCCAAAATGATTGATGGTACACGACCAGGTTTGGGAACCAGTGACTGAGCCCACCCCTGCTTCCAGATAAGTAGACTGAGGCTCAGAGAGATCAAGTGCCTGCCTCACCCAGGGTCACATATAGGGTGAGCAGGGAGGTGGCGCTCAAATCTCCCGGCTTTCTCTCTGCACTGTTCACAGAACACGACCACAAAGATTCTCAAGGGCAGAGGCCGCAGCACTACCTCGGAAATGGCTGGTTTATTACTTTTTTTCTTTATTTACATAAAACGAACCAGTCTGCTGTCAAACAGGAAATGCATACAACCTAGTTTTCCTTCTTTATTACAAAGTGTCAGATCAATTAGATTTTAGATTCTGGGGCTGCAGAGTGACGATCAAAGTGTCGTTCTGGGGCCATCAGCACCATCTGGAACTTGTTAGAAATGCAGATTCTCAGCCCAGAAGTACTGAGTCTGAAAGTCTGGAGGGAGGGCCCACAGTCTGTATTTTTTTTTTTTTTTAGATTTTATTTATTTATTCGACAGAGATAGAGACAGCCAGCGAGAGAGGGAACACAAGCAGGGGGAGTGGGAGAGGAAGAAGCAGGCTCATAGCGGAGGAGCCCGATGTGGGGTTCGATCCCATCATGCCAGGATCACGCCCTGAGCTGAAGGCAGATGGCCAACCGCTATGCCACCCAGGCACCCCCACAGTCTGTATTTTAAAGCCATCCAGAAGATTCTGATGCACACTCAAGTTTGAGAACCACTGTCCATCTGTACATTTTGCAATCAACCATTGGTTAAAGCTGCTGGCCTCTGCCTTTTTTGTCCGTGACTCAGTAACATCAAGGCCTCAAGTTAAGCTAGCCATCTGCTTTCTTTTGTGACATTTATTCAAAACAGGGCCTATTGTTATAAATCCTCATTAGAATGCCATACACAAGGAAGGAGGGGGAGGGATTAATACTTATTGAGCACCTGCTGTGTGTGAGGAACCATGTGGGAGGCTATTCTCTCATTTTATTCTCACCACCATCCTGCTGGGTGGGTATTAGTACCCTCAGTTTACAGATTTGGAATAGGAAGGCTGGTAGAGGTTAAACATGGTCTCCTCTATGGGTCCTTTGACCAACTATAATTGTATGTTTTGCTGTCTGTTGTCTCCCTAGAACAGCTGCTCTCAGATCTTCTTATGTATAACCAGGAATCCCCTGGGAAGCTTGTGCAAATTCCCTACCCTCTCTTTCAGACATCCTAATTCAAAGCCTGGTTGGAACCAGGACTTTGGATTTTCATCAAGTACTCAGGTGCTTCCGCTGCCAGTGGGCCTCTGGCCATACTTGGAGAAATCCTGTCCTGGCTCCACCCCCAGGGGTTGGACTGGGTGCTCCTCGAAGTTTTGATGAGGTTCTGTGGTTCTCCAGTGTTTCGTGTGCTCACAGGCCTTGGGCACTGGGTGGGGATGTTGGCAGAACAAATGTGAGCCTGGGACGAGGGATCTCGGGAGCCTGTATAAAGTGGTCTCACATTTCTGCTCTCTGCTGCCTCTTAGAGGGTTCCTAGTCCATGTTTTGGCTTTGAGTAACTTGCTCCTTTCTGTTCTCTATCCCAAATTGTGCAACGTTTCTTATAGCAACTTCACCCTTGTGTTGGTGGGATGCACAGTTGTGAGCAATTTCCTCCAGGCTGTAATTAATATCTATCGAATACTAAGTTGCTTTGGGTTTGAGGTCAGAAATGGTGGTTCATCTGTTTGATGATAACATAGATACTTAGGGTTAGAATTGACATTTTAATGAATGAGTTGTCAGTCCATTAGGAGACTGAATGATTTGGTTCCATTTTGAAGGATGCAAGTTAAAAAAGAATGTCTGGTGTGCTGCCTGATGTCCTTTGTGAGGTGGCATGTTGATTGGTCCATAGGTTTGGAAGCAGCTACTGATGTAAACACCCCCTGGCCTCCCATAGTATAAAAAAGATGCATGTGTCAGAAGATGGTGAGAACCTCCCAGGCCTTTGCCCAGTGGAGAAGTCAGCAATGTGGAAATATTAAATATCTTTAATATGTCTTAGTCCCTGAAATAAAATTGTGTAGGGCAAGGGCAGGAGGAAATTCACAAAAGCACACATTTCGGTCTCCTGAGAACCACTGTACATAAGGCAAATTATCTTTGCCAGGAAAAAAATAACCACGTTACAGGCTAAGTATCTAAGAATAATTTCTTTTGGCACTGCTGTCCGAGTTGACACTAACAGTATGTAACTAGTACGGTAGCCAGAGCTACATTTGAGGGCTTACTGTGTTTCAGGAAGTATACAAGTATTCTCTCCTTTAATCCTCAACAGACTTTCAAGGTAGATACTATCCTTTATTTTACAGATGATTAAACAAGCTCAGGAGGATTAGGTAATTTTCTCAGGGCTGGGACTGAGGTTTCCGGGGATGCAAGTCTGTCAGTGTTGGGGCACCTGGGTGGTTCAGGCAGCTAAGCGTCTGCCTTCAGCTCAGGTCATGATCTCAGGGTCCCTGGATCAAGCCCAACATTGGGTTCCCTGCTGTGGGGAGCCTGCTTCTCCCTCTGCCCAACCCCCCCCAACCACTTGTGCTCTGTCTCTGTTAAATAAACAGATAAAATCTTAAAAAAAAAAAAAACCCACCAAAACCAAAGAAAAACTGTCAGTGCTAAAACTAAGACAGCCCTGAATAAACTGGGATGGTTGGTTACCCTGAGTGTCACCCAGCCCACTCATCCATACTTGATAGTTAGGAAGTAAACCCAAAGGGTTCTGAGTAGTCAAACAGATGGTTCATATATTGAAACTTGCTGATCTGCCTCACAGAGACTTTCGGAACATTCCTTGGCACCCCTTTTCCTCCATTTTACGTGCAGTTCTAATAAGCTTGATTATTTGGTTTCCAGGTGCCTTGTCAATTAGAAACTGAACATTGGAAGGGGAAGCGGTTATTGTCGAAAGGTACACTGATTACTATGGCGAGGGACATCTGGCTGAAGGTGGGAGCAAGGAGAATGAAGTATAAATGAGCAAAAGACGGAATCACTACAGTGGCAAACATACCTTAATAAAAACAGCTGTTATTGAACACTATGTGCTGAACACTATTTTAAGCACTTATAAAGAATCACATAATTCAGTTCTTACAAAATGATCCTATTAGCCCTCTTCCTCAGAGGAGGAAGCTGGGGCACAGAGAGGTTGAGTAACTTGCTAAAGATCACACAGCCAGTGAGTGGTGAAGCTGAGATTCAAAGTCTCCAGAGCCCAGATCCTCCACATCCTGCTTCACCGTAGGTCCTAGACGCTGAGGAGGTAGCACAAGTTAGTGATGTTTATTGTGATGCCCTGAATCAACCAAGGAAAAATAATTAAAGCGTGGACATTGCATTTTACAGTAGTTCCCCCCTTATCCGCGGGGCATATGTTCCAAAGTCCCCAGTGGATCCCTGAAACCGTGGGTGGTACTAAACCCTATATCTACTATATTTTTTCCTATACATACATACCTCTGATAAAGTTTAATTTATAAATTAGGTGCAGTAAGATTAACAGCAATAACTAATAATAGAACAATTATAACAATACACCGAATGAAAGTTATGTGAATGTGGTGTCTCTCTCTCTCCAAATACCTTATTGTGCTGCCCTCATCCTTCTTGTGATGATGTGAGATGATAAAATTACTATGGGATGAGCTGAAGTGATGTGAGTGACGTAGGCTTTGCGATGCAGCCTTAGGCAGCTGCTGGCCTTCTGAGGAATCGTCATCGATCGTGCGCTTCCGGACCACTACTGACCCCAGGTACTGAAGCCCCGGAAAGCAAAGCCATGGGTGCGGTGGCGAGTGTATGACCGTATTTTGTAGGAATTTATTTTAAAAATTTTATCAAGGTTATACATGGACATAGTGCTACAGGCCTGTTAACAAAAAACCATTAGTCTCCTCCCCCAGCTCATTTCCTGCTGCGCAGAGACAACTGCTTTCAATTCTTGTAATTAGGTGACTCTTGCTGGTAGTTACATCCCTTGTCTCTAAATGACATACTGGATATTTCTATGGTCGAGTTTCAGTTTTAAGCATTATTTAAGTGCCCATGCCTAGACACTTCACCATGGAAGAGGAGAATTTTAACTCATTTCCCCCACCTATCTCACCACACGTGTATCCATTTCCGTCCCCCACTCTCAAGTTATGTCATAGTTTTAGTTAGATCAGTACGTCCTGGGCTGCTTGTTTTTATCTTTAGGTCTTCTCTCCGGGGCTGGGCGGATTCTCCAGAAAACATTTGAACCACCTGCCTGTGGAGAATGCGAAGTTCCGGCGTGTGGGTGGGGGTGGAGGCATCTCAGTATTGAGAGGATTGGGATCTAAGCCGACTTCCGCTATTTTTAGCCTTGACTTTACCCTCTCCTCACCTCCAGGAGTGTTTGGGGGTCTGAATGCCTGAGCCTTTCTGCAGATTCTGTGATGAGTTGCTTTTTGGCTTTCCCCAGTGAAAGATAAAGCGTCGTCTTTTCCAGGTGGGCTCATCAGTTACCTCTTGTCCATTTACTTTCTAGCTTCCAAGTTTTGTTGCTGTTGTTTCCACTCCCTTTCTCTTTGTCCTTGTGACTTCATGTCTAAAACAAAACAAAACACCCCACCTCGTTTTATTGTTATGTTAATGAGATTTGGGGGGGGAGGTAGCAGAACTAAGGTGTGTGTTTAGTACGCCATCTTTATCCTGAAGTCGGAAAGACACTTTAGAAAGCTTTCAATGTGGAGGGGTCAAAAAAAGTTTGTGTTGCTCTAATGCGAAGACTACTAGTTCTAGGAAACATGGAAGTTTTACTTCTACGTGCTACTTGAAGTGTAGTTCTAGGACTAGGACCATGGACATCACCACGGCCCCACTGAAACTTACAGAATGAGAATTAGCATTTTACCAAAATCCCTGAGAGTCCTAAGCATGCTGAAGATTGAGAAGTGCTACCATGAAACTTTACTCAACTCCTACTATAATTAGGATAAGCTAATTTTAATGAATTTTAATCTAGGATTTAAAAATCTTGGTACATTCCCTTACTATACTATAATTGTCCAAATTCTAGAGGTCGCTGTGAGATAATATAGAGGAGTAGTTAAGTTTTCAAGAAAATGCACCCTCTCTGCCTTTATAAACCATGTCTGTTCATCTGAGTCAACATCAGATGTGAACCAGAAATTCCATGTCATTTGCCATGAGAGATTTCGGACTGGTTACATTCAGGCTTTTTTGGTTGGCCACACTTCCTGGGGTTGGTGATAAGATTTTATAGATTGGATAGGCTGAGTCTTCAGTCACACATCAAGCTGCCAAAGTTGTAGGGTGGCTTCCCCTAGAGGCAAAGGATAGATTAATTAGTTTGAGCCCAGCATCTGTCCCAGTGACGGTATACACTCAGCAAGTGATTGTGGGATGAGCGAACCAAAGATAAAATTCCTGTCTTCTAGGTATTCACCAACCAACATAATTGGATGTCACCATACAGGGTTGACCAGCTCTAGGAAAGAGTAAGCACAGAAAAAGGGCATCTAACTGCATTACTGGCAGAAGGCGCCAAAGGGCTATGTGTTTTGATGAACCTCGCCTGGTGGGTTTGGAGCAGCGGCTCTCAGTTTAGTGTGTATTAGAATCACTTGGTGGGCTTGTTAACACACAGACCCTGTAGCCATCCTGACGATTTCTGATTCAGTACACCTGGGGTGGGCCAAGGACGTGCATGTCTAACCATGTCCTGGGGGATGCTGATGATACTGATTTCACATTTTGAAAACCACTGGTTTTAGAGAATTACGAATAGTCCTTGTGGCTGGAGTGAGCGGGCAGGGAATCGTCCGTGATACTGAAGGCAGAAGTCGAAGGAGTAGGGATTTCATTATGGAGTTTGTGGGGAGCCAGGTTTTGCAGAGGAGAGGGAGGGACACCCATTTGCAGTTTGGAAAGGTCATTTTGGGTGTGGTGTGGAGGAGGGATCAGTAGCAGGGCCAGGCGAGAGGCCAGAGAACTAAGTAAGTGGATGATCCTAGCCATCCAGATGAGAAATAATAAAAACCTGGAATACAGGTGGGAGGAGGAAAGATCCCTAGAACTTGGTGGCCAGTTGGAAGTGGGCGGGGAAGAGAGGGAGGAGTCGCTGCGGACCAACAGGTTGCTGGCTGGATGGGTGTTGGGATTGTTACTCAAGACATAGGAAGAGGGGGGTCTGAGCAGGGTCTGGAAGGAAGAGCAAAGGGGGTAAGTCAAGGGCAGGACGTGTTGAATTTAAATACCAGCAAGAAATCCGGGTGGCCCTCCTGGTAGGCAGTTTTATTTCTGGGTCCGAGGCCAGGAGAGGCCTGGGAAGTCACCTAGCCCGTCCCTTCTGCCACTTTGATTTGATCTCCTGTGTTGTTTGGATCAGGCATTGCATTTGTGAAGAAACGCTGTTAGTATAACCTTTAAGGGCCTGGGGAATGCAATACTTTCAAAGATTCTTTCTCAAGAAAACAAACATTCTACTCTTTTGATTGGGGGAAAAGAGTTGGAGTACCAGTCTTCTACCACTAGAAGAGGTTAATATAGCTGCCGTCGTCTGAGAGCCCAGTGGAATTGGGTTTTGGTAAGCTTGAAAGGAGCAAAATCACTTGACTGGTCTGCAGGCCATATGACGAACAGCTGAGACTCATTAGCTGGATTGTGGGTTTTTACAGAGATGCCTGATTTTGGAAGTTGATGGAGTGCCCTGCTTTTCAAAAGACTCTTTTGAAAAACTTTTCCAAGTAGGCGATTCTGACTTTAGCATTTCCCTTTGTATAACATAGACAAAAAGTAACTTTTTTGAAGAGGACATGTGATTGGACGTTGTCTAATTGTTGAAGTGTTGGGACCAACATTTCTGAAGTTTTAGAAAAACAACCAACGACTTATACTCCCTCCTTCAAGGTATGGTTTTGTGTTTTTATATATATATGCTTTTGTAGAGGTTTCGAATTCTACCATGCCAATTTTCATGTACTTAGAATATGTGCAATTTAACATAAAATACCACTGCACATGTTAACTTTGTTTTTTTTTTTTTTTTAAACCAAAGACTCTGAGACACCTGCTAAATTTCTGGGGTGTAGTTTGAAAATTGCATTTTCCATTGCCGTTGAGTGGGTATGAATACTGACTGCATTTTTCCTTTCTTAACTTTAATAAAGTAACATACGTTTTTATTCTCAGATATGTTTTTTTATTTAAATTCAATTAGCCAACTTTTAGTACATCATTAGTTTCAGATAATATGTTGAATAAGAGCTGATTAAGGAATTAAATTGCTCTAAGAGTCTTGCTCATTCTCGGAGGAGTTCATAAAAATACAAACTTATTGGGATTTTGTTTTTTAATATTATTAATAACTTTAATGGAGGAAAGCTTTAGGTAAGTATGTGTTTTACTATTTCTTCTATGAATTAAATTTGGCTCCAAAGAATTGTTAATTTTGTTAGGTTTGGTCGTAGTATTGTGGTTACGTAAGGAAAGGTCCCTAGGTTTTATAGATGCTTAGTGATAGTACGCAGGAGTGAAAGATCTGGGGGTTGGGTCTCATGGGGTCTGATGTACACTGAACAGTTGTGTCTCCTTCCGGATACGTGCTGGTTTGCCAGCACTGCCATGACAAAGCTCTACAAACTGGGTGGCCTCACTAGCAGACAGGTGCTGGCAGGGTCCGATCCTTCTGAGGATTGTGAGGAAGCATCTTCCAAGGCCCTCTCCTTGGCTTGCAGATGGCAGAGTCTCCCCATGTCTTATCTTCTATTCTTCCGTCTATGCGTGTCCTCCGATGAAGAAGGAGTTTGGATGCAGCCACGCAGGGCATGCCGCTGATTAGTGTTGGAGTCAAGGCAGTGTCCTGACTGCCACTCCGGGGCGCTGACCAATTCCTCGTTTTGTTTTATTTGCTGCGAGCTCAGGCTTTTCTCCTAGGAGCAAATCCAGAGCCCTGATTATCAGAAATCACTATGGGAGAAAGCATTAATCAAAAGTTGACTTTGGGGTGCCTGGGTGGCTCAGTCATTATGTGTCTGCCTTCAGCTCAGGTCATGACCCCGGAGTCCCGGGATTGAGTCCCTCATCGGGCTCCCTGCTCAGCAGGGAGTCTGCTTCTCCCTCTGACCCTCACCCCACTTGTGCTCTCTCTCAAAAAAAAAAAAAAAGAAAAAAGAAAAAAAAAGGAAAAAGTGTCGTGGGGAGGAGTGTTTATTCATGAGGGCATCGTGTCCATAGAAGGTCCAGGTGGGATTTAATACATTCCAAAGGAGTTTATCCCCATCTTGGTGGCTTTCTCTGTCTCTTACGACTTTCTCCTTGTCCTTTCCAGACACAGTGTTCAGTGACCCAGCAGCCATTAGAATACAAACACATGATTTTTTTTTTTTTTTTTTAATTCTGCTGCCCGCAAGACAGGAACTGTGGCAGCAAATGCTGATGAAACCTTGCGGCCGGCAGGATGGCACCATAGCAACCCAGACCTGCGCCTGTGAGCAGGTCTCGGAACCCAGGCTGCCTCCCCGCTGTCCCAGTTTCCACCCTCCCGAGACCTTCCGTACCTGAGTGCTCAAAGAGGAAATGCTCACCACTTCTTAATTCTGCTGCCCGCAAGACAGGAACTGTGGCAGCAAATGCTGATGAAACCTTGCGGCCGGCAGGATGGCACCATAGCAACCCAGACCTGCGCCTGTGAGCAGGTCTCGGAACCCAGGCTGCCTCCCCGCTGTCCCAGTTTCCACCCTCCCGAGACCTTCCGTACCTGAGTGCTCAAAGAGGAAATGCTCACCACTTCCCTCTGTTCCGTTTTCTCCTTTTAGGATGGAAGCTTCCTGAGATCTCTTCATTTTTTGCCATCCCTCCTTTCTTCTGCCCTCTGCACTTGGTCGATTTATAGCTAGAGCTCCAGGCAGAGTATACCTCATAGGTAATGAGTCACGGAAAGCCCATTTAAAACAAAAGCTGATTTTCGCAGAAGCCATAATTGATTTGTACTGTCTTTGCAAGAGGACGCCTTCCTGCTTGCTTCTGTGCTCCTGCAGTTGCTGCGTTTGGCCGGGGCCCTGCCCTCTCGGCAGTGGCGGGTTCCGTGGGGGTTGGAGGGGTCGGGGGTTGACGAGTGAGATCAGAGTGCTGCTCAAGAGAGGTTTGCATCACTGATGATTCTCTCGAGGCAGGAGCCACTTTGCTCAAAACACCGATACGGATCATCCTTCCAAGAACTGAGAGCATCTGTTTTCTCCATTTCATACTGTTAGGTTTCTCTTCTCCCTGATGTTGTCTGAGCAGGGAATCTCTAGCTGTGAATGCTAGATATATCACTCGGCTAATATTAAATGGGTCCCCTGTTTCACAAGAAGGAGAGAGTCCAGATGTCTTTACACTGGCACCTCTGTGCTTTGGTGACTGTGGACTATTGTTTTAAAAAATCTCTTCCTAGTGTCCTTCTTGGGTCTCTCTTCATTCTCAATGGTCATCTTATCTCTCCCATGGACTCAGGAAATCAATTATGTTCATAATTCTAAAATCCATGTTGTTAACACTGAGTTTGCTTTTGAACCCTAGTTCTGTTTTCCAAATGCCAGTTATACACAACTCCCTGGATGTCCAGCATGTCTAAGGGACATTTAATTGATCATGTCTGACACTGTAGCATTGTAGTAATGTGTCTGGGTTCAAATGTTGGCTCTACAGGTGGCGGGTTGAGTGACCTTGAGAAGTTATTTAACCTTTCTGTGTATCAGTCTTCTCATCTGAAAATTAGAGCCCTTATATGGTTATTATGAGGATTAAATGAGTTGGTATTTTTTTACTTTTAAAGATTTATTTATTTATGTCAGAGAGCACAAGCAAGAGGGGCAGAGGGTGAGGGAGAGAGAATCCCAAGCCGACTCCATGCTGAGCATGGAGCCTGACTCGGGGCTCCATCTCACGACCCTAAGATCATGACCTGAGTCATTTCACCAACTGTGCCACCCAGGTGCCCCTAAATGAGTTGGTATTTTAAAGGGCTTAGAAAAGCACTAAGTGTTGGTTATAATAATCATCTCAAGCCATCTTTTCCTGTCTTCGTTAATGACAATAGCATTCATTCCATTGCCAAACCAAAAGTTTTGGTTATCTTTAACTTCTTTACCAGTCAGTTAAGAAGTTATACTAATTCTTCTACTTCCTAAATATACCTTGAATTATTCCTTTCCTCTTCTTTCCCACTGTCACCGACCCAAATCAAATCACCACCTCTCCCATCCCCTTCTGACCCTCTGCGGTATATTCCCAGTATCCACAGTGTGCCAGGAAGATCTCTCTAAGGCACACACCTCGTGTTCCTCTCTTCCATAAAAGTCTGCGGTGGCTGTCGATTGCCCAGAGGATAACACGGACTTTTTATGTTACAGAGGAGTCCTTTCAGGCCTCAGTTGCTGAGTCTCTCCCACCTTTATAGCCCCTCTACATCCTCTCCCATGCCCTTGCACTGCTTTAGCCGTCTGCTGCGGCCCCCTAAGTGCACATGCCCTTCTCCCCCTTACACCACTGCAAGTGCCAGGGTCTTCACTCCACTCCCACCCTCCCAGGCTGTCTCCCAGCACTTGCTCCCTTCTCACGGCTGGAAGCCTCGTCTGGGTTTTATACTTTGAATGCCAGACAGCCCTTACCTAATTCCATGCCATTTATGTCCACCTTTCAGATTAGCATCAAAGATCATTTTGTTGATAGTTTCTGTTATCTTTAAAGGATGGTACTTATTTGACATGTGAAGTCCTTGGTCACATCACTTTGTGAGCTCTGTGATTTTCTGTCCATTTACATGTATTACTTGTCCCTTGGTGTGCCAGTTTTAGCCCTTGACTTGGATGCTACTCTGTGACGTTTTCCTGATTCCCTCCCCAGGCCTATTGGGCGCCTTGTCTTCCTTCTAACCCTCTCTGCCCAGCCCTCCCACCTGCCCAGCATCGTGTGTGTATTTGTTACAGTTCTTGCTTCACTGTTCCTTTCCACAGAGAGCGCTTCTATTAGACTTGCTCTTCCAGAGCTATGTTCTCAGCGTTTCACATAGTGACGAGTGCCAGGCATGTTCTCGAAGCTTGTTTGTTAAATGCATGACGTTTTAACTGATGTGCTTACAGGCTGGTGCCTGAATTGAATCATCAGAAGCAGGCTCTCCTTCCTCAGTGACTTCAAGCTTTGCTGGTGTGTCTTTTGATCGTTGGCATAGGCCAGTCTACTTATCAAACTTTGTTTGAGATTATGAACACCTTTTGGGGTGGTATTTGTATGTCATTTTGCATTTAACTTCCGTTAGGGACATTTGGTGTAGGTTTCTTGAGAAATCTTTCCATACCCGTCCCACGTGGTACTACCCTTCCCGACATCCTCCTGTGCTGTAGAATTTTTGTCATTTCGCGTCTGTCAGTCGAGCCAAGTTTATTTTCCTCTAAAACAACTTAAATGTTCTGTTTAGCTCAAAATCTATTTTTAAGGCTTTACTAGTTATTAAAAGTGTTTAAAAACCAAAAGTGATCAAAGGTTTGTAGAACTCACAAAATGAAAATGCACTTTTTTTTTTAATGCTATGATAAAACTTACTCACTGCAGGCAGTGGCTGTAGGTCCTTTGGAGTCAGATATAGACTCCAATACTATATACTCTTGTGATGTTTAATTTGTTTTTCTAAGTACTAAAGATTTTAGAGCTTTGTTACAGAGCTGCTTGCTGATTTCTATTCTGTGTAAGTGCCCTTTTTCACTTCTAGAGCACGCCTTGTCTGACATCCTTGGTCAAATAGATGCACTTAACAGAATTAAATGAAACAGATTTTAGGATAATTGCATAGACCAATGAAAAAACTTGGCAAATTTGTTTTTTTTTTCCTTAAGTACATCCTAAATAATTTGAGTTTAGAATTTATAGAGGTTAGAAATGTAGTTTCAACTTCTTTAATTTTAAAATTAAGATGTTGTCACCTTTTAAAAAGTAATGAGTTCACACTTTTACTAGCAGAGGGAGATGGCAGATTGGGTAAAGCCTAGAGCATAACAAGAGGATGTTAGGGTGAGAAAGATGAGGAACCTGTTTCATACTCCTCTTCAGTCATTTCTCCAAGTATCTGACGAGGATCTTGACTTCCTTCCTCCCTTCCTCCCTTCCTTCCTTTCTTTTTTTAATTGTAGCTTCCTGGGTTGCATATGTTTATGGGCAGTGGGATCAGATGGGGGGAGTGTGTGGATGGGGGTCCATGGATCTTTCAGCTTTTTTCCCCTCTCCTGATCTACACCATTGGGCTATGGAGTGGTTTTCCCCAGAGAATGCTAGCCTTACATGTACTGTTTAGGTCTGCAAAGAACTTAGAGAACTTCTGCATCCCAAGTCACCAAACCTCCTCATCCACTTCTTAGAAAGCTCCCCTGACCCACCCGACCCATATCTAGGTTAGATGTTAAACTCAGGGGATCCTTCCATTATGCCAACTATAGGTACTCACCATACTTGGCATCTTGCTTCAGTGGTCCAAGACCTCTGTTAGATGGTTAACTCTGTGAGGGCAGGTGCTGTATCTGTCTTATTTGCATTTCTTTATCGTCTTGTACAGCGTGTGGTGGGGACTCACCTATAAAATGAATAAACAAACATATAATCCCTTATAAGACAGAACCTACAAAAGAACCAGACTTTTCTAGAGCTGTAAACCCCCTTGATGCAGCATGGCAAAAATCAGATTTGTTCACCCTGCTTTAAACAAAAGGAAATGCCTATATTCTTCTCTCTGTCTCTGGATTGTTTGTACAAATTAGATCATGATTGTGGCTGGTTGGGTTTAGGTTCTGAACCAAGGTTTTGAGGTATGGGGTGACCTCTCTCACTGATAATGTTGAATTATGGGTATAAACAGCACTTTGCATCTTTCCAAATTGCCTATTTTTAAATCTGTTACCTCCAATTGCTAGGTGTTATAATGGGGGAGCCTGAGCTTTAGTACTTAAAGCCAAGAATCATTTTGAAAAGAAAATTCAAAAGATAGCTTAATGACTTTCTGATATTTCTCTAGGGGGTGAAACACTATTTCAATCGAAAAACTTTCTATGATAATTCTGCCTCTAGGAGACTGCATCTCAAGTAAACTTTTATTTAGCTCCCAAAAAGAAAAACCTTATATAAATGTAATGTGTTACATTTGAAGATTAGTTTTGGGTAATCACCTGAAATACCTGGCACTTATTAGATATTTCATTTTCTTATTCATTCAGTTATGTATGAATGACTCCTTCCCCACATCAGAACTGACAAGGAAGAAACAGAGTGACTTTGAAAGAAAAATCTTGGGTAGAAAGTATAAATCAAGAATAGAAGTTAGGAAGGTTAGAGAAGAAAAAAGACGAGAAAGCTACACAGATCAAAGGCAGAATGAATGTAAAACTTGTCAACTAACACACTGAAGGAGAAAAATTACATAATTTTCCCAATAGAAGCCAGAACAAAATTTGATAAAACAGATACTCATTCTTGGAAAACTAGGAATGAATAGATGGAGAACTTCCTTAACCCCCAAAAAGTAGCTACCAAAAATCTATAGCAAATGTTATCCTTAACAGAGAAATGTTAGAATCAAGACAACACTGTCTATTAAGTACTTTTGGAGGTCTAATTGGCACAGTAAGATAAGAAATATGAATAAAAAGCAGAAAGATTAGAAAAGAAAAAAATACAATAATTTTTTTCATCTATATTTAACAAATTGTTAGAACAAGTGTGGCTAAGTAATAGAAGACATGTGTGTATATTTAAAAGATGTCCCATTGGTGACAAAAATATAAAGTATCGGTAAGTCTGAAGATGTACAAAGTCTTTATGAAGAGAATTTATTTATTGACAACATTTTAAAAGTCATTAAAGAAGACCTAAATAAATGGAGAGACAGAAACTGTACGTGCACAGGTAGGTTCAAGATCATGAATATGTCAGTCTTCTCCCTTCGATTCATAGATTTTTCATGCAATCCCAATCAAAATCCCCATATGGTTTTTAAGGAACTTAGATGGAAGGATGAAGCATTAAGAATGTCCCCAGTAAGGTCGGGGAAGACCAGTTCCCTGTACAGACAGTCCCTGTCTTATGATGATTTTTTTTTTTTAAGATTTTATTTATTTATTTGACAGAGATAGCCAGCGAGAGAGGGAACACAAGCAGGGGAAGTGGGAGAGGAAGAAGCAGGCTCATAGCGGAGGAGCCTGATGTGGGGCTCGATCCCATAACGCCGGGATCACGCCCTGAGCCGAAGGCAGACGCTTAACCGCTGTGCCATCCAGGCGCCCCTGTCTTATGATGATTTGACCTAAGAATTTTTGACTTGATGGAGGTGGGAAAGCAATATGCATCAGTTGAAACTGCACTTTGAATATTGAATTTTGATCTTTTCCCAGTCTAGCAATATGGTGGGGTACTCTTTTGTGATGCTGGGTAGCCAGAGTGAGCCTCAGCTCCCAGTCGGCCACATGATCACCAGGGTAAACAACTCATGCATTTAAAACCATTCTGTACCCAGACAGCCACTCTGTTTTTCACTTTCAGTGCAGTATTCTGTCAATTACACGAGATAGTCAACACTTTATTATAAAATAGGCTTTGTGTTAGATGATTTCGCCCAACTATAGGCTAATGTAAGTATTCTGAACACTTTTAAGGTGACCTAGGCTAAGCTTTGAGGTTCCGTAGATTAGGTGTATTTAGTGCATTTTTGACTTAAAGATATTTTAATTTATGATGGGTTTATCAGGACATAACCCCATTGTAAGTTGAGGAAGACCTGTATAATGAAGTCATAGTAAATAAAGCCTTGTGACATTGGCCCAGGGATAGTAAAAATGACCAGGAACAAAAGAGAGAGCCCTGAAACAGATCTGCCCATACATAGTGAATCACTAGGGAAAGGATAGTTTTTTCCAATGAATGGTACTAGGACGATTAGATATCCTTCAGGGAAAAATAATGAAATTGGATCCCTACATACACCTTAAAGAATTTCCAGTGGATTAAAGATTTTAATGTGAAAGGCACCACACTTAGGAAAATATAGAAGACTATCTTTATCACTTTAGGTAAAGAAGGATTTCTTTTGCGACTTGAAGATTAAGAGCCATTAAAAAAGTGAAAAGATGAACTACAAACAGGAAGCAGCTATTTGCAACATCTGTAACTGACAAAGGACTAATATCTGGAATTTATGAAGAACTCCTGCGTGTCCATAAGAAAAAGATAACGCAAAAGAAAAATAGGGAAAGGACATGAGCGTGTTTCCATAAGAAAAAATGGAATGGCCAGCAAATTAAATGTGCTTAACCACATTAGCAGTTAGAGAAACGCTAATTTAGATCACGATGTGTTACCATTTTGAGAAGTTTGACAACAAACACTAGATCTTGGTAAAAGTGTGAAGTTGGGCGTGTAAAACAACTGTCTTGGACAACTATCTGGCATTATCTTATATAATCGAGCAGGTACGTACCTATGCTCCAGGAATTTCACTCTTTGGTGCCTGTCTTAGAGCAGAGCTTCCTCTTTTGTATGCCCTGAATTGGTCTAGATGGGTCGAGATACTGAACGCCTCTTCTCCCACGGTGGGTGAGTCGGTCTGGCATTGCTGGAGCCCCCAAGTCTGTTGCCTTTGATCATGAGCATTTCTTCAGCTTGTCATACAAATAGCAGGAAAAAGGTTAGGAAGCAATTTTCTAGAGAGACTCTTGCTAGCGTACAGCAGAAGATGTGCACATGCATATTTATAGCGGTATTGTTTTAAATGAGAACAAAAACATGGGGGCATATGCTTTAGTTCTGCTAATTCTCCTCTGAAAACCCGCTGGCATTAAGTAATTAGAGAAGGGCTTTGGCATGTAATTTCTTAATATCAGTGGTAAAAGTAGTAATTCTTTCAAGCCAAGAAAGAGAGGCAGAGGAAGACGCTGAATGAAAATGATATTACTCCTGGTCAGTATGTGTTTTCATCAGCGTGTGCTTAGATAGGTGGTGCCTGATGATGGGCAAGGCTCTGAGCTTTGAAACTGAGTGGGTGCCTTAATGTCAGCTCCCCAAAGGAGAGAATACTGTGGAGGCAAAGTGACATCCAGCTCTCTTCCTGACATTGCCCTTTTACTCATGCCAGATAAAAAGTACCTTACAACAGAGGACTGCAAACAAAATTTTGTCAGAACAGCGGGGACTGCCCACCATGTCCCATGTAATTTAGTTTGGCTGAGAATCCCTGCTGTGATCCTTGGTCTTGTGTGTTCCCTCTTCGGTGGTGGATACAGTCATGGCCCTCTTTTTTTTGACATTCCTCCATCGGCCTCCCTGCCTCTGTCCCAAGGACAGAGATAAATGTGGGGCCCTAGGGAATGGAGGTGGTTTTCAGGCATTTCTGTGTTGTGTTTTGGCTGACCCCTTAACATTCCACCTGTCCTAATCCAATCTCATCATCTTTCCCCTCCAAAAACCTGATACTCACCATGAAAATCTTATGTCCACTCCAGCTTTTTCCCTTCCCCCACTTCAATGGCCTGTTTCTGTCTGCAATACCACTTTGCTCTCTGGTCACGCAGTTTCATTCTTCTTTTTTTTAAAGATATTATTTATTTATGTGAGAGAGAGAGAGAGAATAAGCATGAGGAGGAGCAGAGGGAGAAGGACAAGCAGACTCTGAGCTGATGCAGAGACCCATGTGGGGCCCAGTCTCAGGACCCTGAGATCATGACCTGAGCCGAAACCAAGTGCCGGATGCTCAACGAACTGAGCCACCGAGGTGTCCCATCCAGTTTCATTTTCTGGAGCTCTTTGTCTTTGCTGCTTTCTCTTCTAACCACTGTGGTACTGCATTCTATTATTTTTAAATTAACATCTGTTGGATTCCTTCCACATCATTCCCGCTGCTGGTGCCCTTGTCTAGGCTCTCTTCTTTAAGGAGTGAGGGGTGATACAAGCAATAGCTGCTGCTATGACCCCACTTAACTTTTTCATGGTTAGACCCTGGGCTCTGAACCTAGAATCAGGGAATAGAATGTTTTCTAGGAAAGAGACTGGAGTTGAAACCTCTTATTTCATATTTGAGGCAACAAGGCCTGGAGAGGGATAGCGACCCATGGTGGGTAGCACACAGATAGTAGCAGAGCCAGAACTAGAAACCCACACACTGATTGGTCATCCAGCCCTCTTCAACTTGCCGTGTTACCTTATGAGCATCCCTTTGAATTTATAGTTACTTGTCTTACGTCTCTCTGACTAAATTTTTAGGGGAAGAATTATTTCTTAGTCATATTTGTAGCCTTAGAAGTAGTCGACAGGGCTTCTCAATACTTGTTAAATTAAAGTCAAAACATGCCCGTGCACCAGACAAGCTTTTTCTTTCTTTCCTATTCCTGACCACCTTGCTGAATCCTTCTTGGTTTGGAAGGTTTTCAGCTCAGGCTCTGGCTCCTGCTTGAAGACTTGGTCAGCGAATTCTGTCTTTCTGACCTCCCAGAGTCTATTTGTCTTGTAAAACCACTATCTTACAGGTACCCAGCCGTTTATAGTTTATAAAATGCTTTCACATAATGTATTCTTTAGTCCCTCCACTAACCTTGCTAGATAAATATTCCCATATTGAGGAAACAGACCAGGAGAGGTTATGTGACTTGCCATAGGTCACACAGCTAGGGAGTAAGTAGCAGAGTTCGGGTCTTCTGACTTCAAGCCCTTTGCACTTTTGTTGTCCTATGCTGGGTGGTCTACATAGCATGCTAGACATTTTGCTTCCTGTTTATCTTATTTGTCCTTTGTTGAAAATCAGTTCATTTTGTTTCCTCGTCCCAGCTACCAACTTACTGAGGAGAGCGTCTGGGTCACGTATCTCTTTCATGCCATTCAATTGCTAGCACAATACCGGGCAACATCTCAGTTGCTTATCAAATACTGTTGAGTTGAACACAAATACAATTTAGTTTACCAAAACAGAGCGGCTATCAGTGGAGACCCAAGACACTTTTTGGGGTCACTCCTGGATGAAATCAGCAACGAACAGAGGGAACCAGAGGAAGGAAGAGGCTGTTAGAGAAAGCCAGATGGTAAACACAATTAGCGGTTGAGTGACAGTCTGGTTATGAGGGGTGGTGGACAAGGAATCCACAAGAAGACAGTCTTCAGGAAATGTGCAAGTTTCCTGGAGAGTTGAGACACGTTCGTGGGAATGGAGAGGAGTACTTAACGTAGCATAGTACTCCTACAAGTTAAGCAAGGCAAAGCACTCATACATAGTGAGAAAATGTTGGTTAAAAGAATATCCAGAGTAGGATGTGGCTTATGAAGGCAGGTTTCCAGGGTGAGAGTAGGGTAGGCAGAGGAGCATTGGGCTTAGTTTGTGGTTATTCTGTTAATTACTTGAGGCTGTGAGAAAAGGAACATAAACAGGTAAGGATGTTTCCTTTGAAACAACTTCCCTTCCTTTTCCCCGACTATGGCAATCAGTAGCGCCTCACCCTTGAGCCCTGGTGTCAGAAGTGCAGGGAACCCAAATAATAATGCATGTCATTCTTATGTATTTACCCTATAAATTAGTGAGATGCTTCAGGAATTTCAGTACTTTGATAACTAAACTATATTTCCAAACTCTATTTCTTTTTCTTGAAAGGATCACAAAAATCCACTGACCATATGCCCCACATTTTGGTTTGGAAAATCACACTGCATCTCCTGAGTTCTTAAACATTTTGCATTCTGAACAAAAGGAAAAACCTCTTCTACTAGAATGGATATGAAAAATGTCCAGTTTCCTAATAGTAGACGCCTACACGTGTTCTTTTATGAGCTTCTGTCTCCTGCAAAGAACATAAGATTAAGTGCTTTTAGATTAGTGGTGATAGAGCTTTAATATCTGTTCTTTCCTGTGTCAAAATGTTCACAGTTTAGAATTATTTTGCAGGAGCTGAAGCAATGTGTATTTCCACTACTCAGAGGCACCAGCAATTAAGGGAAATTATTTCAAATTAAAAATTGTAATTTCTACGCAGTGGAATCTGAAATGTGAATATGTAAAGCCTCTTCTGGGGCATTCATATATGAATTTTTAAGGTGATTTCTCCTTAAAAATTGATTAATATCATTGGCATCTATTGTTAGAAGTTTTAGTTTATTTTTAAAGCTTGATAGCTATATAGCAATTGTATTTTTATGTGATATGCAAATATATGGGGAAGTTCTAATTTATATTTTTAATTTTTTAATTTTTTAAAGATTTTATTTATTTATTTGATAGAGAAAGAGACAGCCAGTGAGAGAGGGAACACAAGCAGGGGGAGTGGGAGAGGAAGAAGCAGGCTCCCAGGGGTGCAGGGAGCCCGATGTGGGGCTCGATCCCAGGACTCTGGGATCACTCCCTGAGCCAAAGGCAGATGCTTAATGACTGAGCCACCCAGGCACTCCGGGAAAGTTCTAATTTAAAATGGAAACCATTGAGGCACCTGGGTGGCTCAGTCAGTTAGGTGTCTGCCTTCAGCTCAGGTCATGATCCCAGGGTCCTGGAATCAAGTCCTGCATCGGGTTCCCCGCTCAGTAGAAAGCCCGCTTCTCCCTCTGCCTGCCGCTCTCCCTGCTTGTGCCCTGTCTCTCTCTCTCTCTCTCTCTGTCAAATTAATAAATACGAACTCCTAAAAAAATAAATAAAAAGGATACCATTGATAACATTGCTTTTGTCGGTTTTTTGTTTGTTGTTTTATGGAAAGATAATTCCCGAGGTCAAAACATTCAACTTACAAACTTTTACAGTCAAATTTGTTGGTATGTGGAAGTTAACTTTATATTTTAAAAAAGTGGCCTTATTAAAACATGTTTATAGACTTGTGAGATTGATTTTTCCTGTGTGACTTATAAAACCTTTTCTTACTACTTTACAATCACCTCTCATATATAGAGTCTCATTTCAATTTCAATAAAAAATTTAATATCATTTGCTTCTTGAATGTCCTCCAGCCACTCAAACAAAATGTCTGAAGTCATTGCTTATCAATTTCTTATAAATTTGTGGATTCTTAACATCCTCACAGTATTTTGTCATGTGCTTCATGGTCTTGTCTATAATTTTCTTTACCCTCTTAGCTTGTTCTCTTGCTGATTCATAGTCAGAATTTTTATTTTGTGTTAGTTAATCTATATTGAGGTTTCTTTATCCACTCCTTTTATTTTTTTTATTTATATTTTTTTAATGATTTTTTTATTATATTATGTTAGTCACCATACAGTACATCCCCGGTTTCCGATGTAAGGCTTGATGATTCATTAGTTGCGTATAACACCCAGTGCACCATGCAATACGTGCCCTCCTTACTACCCATCACCGGTCTATCCCATTCCCCCGCCCCCCCGCCCCTCTGAGGTCCTCAGTTTCTCATAGTCCATAGTCTCTCATGTTTCATTCCCCCTTCTGATTACCCCCCCCTTTCTTTATCCCTTTCTTCCCCTACCGATCATCCTAGTTCTTATGTTCCATAGATGTATCCACTCCTTTTAAAACAAGGCCTTCCAGACCTTTCTGAGTGACCATCTTGCCTACTCACTTTAGACTCTATATACTCAGACTCCTGCCTTAAAATATCATTCAGAAAACAGGAGCTTGGTTCTCATAGGTGCCTCATCTCAGGCTTGGCTAATGACAAAGACAGATATGGCTTTGGGGAACCAAATGCTAACCTGGATGCTTGGCTTTCCCTTTGCCCAGGGTAAAAGGAGGAAACTTAGTGAAGGAATCTGGTTGGAACAATTAGGGAGCCTCGGAAATTGGATAGGCTAACAGGGGAGGGCAAGTGGTTGGAAAAAATGACCCTGACTTAGAAGGTTAGAGAATCTCTTTGGTTTTTGATAAAGCAACAATTGCTAAGGGCCTTTTCTAGGTGTTGCTCCTGCTGGCTGTAATGAGCTAAAAGGTCTCTCCGGTCTGTATGACTAGATGTTCTCCTGAATTTCTGGAACACTCGCCCACAATCCATAAGCTACTTCTCCCCTTTTTGATCGATTCCTTACCTTGTTGGTGGTTGACTTTGACATGACGTGGACCACCTTCCTGTCTGGGAACCTCCATTTGTATTTAACCCCTTGTGTCTGGCATTGGTTCTGTGTCACCTTCACATGAGGCTGCCTGCTCTGATGGGCAACACCAGAGGTTACTCTTTTCCTATTTTCCCCATGCCCCTTCCTGCTTCCCTGGAACTCCCTAATAGTTTTAAGTAGCAATGCTTTGGCATAAAAACATCCCTCGTGACATAGCCGTTAGCTAGAACAAGGGTTTTTGTGGATAAAATATAATACTAGCCATTTCTCCTGAATTCATAGAAAAAAATCAGGTTAGAGGAGAGAATCTTCAGTTTTTCTCCCATCAGTATTAAAAAAAAACACCTTGTGCCCTATGCTATTCTCATTATAATTTGGTTTAAAGTGGCTTTGGACATAGCACAAAATAATATATTCTCAGTTATTTTAAGTTTGCTATGTCAACGTTTTATTCTGTTCTTCAGAACGTATCTTGACTTTTGAGGGCTCCAAGCACAACTTCTTGAGTCTATTGAGGCTAATCTGGGTATATTTTCTGATGGCCTCAATGTGTCCGTTATACCTTTAAGGAAAGGATCACCAGTGTAGCTGGTTATAAACATCCTTCCGTCAGTTTGCATTTTCAAGGACACTGGTTCCTATCCCAAAGTGGGTTATGTGGGGGCAGTGCTGCCTCTTGGTTCACTTCCGGCCAGTTTGATCTGGCTTTTCCCAGGACTATTTAGACTTAGACCCAGAGCTCTTCCTTTCCTGTGGGTGACCCAATGAGCATTGTCTCCAAGACTCTTTCTTATAGGTTTACCTTACTCTTTCAGGCTTTAGGTAGCCCTTCTTGGAGTCCTCACCAGGGACACCCAGTACATTTTAGGTTTTCCCTCCCAGGTGAGAGGACTCCTAATATTGTGGTAAGTGGGGGGAGATCCAAGAGATGACATCTTTAGGGGATGTTCAACAGAAAAGCCTGGCAGGCCTTCCAAATGAGTTGTCAGTCTAAGGGGTTTAGGCAGACAGGAAGTGTTTGGGTATGAAGGCAAATGAGATGATTCAGAGCTGGGTTGAAGGTAGAGCTTTCCTCATTGGTTTCCAAATGTGTACAAAAGAGCTCTTGTTAGTCCTTATCGGGCCACAGGCCTTGGAGGTCAGGTTTCCTACCCATCTTTTCATCAGAATGGTTCCACTCTCATTGCTTTTATATGTTGGAGTGCCATGTAAGAGTTCGTTTGAAGAAACTTGCTAAAGAAAGTTTGTTACTAACTAGACCAAAGCAGTTTCCTGAGGCAGTGAAAGGTTTGCTATAATGACATTATATAGGTTTTCTGAGACCCTGTGCAGGAATATCCAGCTGGCTGTGAAGATACTGATTTGCTACAGACAAGAAGTAACCCAAACTTAGAATAGCTCTAGCATGTTTATAGAAGTCCAACAAAACCCCCCAAACATAAAATCATCTCTATAGTGGTCTATAATTGAATGTTTATTTTATGTAATTATATAGAAGAACTGAATTTTATTGCACTTACATCCTGCTTTTTATTTTTATAATTGAATGCTTTGATGCAACATATTGTGTTCATTTCTTATTCAACTGACTGTCCTAAAGGATGAAAGCAAACGTGCCAATAAATGTGCCTGAGCTTTGCTGTCATGTATTGAGTGCGGCTTGCACGTGCTTCTTTAAATAATTTCACAAGAGTGGACACATGAATCCACTCTGAATTAAAAGAAAAAGAGAGAGAGAAAGAAAAAGAAAAAAGCCTAGTGCAAATTATAGCCTTCTAAATTAATGACACATTTATAGAAATTTCAAATAACATATATGCTATAAAGGCAGAAGCAAATAATAGCCCAGCAGCATAAGTGAACAATTTGGAGGTCTCTAAATCTGGTATATAAATCATTTGACCGTCAGAGTTTTTAGTCCATTCAAAAAAATAACAATAAAGGGAAAAACGGATATTTTGAATAAAAGTTTGCAGAACTCTTAAAGTACCTCCATGGATCTCAGAGTTCTGCAGGACACAAATTGAAGACCACAGATTTAATACCTCTCTGAATAGCTTGTTCTTCTATGATGCTTTATATTCATCTCCTTTAGGACATTACCTTTTACTTATTTTATAAAAATAAATATGATCCGGTTTCTTAACACACCTTTCTCAGAAACGAACAGATAAAAGAGCAAAACATAAAACTGTATCAGATTGAAGAACACAATTAACGAGCTGGAACTCGTATGTATGTAGTTCTGCATACCACAGGGCATACAAATATTTTTTTAAAAAAATCATGGAACAGTCATAAAACTTATCTTAACAAATCTGGTATTTGTTATTATGCAGATCACATTTATTGACCAAAATGCAGTAAAATTAGAAATCAACAGCAACAGCTCAGTAGCCAACTGTGATCAGACAGGTCGATTTAGAAATTGGCTGGATAGTTGCAAGTACGTTGTAGTTCCTCAGTCCTTTTGCATAAGTAAACCCAAGACACACCCCATTCTATAAACAGCTGCTGACAGAAATGCAAACAGTCCATTACAAGACTGCCTCCTGAATAGGTGAAACAAGGAAAGACTTCCCGAGAATCAATAAGAAGTACATCCGATTAGACCTTACCCATTAGGTGAGTTTCTTTTCTTTCCTTCTAATTCAGCTGAATATGATACTATTTAGGGAGCAGTTCGACACATGCTATGAATACACTGCTGAGAGACTAGACCTGAAGGGGACCAAAAAGACCTATAGCCAGTCTCTACCTTATTGACATCTAATGGGCGGGGCTGAGAATCTTAATGTCAGTGTTTAATGGTGCTAAAGCATCAGGAAATAGTTTGATATTCTGAGCCTGTTTCAAAGTTGTTTTTTTTTTTTTTTCTAATTCTTATATTTCTGGGACGCCTGGGTGGCTCAGTCGGTTAAGCATTTGCCTTTGGGTCGGGTCATGATCCCAGGTCCTGGGATTGAGTTCCACATCGGGCTCCTTGCTCATCGGGGAGCCTGCTTCTCCCTCTGCCTACTGCTCCCCTTGCTTGTGCACTCTCTCTCTCTGACAAATAAATAAGTAAAATCTTTAAAAAAATTCTTATTTTTAAAATTTCTTTAAAAATTGAGGTGTAATACAATATAATTCTAATACAATGTATCGGTTTCAGGCATACAACACGATTCGATATTTGCATATATTGCAAAAGGATCACCACAATGAGTCTTGTTAACATCTGTCACCATACATAGAGTTTTTTGTATGATAAGAACTTCTAAGATTTACTCTCTTAGCAAGTTTCAAATATGCAGTCCAGTGTTATTAGTTGTAGTCACCATGCGGTATATTACATCCCTCTAACTTATTTATTTCATAACTGGAAGTTTATACCTTTTGACTCCTTTCACCCATTTTGTCCACCACCCATTCCCTGCCTCTGGCAGTCATCAATCTGTATCCATGAGCTTGGTTTCTTTTTGTTTTTGGGTTTTTTTTTTATTCCACATATAAGCGAGATCATACGGTATTTGTTTTTCTCCTGTCTGACTTATTTTACTTAGCATAATATCTTCACGTTCCATTCATGTTGTCACAAATGGCAAGATTTCCTTTTTTTATGGCTACGTAGTATTCCTGTGTGTGTGTGTATGTGTATCCATCCCATTTTCTTTATCATCTTTATCCATCTGTTGGTGGATATTTAGGTTGTTTCCTTAACTGCTGTAAATAATGTTGCAGAACATGGGGTGCAGATATTTTTTTGAGTTAGTTTTTTCATTTTCTTTTGACAAATACGAGAAGTGGAATTACTGGGTTATATGGTGGTTCTGTTTTTAATTTTTGAGGAAACTCCACACTGTTTTACGCAGTGGTTGTACCAATTTACATTCCTTCCAATAGCGTAGGAAGGCTTCCTTTTCTCCACGTCGTCATCAAGTTATCTCTTGTCTTTTTGCTAATAGCCATTCCAGCAGGTATGAAGTGATATTGTGGTTTTGATTAGTATTTCCTTGATGATTAGTGATGTTGGGTGTCTTTTCATGTGTCTGTTGGCCCTCTGTAAGTCTTCTTTGGAAAAATGGCTATTCAGGTCCTCTGCCCATGTTAAAATCAAATTTTTTGGGGTTTTTTTGGTGTTGAGTTGTATGACTTCTTTATATATTTTGGATATTAACCCCTTATCAGGTATATGATTTGTAAATATTTTCTCCCATTTAGTAGGTTGCCTTTTCGTTTTGTTGATGGTCTCCTTCACTGAGCAGAAGTATTTCAGTGTTTTTAAAAGAACTAAGTTGCGGGGCGCCGGGGTGGCTCAGTTGGTTAAGCATCCTACTCTTGATTTTGCCTCAGGTCACGATCTCAGGGTCATGGGATTGAGCTCAGCAAGGAGCCTGCTTGTCCCCTCCCTCTGCTCCTCACCCTGCTCATGCATTCTTTCTGTCTTTCAAAGATTGTTATATGGTAGAAATATTTACAGATGTTTTTGCCTTTTTTAGTTTTTTGTTTGAACTCACGAGCCTGAGATCAAGACCTGAGCAGAGATCAAGAGTCAGACACTTAACTGACTGAGCCACCCAGGCACCCCTACGGATGTTTTATTTATTATGTTATGTTAGTCACCATAAAGTACATCCTTAGTTTTTGATGTTGTGTTCCCTGATTCATTGTTTGCGTAAAACACCCAGTGCACCATGCAATACGTGCCCTCCTTAATACCCATCACCGGCATATCCCAATCCCCCACCCCCCTCCCCTCTGAAGCCCTCAGTTTGTTTCCCAGAGTCCATAGTCTCTCGTGGTCTACAGATGTTTTAAACTCAGGACCAACTTGTACCAGTATGCTGCCTGTTCATTAACATTATGGGAACACCAAAACTAGCACAGTATTGAGAAGCATTAGTGTTCCTGAAATGGCTGTATTCCCAGGAATAGATGGGAGAAAGCTCTTTCCCGTATTGGAGAAGTAGAAGTCCTTGAAGACATAGAAGCTCTTGAGCTTATGGAGGAGGGTCCAATACCTTGAAGTTAACATGGCAGCTCACTGTGTTGCCCAAAAATGTGCATTCCTGGACTGGCATTGTTGGTGTAAGCTCAGCTGTTGCACACACGAACTGGAGTTTGGGAAAAGTACCTGGAGGTCAGAGACAAGAAAGCCAGAAAGGGGAAAAGGAGAGTAGAGAGGTCATGGCACAAGGGTAATTCTTAGAAACAAGGCTGTTCGTACCCAACATGGGGAGATCGTAGGGTGGATGTTAGACTGTGGAAAAGAAAGCCCGCCATGAAGTGATGGAATCCTGTGTGCGTTAGTAAGCCACCACGTACCCTGGGAGCACATTCCTGGGAACTGAGAACAGCCATGCTGTGACGTGGCCAACGAGGGTTAGGGTGTGGGGCAGACAGGACAAGGGAGAAGTGGAACCATGTCTGACACATCTTAGTAGCCATTGTAAGCATCTGTGTACCAAACCAATGGTTCAGGTTAGCCTTCAGAGTCGGGTATGTGGGATGGGAGCTCTCAACACCCACAGTTCCTGCAAGTGTGGACGTACTGCATCTCTCATCACAGAAGAGTTCAAGTACAGTTTCTGGCCTTTGTTGAAGGAATCAGTGAAATGATTTCAGTATACTGTAAAAAAAAAATCATAAAACGCAGTGAAATTAATACCCTAGTGTGCAAATGGTTGAGTCTGGAAAGGCAGGATGGTGGTCTATATTCTGGACACACTTTCTCTATAGGGTGAATAAATACAGAGTGCTCACATTCTTGTTTTTTAAAAAAGGCAATGATAAAGGAGCTCCTCTCTTCCCTAGTTATTTTCAACTCAGGGATATTTATCTAATTGTTTATTATCTGGACTGTGATCCTCAATGGATCTCGCTTGTAATTCCTAAGGTTTTTTTCATCCTAAAATTTTTCTTGGAGTGAAAGCAGCGTTATTGCTACTTCACAAAGTGAAGTGGTTTGCTTCTTGAGTTGGTGTGTTTCTCCCGACAGATTAACGCCTTTCCTGTGTGGCAGCACACAGAAAAAAACTTGAAGCAGGTGAGATGCAAGAGAGAGCCAGGCTGCGCTGGTCAAAGGTCGCACCACACGTGTGCCGTGCTCTAGGAGGATAAGGCTTGGCAGAACTCCCGACTCCATTTCTAAGTGAAAAATGGAAAGGTGGTGTGTGTTTTGCAACCTTGGAGATGCACATTCCAATATCCAGTTCTTTGAGTGCTACTCAATTTGTCATCCTTACAGTCCTGGCTGTGGTAGCAGCACAGTCACTTCTAGTATTTCTGCCTTTGAGTCTCAGGCCCCAGACTTCGGTGGCGCTCTGACATAGGCAGATGCCACCGTTTGGCTTGTTAAGAGCAGAATTCCCTCTGTCGACCAGTTGGACTCGCAGCTATCCCACCTTCCAGGTAGCTCAAGTCACTCCTCCGTTTCCATTTTTGGAAAATATTTTCACTATGTTCTTTGAGAGTTTTACAAAGCGTCAGTGTCATTCTTGAGGTATTGTGGAAAAGAGCCGGGCTTAAAGCCATAAGATCAGTGTTCCAGCTTCAGTCTGTTGGAATCGTTAAGAAGAGCTGTGACATATTGATATCCATTAGGCATTTTGCTTCTCACTCTGCACAGATAAGTAGTGGTGTCCTGTTGTTTGAACATAGGAGACCCTGACTCCAATGTCTGTTAAAACCATCTTCTATGTGCTTATAAAAGGCAACCACCGTGTGGGAGCAGACTTTACAGATTTTGCGCTTGCATCAAATTCGTGGAGTCGTTAAGAAGCATATTTAGCCATGGGTTGGACATTGCCATCACCTATGGTTGTGTCCATTATGGGGCTGCTTTCACATTGTTTGAGATATTACTCAGCAAACCAAACAGCCACTCCTGTTGTCACAGTATGGCCTATATTTTATAAATGACATATTCTATAGTGTGCCCTTTCCCTGTATCTATAAAACAAGAGGTACTTATCACAAACTGTAAGTAATTGAACAACCAGTGTTTACTTTCCATGAATTCCTATAAACTCTCATATTCTGATCCTAAAAGAGGCTTGGGCAACAAATAACATCTTTTAAGTGAATGAATCAATCAGTGGTCCCCATAAATGAACAATGAAGCAACTCGTATATCATTTGAGTCTTTCCACAGTGGTCTTCGAGAAGAACTTTCTATTTTCAAGAATAATTCCAGTGTCCCCATCTTCTCTATGTGTAGTTGCTTGTATTACTTGTTTACTGGGTTATGTTGCTCACCGACTGAGGTGATGGTAGCATTGCAGAAACAACAGGTCAAGTCCTGGATTGAGACTGTTTATTTTTTCTTTACCCTAGTCTTTCTCTTTAATACTCATAAAGGATTTGCAAATGTCTGGAGGAAGCTTTTACAAATGAAGATATGTTTGGATGTCCTGCCGGTATTTGGAAATGTATATTTAATGGTTTTGCAGGTCACTTTATTTTTTCTCTGAATAGCCTGCAATGTTGGAATATCGCCATCTGCTACAAGTTAAGTCTTTTTACTTTGGTTAAATGAGGAGAATGAAATATTCCTATGTAGCAGGCACATTTATAAATATTAAGCCAATGATATGCAAATTTAGATCCAGTCAGTTTTTAGCCAAGAACATCTCCCCTCACTATTAAGGCTGGATTCGTGATATGACTACAAAACAGTGTATTGATAGGAATACATTTATGAATCATAGGTGAATATCTAATGCAGTTATTTAATATTCTCAATTTAAATGAAACCAAACTCATTCTTGAATGAGGAGACAAGGAAGAGTTATATTCCAATTTCCTTCTATTTTTCAAAGCCATTAGATTTCTACTTACTTCTGTCTACCCAAGATCTTTGCACAAACAAGACGAGCTCTTTGTTTATAATTTCACCTATTCCACTCTCAAGGAGGGCCGAAACCTATCTACTCTTACCTGGACTAGAAATTGCGAAGAAGAAGCTCACGTGTGCAGAGGGCAGAGGCTGTCTCCTCTTGTGGAGATGGGGAGCCCCACTACTGGGAAGGACACATGTAGTTGTTGTAGTGAAAGTGGACGTGTTTGACTTTAGGGTATAGGAATTGCACTGGTCTGAAACAGTTGTAGCCAGGGCTTATCTGGTAAACACAAGTTGTCCCCATTCCTGTCTTGGTACGTTCTAAAATGCCTTTTCTTTACTGCCCCACTCTGTATGATTTCTCTTCCCTTTTTCTGCTGTCTCTATTATATGCATCCTTCAGAATGCCAGGAATGGGTCAACAATGGTGCCATACACAAAACAAGAAAAGCCTATTGCTTTTTAACATTAAATTTAAAAAACACCGATAGACTTTTTTGTTCTATGCCAGTCACTGGTATGTGAATATTTTTCTCTAAATGAATCCTTGAATAAAGGGACATTAATGTGTACGACAGAACATGAGGCAATATAGTTCTCAAAAATGCTGATGTTTTGTGTTTTATCTGAAAAGTAATAGTTATATTCACATTTTCCTATTTCTACATTGAAATCACTTTGGGCAAGGCAAGCAAAGTCCATAAGCTCTATAGGAACACTGTAATATTGTATTAACCTTTCCAAGAAATTGAAAATATTTTTCAGTACAAATTATTTACAGTATACCTCATGTTTCTCTTTTAAGGGTTTCTCTTTCTTCTCTATCTAGCTTTACATGTTTATTCCTTTTGCATCTTTATAAGCATGCCAAACATGTGACTTGTGCACGTACTGGTAGGGAAAAGGCAATACGGGGGTGTGAATTTTGATGTCGTGTTGTGTTATGTTTACAAGGGAAAATTAAAATGTTCTTGAGTATCAGCTTTTTTGAAAACCCAAAGATGTTGGTATAGTCATTAGGAGGACATAGATTGGGATGTGGCTAAAAGTGTAAGGTTTCCATGTTGAGTATCGGCTTCCCATTGTGCTCTGGCACTGAGCACAGAACAGGCATTCAATAAATATTTGATGAATGCAGGAGTGAGTGGATGAGCACGAAGAAGTGTCCTTACAGAGAACCTCAGGCAGCACCACAGGAAATCATCTTGATTCAAGAAGAAAGCACCAAGCTCAATACCAAACCAATCTGTAGGGAAATGACAAACTTCATGATTTTTCTGCTCTTTCCATGTTGAAGCCACAAGAAAGACATACATAAAGAGGGTTTACAGGAGATGGTACAAGTATCAACATCCATAATTTCTTAGATTTGTTGTGACCAACAAGAGGCAGACATGCCCTCAGTTTCTGAACTCTCTTCTTGGGGGAACCCATCAGAAGGAAGAGCTTTGCGACAGAGAGGCAGAAGCACAGGCCCTTCATCCCAACCTCTCTGAGTCTAAGGCTTAGTTATAAAGTAATTGATCTCTATAGCTGCTGGCACCACAGAAAACTTTTGATTCCTGAATCAAAGCAACTATAATTGAGGTTCCTGGCTTTGAAGGAAGGCATACAGAGAGAACAAAACTCATGATATGTTAGAAAAGGATGCAGGACTAGAATTTAGGAGACTAGGGCGCTAGCTCAGCTTCACATCTAAGCTGCTGATCCATTTTATGTTGTTCACTTGTCTTCTCTGGGCTTTATTGAGTTTCCTCTTCTGGAAATTAAAGTATTCAACTGATGAACATTCCAGCTCTGAAATTGCCAAAAATCACACAGATAAAACTAAGTGTTAGATTGGGATGCCAAGATAGCTTTTGTAATGGATAGAGACCTCATAAGTGATTGCATTTTGAATTGAAATTGAATTTTTCCTAAGATTTTTCTAAAGGTTGAGGTACAGGATTAAATTAAGAATAGATCGTAAAATGACATGTCTTGCTGAGAACGTGATGAGGCTCCTAGTAATAGTATTGCTACAGACCAGTTTCAATTACTGAACATTTAACATAGACCAAGCAATGCACCAAAAGCTTCCTGTGGATAATGTCACTTAATAACCATTGTTATTTCCATTTTATAGTTGAAAGAATGGAGGCTTAGTGTAAAGAACTCAGACCAGGTCACACACAGAGTCAGAATTTGAACCCAAGCCTACTTCCCATCATATTAAGACAACATCACTCTTTATGTACTTTAAGTTTTGTACAGACCATTGAGTTTTCTTTAAGGATGATGTACTGATAAAATAAAATCATGCTTGCCTAGTACTGTTAGTGGCACATGGTGGTTATTCAGTTAATATTATCCTTCCCTCTTTTTTTGCCCTCTGTACTAAATATGGGTGATAGAGGGAATATTTGGCTTTCAAGAAATGGCTGATATATCTGAAGTAGTTTCAGAATGGTTCTGCCTAATGATAGGGGATCCTAAGTTTGGAGTCTATAATCGACTTTCATAGGAAGCTTTATGGAGTAATTCTGCTAGGGGTGTGGTGGGGGGGAGATGAAGAGAGAGAGGAAGGAAGGGAGAGAAATCTAATTCCTTTGCTCTTAACTAAAACCACTCTCTTCTATCTTATTCCCTGAAGAACAATTAAGATATGTTTCATTTTTTAAATAAGGAAGAAGATCATTGACTTTCTCTCAGCGGCAATTATTACCACTTATTGTATGTTGAGGAAGTGGGTGTTCCTTGCTTTCTATTGTTAATCTGGTGAGAGTGAGGGTGGAGAGCACTTTGAAAAAATATTTGTGTAGGGAGGAGAGATAGAAGTGAACTGAGTAACAAACTCTTCCGCAGGTCCCACATTAGGGTCATTCTTAACTTTTTAGAAGAGATTTCCTTGAGGTATCTCAGATGCTGCTTCCTGAAGGAAATATAGAATATAAAGAACTGAACTTTGGTTCAAGTGTTCTTCATAGCTTGTTGTTTTTTCTTTCCTTGATTTTTAGTTTAGGGGCGTAGTTCTTTCTTACAGTTCTAGGAAAGAAAGTAATACTGACTGCGTATTGACTGTAGGGAGGCTAGATTGCAAGGTGATGGTGCTAATGGCAGTTAATAGTTATGCAGGATTTACTGTGTGCCAGACAGTGTTCTAAACTCTTCATGTATACATTAACTCAATCCTCACAACAGCCCTCTGAGATAGGTTTACCGCTTCATCAAATCTAGAATGTGCTGATGGTGCATTTTTGATCTTGGTAGAAGATGCTAACTAACGTAACTATAACATAACTATCTCCTGTGCTACCTCATTTAGTAACAGTTGCAAGATGTCATGGGTTGTAAGACTGTAAAATGTAAGATGCACCCCGATTATAAAGAAGTTAAAATAAGAAAGCATATGCATGCTAGAATTAATAAAATATTAATTTAAAAAATCATTTCCATATTTATTTATTTATTTATTTATTTATTTATTTATTAAAATTTATTTATGTGACAGAGAGACAGCCAGCGAGAGAGGGAACACAGCAGGGGGAGTGGGAGAGGAAGAAGCAGGCTCCCAGCGGAGGAGCCTGATGTGGGACTCGATCCCAGAACGCCAGGATCACGCCCTGAGCCTAAGGCAGACGCTCAACGACTGCGCTACCCAGGCGCCCCCATTTCCATTTTTAAAATGGGGGAACCTGAGGCAAAGGGATTAAATTTTCTTTAAAAATCTTTTTTCTTTTTTTAAAAAAAGATTTTATTTATTTATTTGGGAGAGAGAGAGAAAATGCAAGGGGGGGGGAGGAGCAGAGGGAGAGGGACAGGCAGACTCTGAGTTGAGCTCAGAGTTTGACATGGGGCTCATCTCAGCTTTCTCAGATCAGGACCTGAACTGAAATCAAGAGTCAGTCACTTAACCGGCTGAGCCACCCAGGCGCCAGAAGGGATTAAATTTCCTAACGTGAAATGACTGGCTTCACATCCAGGTGATTTGGTTTTACAGTCCATGTTCTTGACCTCCACTTTTTCTTGTCTCTCAACAATGTGCTGGAATTGAGCCCATGTTAGCATGTGAATAGACTGTCCTAGACCCACTTACTTGTCTTCTCACTGGGGCATTCATGATAAGAATGGCACTGAGATCCTTCTGAGAGAGGAAGTATGTGTGGTTATGTAGCACCTGGTTTTAGGGCTGTGATAAGGATTGTAAAGTAAGGTACTTGGGCATCTGACCTAGGCTTCTGACCCATTTTTAGCAAGAGTAATGCAATTGGGAAAAGCCTCCATGAATTGCGTCAATAGGCTGGAATGCTCACTGCAAATAGTATGCACAAAACGTCATTTGGGTGTCCCAGATGTCAAATTCTGCACTGTGTTTTCAGTGTTTCCCTTTCTGCTCTAAAATGCCAACATAAAAATAATTTATATCATTTCCATACTTGGGGAGTAGAGTATTTTCTTTATGGAAAGTAGGCCCCTGAAACACCCAAGACTTGAGAAACAAAAATAAGAAACAAAAATAATTTTTAATATGAAGATGGTCCTCTATGAAGACCTACCAGCAGTTGAAACTTAGCATGAAGTTTTCTTCATCTGGTGGTGATAAGCAGTGGTGAAACACAGACATGGGACTGCCGGTGGGTTTGGGGGTATGATTTGCTATGCACCAGAATTATATTCTGCTGAAAGATGGAATGGTTTCACTAATTCTGGGCTTTGACTAACTGGCTGCAAACTCAGATAAGAAGCTTGTCACCATCCATGCGCTGCCCAAACCCTGAAAAATCTCTGTTATCAATTTGAAGGCCTGTCTCTTTCCTGAGTCCTTTTATTTCCGTGCAGTTTTCTTTTTAGAATTCTGGTCTCTGTTAACCCAGACCAGCCTAGTCATTGTGACCAAGTTAGGAGACACTTGACATAGCCTCCAAATTTGCTACAGGTTTTCCTTACCTTGAGATGTCTATTTTATTGTTGGATCATGGATTAATGTTGCCAGGTCCCTGAGATAAAATGAATGGTGAGTTGTCAACCAAGGAAGCCTCTGTCAGTCATCACAGCTTTTCCTATTGTTTATCATATTCTTCTCTGCCAGCGTGCCCATACTTCTTTCTCTCAACCTGTTTATTGTTCTCCAACACATACAAACCATTCAAGTGTAGAAAGAAACTATATTGTGGTGGAGATAGACTATCTGCAACAGACGTAATTATAAATAAAAATTTAAGTTTTTTGGTTCAGCATATATTTAATGCATCAAACCATTGCTTTTTGTGCTTCTGTTTATCATTTTACATTTCTAGTCTTGAACTGTTTGAACATCTGATCAGTCAACTCCGACTGGTTTGAGCCAGTTTTTAATCAGTCTGAGACAGTAAAAACAATTTTATAGATGACCTGTTATAATATATAAACTAGTTATAAGCAGTTTGATAAAATTAGAGCAAGTATGACCCAGTTGGAAAGATTTAATTGGTCAGCACTAACTTGACTCAGTGAAATATACTCTGAATCAGTCAAATCTTGTATGAGCCCGTCAGAACATGCCTTCCAGGTCAGAACTTATTTGAGCTAGGTAAAACTAGTTTGAAGCAGTTTGAGCTATTGAAACCAGACCCAAGTAATTTTCATTAGATATATTTAGTTTTAGCCAAAGTGGCTTTAGATCAGTCAGAAATAGTTTTGTAGGTGTAACCTCTTTGAGCTCGACTCTTTCGTTCTGAACTATAATGAACCATTCAGATTTTTTTGAGCAAGTATGAGCTTGTTAGAATGGACTGCAGTGTTTTATACAGATTTCAAACTGTTTTTAAGCTGGCCCTACCTTCTTTTGCCATAGGCATATCAATTTAAAATGAAAATGTTTTAAGTCAGCCAAAAAAGATCACAATTAGTTTGAAAGTGATCTGTGTTGACTCAGCAAATGACTCTGAGCCAGTCAGAAATCCTTTGTGCTAGAAAAATGTTTGGAGCGACTCAGAGGCAATTTCAGAGATTGGTCTAGGTCCTCAGCGTTAGTCTGATCCGTCCAGAGTGGGGTGAAGAGGGTGAGCTAACATTTACTGAGTATCCAGTATATGCCAAGCACTGTGCTGGGTGCTTCACAAAGAGTATCTTATTCAATCTTTAGAACAATGGTGTAAAGGAGTGTATAGCATCTTCTTTTTCATAGGATGGAAACCTGAATCCAAGACTCAGAGACATCTGAGGCATGTGGGAGACATGGAATTTGGCCCAGCTCTGCTTGACTTCGGAGGTCATGTTTTTCCTATTAGGCTACCATGTAAGATATCATACCTGCTCACCTTTAAGCCCAACATGCATTTGTGGAAGCTTGAGTAACAGACAATAAGCTTGGAGGTAGACTGGACATTGAACTTGGAGTTAAGAGATTTATATTCTAGACTGTGGAAATGAGTTCACCTCTCTGGGTTCTATTTCATCCTTTGGAAAACTGAACCCAGAGAGTGAAAGGTCTGGACATTTATTTTCAGATTAGCAAGGCAGATAATTGCCTAGAGGTGTGATCTGAAGAGTGCAAACTAAGATTAATATTGTCGGTGGTATTTATGTACCTTCACTTGTGGTATTTGGTTTGTTAATGCTTCCTTTATGATGGCTTGGTTTGGGAACAAACTGTTAACGTATTGCTGTCAACATGAATAGAAAAGCCCACAACGAGCATTTTTAGATTTATATGTGTGATTCTTCTCCCATGATAACTAAACACATAAAATTTTGGCACAGCCGATATAGTTTCATCTGTCTTTGAATTCCATTCAAGTGAATTTAGAGAATTTTAGAAGAGTGATGCCATTGGTGACAGCATTTTCTCCTGTACCTTAAATGATATAAAAACATAGACATAGAAATGACCAACCTTTGTTCAAATTAAAAGGAAAGAGGAAGTAAGGTAACCACAGTGTTGTCTTGTATCATTCTCATTGCAGAATTTGGAGTTGCTTTCTGCTTCCTCATTCATTTTTAGGGGAACCTCTAAAATGATTAAACATTATCTGGACCCGCTTTTCAATTCTTAGCTCTAGTTAATGAAAACTTGGAGCCAAATGAGATCCTATGATATGACGTACTAGAATATTTATTTGTACCCTATTGGTCATCTTCTGGAGAGGAATTCTGTGATATACCATTAATACTGACAACCTAAACCTGTGAATACAGAAGGGAAGCCATCATCTATGAAGTGTCATTCTTTATAGTGTGCAAATAGAATAACGAATGTTTGTGGAGTCTCTGCCCTTATCAGCTGACCAGCCATATCTGAATGTGAGGTCCCAGATCTTTACTAAGGCACTATGAAGAAGTAAATTTCAGTGGCTCTTGGGGGTCAGCATTCAGATTTTTGAGCGTAAGATGAGTCACCAAATTGAGGCTGGGGTGGGGGAGGAAACCCTGAAAATCAATAAATGCCCTTGCTTGAGCTTTTATTAATTTTACGGATCTATAGAAATAATCCTATAGGAAGCATTGAGAATTGTAGTAAAGTTTCTCAGTGTGAGGCTGTATGAAAATAGACGCTGAGAGGAAAATCAGTGTCTAATGTAGGGCATCTGATGTGTATGTGGATGGGTGAATATGCATGTTTGAATGGGCATGGAGAATTGTCAGTGGTAGTGGGGTAGCTGATGATTTCTCTGATTTTCTGGGGGGTTTATTGGTATTAGAAATGAGAGCATAAAAGAGGTAAGCCTTCCCTGGGGACAGACTACGTTTTCAGTTGGACTGCTATTTGAGTAGTCGGAATCTACTTAGAGAATAAAAACAAATCATGAAAAGTGCTCAATGCAAAAAGATAAAAATAACTGTGGTTAGGTCTTGGTAAAAATAAGAATTTTTCTTCTCTAAGGTGGACTTTTGTTTTAGTCAATATCTAAGATCTGAATTGGTAGCATTTCTTGTTTGAATACCCAGGCAAGTACCGGTAGAGGAGCCCTTTGTAATGGAACTATGGTCTCTGAACAGTGACTGCCCAAATCTGGAACTTAGTTCCCAGGGGAGCAGTGGTATTCTGAAAAGTCTGACTTAACATGCAGTATATCACGACCACCACCACCACCACCACCACCACCACCACCATCATCATCATCAAAAATAAGGAAGCCACAAACCACATTTTACTTGTGAATTTAGCATTGTCTTTGAAGGAACTATAGTGACATTTGAAAATGAATAGAATAAGTGAAATTGCCTAGATATCCAAGTAAAAGAGAAAAGCCAAGGATCTTGCACCAGGAGACTTTGAAAAAGAAGAGGGAATTGGAACTACTTGTACTCTAAGAATTCTTATTATTCCTGTAACATTCTCCTTCCTACTTTCTTTTAAAAATTTTTGTTTATGTCATCTGCATGTAAGACTTAGTGCTGGTTATCTTCTTAATTTTTATTGCACATTAATTTTAAATTAAACTGTTATTTAGGGGCGCCTGGGTGGCGCAGTCATTAAGCTTCTGCCTTTGGCTTAGGGCGTGATCCTGGCGTTCTGAGATCGAGCCCCACATCAGGCTTCTCCACTAGGAGCCTGCTTCTTCCTCTCCGACTCCCCCTGCTTGTGTTCCCTCTCTCGCTGGCTGTCTCTGTCAAATAAATAAATAAATAAAATCTTAAAAAAAAAATAACTGTTATTTATTATTTTAGTAACATCTCATCTAGCAAGTTATTAGGTCCTTGGGGGCAGTGAATACTATCTAATCCTCTTCACAGAACCCCTAGGCATATAGGTGTCACATAGTACTTATTGAACTGGATATTAAAATAATTCACTTTATTCATGGAAGATTCCAGTATTTCCTAATGGCTTTTTAGTAAATATGCATTTGTTTGTATTTTACAGGTGAACCACTGAGTTCTTCATTATGTCTGATGGAGACTATGATTACCTCATCAAGTTTTTAGCTTTGGGAGACTCCGGAGTAGGGAAGACCAGTGTACTTTACCAGTACACAGATGGTAAATTTAACTCCAAATTTATCACGACAGTGGGCATTGATTTCAGGGAAAAGAGAGTGGTAAGTTCTATATAAAAATGTGATCTCTGAATCAATGGTTGTCTGTCTGTCTAGTTTGTTTTGTAGGAATTAGAAGGACAGAGTTTGGAATATAAAATTGAAGGGTGCATGTGAAAGTGTATTCTGTTCAATCTAGGAAATGTGATTTAAAAGGTTGTGCTGAAGGACATTTACTATAAAACCAATAAGACAAAAGTGAAGATTTCTTTTAAATTTCCCTTGATACCCTTTTGGCTTGTATGTTCCGTCAGAACTCCACAAAGGTATTTGTCTTCCTTTGTTATGAAGCCTACAAACCACCCTAGGCCTCCTACTGCTGTTTTGTGGACTATTTCTTCCACCTTTGATGTCATTTTTAATGGCCTTTGTTTTAATTCAATCCCACATGGAACACTAAGTGGCAAAACTCATCACTGCTGCCAGGAAGGTGAGGCTGGCGTGGAGTGAGAATACCAGTAGTGTATGTTGACCTGCGAGGTAACCAAGGGAACAGAGAGGTTCTACTGAATGATGAAGGAAGAGGCTCTGTTTTTGTTTATTTAAGGGACTGAAAGTTATTCTGATGCTGGAGGGAGGGCAGAAGGTCACTGGGTCGGAGTTGCAGAGAGAAGATGGCCTTCATCATGACCTACATTTCTTGCTGAAAAATTGACTGTTACCCTGAAGCAGGTCAGCACGTGGTCAAGAGATTAATGACAAAGGTCTTTCAATGGAGCATATTCTACCTGGAAAAGATACAGGGTCTATGGCTTCCAGGATAGAAGAATTCATTCCCTCTTACTCAGTTGGGGTCTTTTCTTCCACTGCCGGAGAATCTTACAGAGACTCAGACCCACTAAGAATAGGATTTCATTAAAATTTTAGTATTGACATATAATTGGTAGAATTGGTATACATGTATGTGATTATATTTATTAATTCCCGTTTTATAACTTTGTTTTTTAAAAATCACTTTATTGAGCTATAGTTCACATAACCTAAAATTCACCCATTGGAAGTGTACAATTCAGTGGTTTTTAGTATATTCACAGTTGTGTATCTCATTTTAGAACATTTCATCACCTCCAAAAGAAACCTCATGCCCTTTAGCAGTCATTCCCCATTTATCATCCCTCTAGCCACTAACCTGCTCCCCATAGATTTGACTATTCTGGACATATCATAGAAATGGAATCATACAATGTGTGGCCTTTTGTGTCTGGCTTCTTTCACTGAGCATAATGTTTTCAAGGTTCATCCATGTTGTAGCATGGATCAGAGCTTCATTCTTTTTTATGACCAAATGATATTCCATTGTCTTGGTATACCACATTTTGTTTATTCATCCATTGATAGACAGTTGGGCTGTTTCACTTTTTAGCTATAATGAATAATGCTTCCATTAACAGTCATATACATTTTTTGTGTGGCCTTATGTTTTCAAATCTCTTGGGTATACACCTAGGCGTGGAATTAATTGGCCATATGATAACTCTCTATTTAACTTCGAGTGACTTCCAAATTTTCTAAAGATGCTGCACCATTTTAGATTCTTATCAGGGCTCCATTTTCTCCATATCCTCACCAGCTCTTGTTACTGTCTATTTGATTATAGCCATTCCAGTGAGTGTGAAGTGCTATCTTACTGTAGGTTTGACATGAATTTCCCTGACAAGAGATTTTTTTTTTTAAAGATTTTATTTATTTATTTGACACAGAGAGAGACAGCCAGTGAGAGAGGGAACACAAGCAGGGGGAGTGGGAGAGGAAGAAGCAGGCTCCCAGCAGAGGAGCCTGATGCAGGGCTCGATCCCAGAACTCCGGGATCACGCCCTGAGCCGAAGGCAGACACTTAACGACTGAGCCACCCAGGTGCCCCGAGAGATGTTTTTGAGTAATCATTTCTTTCATGTACTTATTAGCCATTTGTATATCATCTTTGGAGAAATGTCTATTCAGATTGTTTGCCTTTTTGAAATTGGTTCTTTACTTTTAAGAGTTTTAAAAGTATATTCCGTATAAATGTCCATATATATGATCTAACATAAAGCCTATCCTTGAGAATGTTTCATGTATACCTGAGAGGAATGTGTGTTCTGCAATTGTTGAGTGCTCGATGGATGTCTGTTATGTCTTTGGTTTACAGTGTTGTGTAAGTCTTCTGTTTCCTTGTTCATCTGCCTACTTGCTCTATCCGTTATAGAAAGTGGAGTATTGAAGTCTCTCAATGTAATGGTCGACATGTTTATTTCTCCCTTTTTCTCCCTATATGTTCTTAATGGAGTAACCCTTTTATCATTATAAAATGTCCCTAATAACAATTTTTGTCTTCAAGTTTATTTTTTCTGATATTAGTAAAGCCACTCCAGCTCACTTTTAGTTCCCGTTTGCATGGTATTTTTTCCCCCATCCTTTTATTTACCTCTTTGTGTCTTTGAATCTAAAGCATGTCTTTCTAGATAGTACATAGTTGGATCATGTTTTTAAGTCCATCTTGCCAATTTTTGCCTTTTATTTGGAATATTTAATTCATTTATATTTAATTACTGATAAAAAAGCCTTTATGTTTGCCATTTTGCTACTTGTTTTCTATGTGTCTTATTTTTTGTTCCTCTGTTTTTTTCATGACTAATTTGTGTTATATACTTTCTAGTATACCATTCTTCTAATTCTCTTGTCATTATTTTTACTATATATTTGAGTTATTTTTTAATAGTTCCCCTAGAGATTACAATTATCATTTAATTTTTTACAGTGTAGTTTGGATTAATACCAACTTAATTTCAATACTGTCATGAAACTCTGCTTATATATAGCTTCATTTCCTACTCCTTCCTTTGCACTGTTATTGTCATGCAAATTACATCTTGATATGCTGTGTGCTCATCAACAGATTTATAATTATTCACGAAGCCGTGTTTTCATCAGATGGAAGAAAAGAATTTAACAATACATTTATCCTGTCTTTTATATCTATCTATGTAGTTATCTTTCTGGTTCTCTCTATTTTTTATGGATTTGACTTACTGCCCAGTGTCCTTATATCTCGGCCTGAAGCACTGTCTTTATTATTCCTTATACAGAAAGAATGCTGGTGATGAACTTTCTGTTTTTGTTTATCTGGGGATGTCTTACTTTGTCTTTCAATTTTAAAGAATAGCTTTGTTGGGTATGGAATTCTTGGTTGATAGTCTTTTTTCTTTCAGCACTTTATGTCATCCTACTGCCTTTTGGCCTTTATTGTTCTTTAATGACAAATCAGCTGTTAGTCTTATTGAGATCCCTTGTATGTGATGAATCACTTTTCACTTGCTGCTTTTAAAATTCTCTTTTTGTCTTTGGATTTTGACAGTTTGATGATATGTCTAGGCAATTTCTTTTTTCTTTTTTTTTTAAATGATTTTTTATTATATTATGTTAGTCACCATACAGTACATCCCCGGTTTCCGATGTAAGGCTCGATGATTCATTAGTTGCGTATAACACCCAGTGCACCATGCAATACGTGCCCTCCTTACTACCCATCACCGGTCTATCCCATTCCCCCACCCCCCTCCCCTCTGAAGTCCTCAGTTTGTTTCTCATAGTCCATAGTCTCTCATGTTTCATTCCCCCTTCTGATTACCCCCCCTTTCTTTATCCCTTTCTTCCCCTACCGATCATCCTAGTTCTTATGTTCCATAGATGAGAGAAATCATATGATAGTTGTCTTTCTCTGCTTGACTTATTTCACTTAGCATTATCTCCTCCAGTGCTGTCCATGTTGTAGCAAATGTTGAGAACTCGTTCTTTCTGATAGCTGAGTAATATTCCATTGTATATAGACCACAACTTCTTAATCCAGTCATCTGTTGAAGGGCATCTCGGCTCCTTCCACGATTTAGCTATTGTGGACATTGCTGCTATGAACATTGGGGTGCATATGGCCCTTCTCTTCACTACTTCTGTATCTTTGGGGTAAATACCCAGTAGTGCAATGGCTGGATCATAGGGTAGCTCAATTTTTAACTTTTTAAGGGACCTCCACACTGTTTTCCAGAGTGGCTGTACCAACTTGCATTCCCACCAACAATGTAGGAGGGATCCCCTTTCTCCACATCCTCTCCAACAATTGTTGTTTCTTGATGTCTAGGCAATTTCTATTAATTTTTTGGAGCTCACTGGGTTTCTTGAATGTGCAGATGAATGTTTTTCATCAAATTTTGGAGGTTTTTAGCTATTATTTCCGCAAAATTTTTTCTGCCTTTGTCTCTCTTCTTTTTATAGGATTGCCAGTATGCATATGTTGGTATGTTTGATGGTTCCATAGGTTTCTGAGACTCTGTTCGTTTTTCTTTATTCTTTTTTCTTCTGTGCCATGGCCTGGATAACCTCAACTGACCTATCTTCAAATTCAGTGGTTATGTCTTCTGCCAGTTTAAGTCTGCTATTGAAGCCCTCTAGTGAATATTGCACTTCAGTTATTATACTTTTTAACTCCAGAATTTCTATTTACCTTTTATAATATCTATCTCTATAAACATCCTCTATTCAGTGAGGCATTGTTCCTTTAATTCTTTAAAAAATTTATTCATTTATTTGAGAGAGAGAGAACAAGAGAGCACAAACAGGGGGAACGGCAGAGAGAGAGGGAGAAGCAGGTTCCCCACTGAGCAGGGAGCCCAACACAGGGCTTGATCCCAGGACCGACCCTAGAATGATGGTCTGAGCCAAAGGCAGATGCTTAACTGACTGAGCCACGCAGGAGTCCCTATACTTTAATTCTTTAGACATGATTTCCTTTAATTCTTTGAACATATTTATAATAGCTGATTTAAAGTCTTTGTCTAGTAAGTTCCTGGCCTTCTTTAGGGATGGTTTTTGTTCATTTCCTTTCCCCCAGTGTGTATGAGCCATACTTTCCTGTTTCTTTTTGTGTCTCATGAGCTTTGTTGAAAACTGAACATTTTAAATAATATAATCTGGCAATTCTAGAATCAGATTCCTCCCCTTTCCCAAGGAGGAGGAAGGGGGAGAGGGAGAGAAAGAATCTCAGGTAGACTCTGTGCTGAGCATGGAGCCTGACATTGGGCTCTGTCTCACAACCCTGAGATCATGTCCTGCGCTAAAATCAAGAGTCAGACGCTTAACTGACTGAAACACCCAGGTGCCCCTGAGCAGAGAGATTTCTTGAACCAGTAAGTCTGTCAGCTTTTTCTGACACTGTGTGTTTGTGTTTGTGTGTGCACGCGTGCAAATGTGTGCACACTCATGTGTGTGTGTGCCCATTTGGGGACATGTCCCTGATGTTCCTGCAGGCAGTTTACAACTCTGCCTTAGCCTTTACTTCCTGCTCGCGAAGAGCCTCAAAGTTAGCTAGAGATGAGATAATAGGGTCTTTTCAAGTTTTTCCCAGGCATATGTATAGTGCTATACATAAGACTGGCCTGTACATTCCAAAGAACATTTTGGAGCTTTTCAGATTTCCCTATGGAGATCTCATTTCCTTTTTATTTTTTTTCTTCTTCAAGTTTTTTGGTTCGCCTCTTGTTAGCCCCAGTTGGTATTGTTGCCGTTGTTAGATGTGATGTTGAATAATTGCTGCTGATCGTTTTCAACAAATGCCCTAAGGGTAAGGTTATTATCATCAGCAAGCTCTGAGTTTGGCAAAGGCAAGGCAAGGCCTGGAAATGGAGGTTTACGGGCAACTTTTAGACAGTTCTCTGGAGGTGAGACTTTGGGGAGCTTCAAACCTGTTTTGCCTCCACTCCCTCCAGTGACTACTATGCTGATTGTTTTCACAGCTCTCATAGTTGTGCATCTCTTGGTTTTCAAGGCTACTGAGGAGCTGGGGAGAGTGGAATGGGAATAGAATAAATTAAAACAGCACAAAGTTTATTTATTGTTTTTACTGATATTCAGCCATTTTTCTTGATTAGATGCTTCTTGGAACATTGAGAGTCTTTGTTAGTTTTCAGAGTTTGGAAAAAGTGGATTTTGGCTTTTTTTTTTTTTTGCCAGTGTTTCATTGCTTTTATGGTGGAAGAGATCTTCAGAGGTCCTTCCTGTAAAATTGCTTTAGAGTACTTTTTAAAGATGGGATTGGGGAAAATACTAGTGACTTGAGGGAACTTTGAGGAAAGGTTAGCAGATTATTATTTTTTCATATAGATTATGTGTTATGTATATATTTCATAATATATTTATAAAAAATATGTAATGTATATATTTATGTTTTAATACAAATTATTGTATTATCCAAAGATAGTTTTTTGGAATAATGTACAAATAAGGTTGTATTCCAGATGGGATTTTTTAGAAGTTTAGATGCTTCGAGGAGCTTTACTAAATAGAAAAGTGAAAAAAGTTCATTGGTCTCAAAAGTTTTCTTTTTCTCTTTCATTTCGCTATTTTAGGTGTACAGAGCCAATGGACCAGATGGAGCCATCGGCAGAGGCCAGAGAATCCACCTGCAATTATGGGACACAGCAGGGCAGGAGAGGTATGAGATCTTCAGTCTGGTGTTCCTTACTGGAGGAAAGGGAAAACCAGCTGCCCTTCACACAGTACCTGAGCAGGAAAAGGCCAGCTGATTAGTTGACTTGCACCTAGATAAGACATGTTGCTAAATTAGCAGGAAATTTACCCATCTGAAATGATAATGGTGTCTATTTCATGCAAGGTCAAAGGAAAAATGAATCCTTTTCAAAATAGACTATCTTACTTATGGAGTTTTTACTTCTTCCTTCTTTCTCCTCCTCCTCCCTCCTTTGTCTTTCCTCCTTCTTCATTTTTCTTCTTCTTCATGTTCTTCTTGTTCTTTAAGATGTATACACTTTTTTTCCATTTACTTTTGCTGTTTACACAGCCACAAAGACAACTGCAGAATTACATGCATTATTCTTACCTGATTGTGGAAACCTCGCAGAAAATCTGATTGGCATTAACTCATACGGTCAGAAGTTACTTGATCAAAATAAGTCACATGAAATCTTGATATAAAATTTCTTTTCGTTATGGCTGCTGTTTTCTCTCATGGTTTCTTTGACGTATTCTGTTTGGTTTTTATTTTTTAAAAGATTTATTTATTTGAGAGAGAGATTGTGTGCCAGGGTGGGGGAGGGGCTTAGGGAGAGGGGGAGAGAAACTTCAGCAAACTCCACACTGAGTGCAGAGCCTGACTCAGGGTTCAGTCTCACAATCCTGAGATCATGACCTGAGCCAAAACCAAGAGTCAGACGCTTAACTGACTGAGCCACCCAGGCGCCCCTGCAGTGTTCTGTTTTTTAACTTTTTGTTATGGAAATCTTCAAATATATACTACAGAGGATAATATAATAAAATCACATACATATTTCCCAGTTTCAGTCGTCATCGGTTTGTGGCCTTTCTTATTTCATGTATACCTCTATCCCTTCTTACCCCTTCCCCCAAATACATACTTTGGTATGTATTCCTCAAGAATAAGGACTCTTTTTGTAAAAGCATTGATTAGAAATGTTTGAGAAAACTTAAAATAACAGATTAGATGACAAATTCATACCAGTATTTTCTTCCCTGGAGTCTATGCCTGTCAGTTGCAGACTTTACATAAAAATAAAGTGGAAACTGACCTTTAGGGGGAGAGAGAAGGGAGATAGCAGGAGAAAACCTTGGAAGAGAGAGTACCAAGAAAGGATAAGGACTGAGTCAATACTACTCCCACCTTAAAGCCAAAGAAATGGTTACCAGAGTTATGAGACCTCTTTAGAGACTAAAATTAAAAGGTCATGGAACCCATTGTAACATCAAGTCAAGCTGAATTTTCTGAGGACAAGGGAAATATACCCGGCAAGAACCATTGCTTTTGGCCTGATTAACTCTTAATTGTACAGTAAATTCTTGACTGAGACTAAGGGATCATGAGCTAGTTCTTCTGATCCCTGTCCAGCAGTCTGGTTTTTCAAATCACATGGTCTGTTAACACATAAACTTATGTAAGTTATAAATAACAGTCTTATTCACTTTTGGAATATCATCATCCAATTTTTTTAATTCTTAAAAATTTACAGAGATTGTTTTTATTTTTTATTTAATTCCAATATAATTAACGTACAGTGTTAAATTAGTCTCAGGTGTACAATATAGTGACTCCACAGTTCCGTACATTACTCAGTGCTCATTATAAGTGTACTCTTAATCCCCTTGATCCATTTCACCCATCCTCCCCACCCGCTTCCCCTCTGGTAACCATCAGTTTGTTCTCTATAAGATTGAATTCCAGGGGCGCCTGGGTGGCTCAGTCATTAGGCGTCTGCCTTTGGCTCAGGTCATGATCCCAGGGTCCTGGGATTGGGCCCCACTTTGGGCTTCCTGTTCAGCAAGGAGGCTGCTTCTCCCTCTCCCACTCCCCCTGCTTGTGTTCCCTCTCTGGCTATCTCTGTATGTCAAATAAATATATAAAATCTTAAAAAAAAAAAAAGATTAAAATCTAAATACAACTTTTGATAATTTTTGGTGTTTTATAAAGTCTCAATATATTTTCAAGTATTCTTTCTGGTTCTAGATATCTACTTGATAGCATAATTTGCTGAATCTTGTATAATTAAGAGATAGAATATACATGTATAACGTGAAGTTATTAGAAATAATGACACATTATTAAATACCTAATTTGTTATTAATGAATTATTGGAAGAGGCTAAGGGCACTATTGGTAGTTTTATATTTCAGGAGTGGGGCCATGATGTAGGTGACCAATCTGCTTTTATGTTCCTAGGTTTCGTAGCTTGACAACAGCATTCTTCAGAGATGCTATGGGGTTTCTTCTGCTCTTTGATCTGACAAACGAGCAAAGTTTCCTCAATGTCAGAAACTGGATAAGTAAGTGCTGTTTTTTCCGTGTCTCCCACTCCCCACTTCCCACAATATGGTGCTCTTTTAAATTCTACTTCTGTTGTAAGTTGTTTTGGAGGAGCTCCTAGGGCTATTAAAAAATGCTGTTTAAAGGAGCAAGGTTTTACTTTGGGGGCAAAGATTACTGAAATACTCTGCTTTTCCTAGTAATACTAACTTTGATTTTAGGATGAGGACTCTGGGCCTTGAAGACCCAGAGTAGTCCTGTCCTTCTCCGAGGGCATGGAGTTTAGCTTTTTCAGTTCAGTAGCCTTTGATGCTCTTTCTTAATTAACTTGATCATTACGGGCTGAAGAGTTATTTAATACTGTAAGTACAGGTGCCTCAAATTTAGTTCTGCTCCCTGGGCTTCAGTTTGTTAAATGCCTGTGTTGCACACCTCATTATTTCAATTAAAACTGAATGATGGTGGCTATTTCTAGTCCTTTATCCTCGGCCCTTCCTCATCATCCTCTTCTTTGTATCATTCTAACAAGTTCTGAGGCTTTAAGTCAAACACTTTATAAGATTCTTATTAGAGATGTGCTCATAGAATCTCAGCATGGGGAGATCATCAACCCACCTGTTTTCTCAGATAGAAATGGAAACTCTGAGACAGATAAATCTTGCCTGTCTTGACTTTTTCAGCTGATTAGATAAATAACAAAATTATGTGAAATTATGTGTAATGTATGCATTTTGTTATCCTTACAGTGTAAAAGAATTCTTTTTTTTTTTTTTTTAAAGATTTTATTTATTTATTTGACAGATATAGAGACAGCCAGCGAGAGAGGGAACACAAGCAGGGGGAGTGGGAGAGGAAGAAACAGGCTCATAGTGGAGGAGCCTGATGTGGGGCTCGATCCCATAACGCCAGGATCACGCCCTGAGCCGAAGGCAGACGCTTAAACTGCTGTGCCACCCAGGCGCCCCAGTGTAAAAGAATTCTTATTGCACAATTAGGTAGAGAAAACTTACACATTTTGAAGATTTCATATCTTCAATGAAAAGTATTCTCCCCCAATCCGCCTTTTAAAAAAAAAAAAAGTTATAGTGTTCAGTATCAGAGATAATAATATCAAATCTTAATTAGGAATAAAAATTTATTGTCTGTACACTTTATTTTTCCTCTGCCTGTTGGCATTTTGAATATTACAGGGATCATTCATTTCTTCTTTTTGGGAGTGTATGCTAGAACAAAGGCACTGTTGCCTTGAACAAGTAGCTGACTCCTGGGCCCTGACTGGCCCGGGGAGGGGAGAGCTGGTCTGCACCCTCCCTTTGCTTCCCCCGAGCTGCCCTGGCAGTCCCTTCTCTCTTGAGTCCAAAGCTCTCCATGTCCTGTTGGGAAGGGGATACATACAAGTCCAAAGGTGAGCCCTGCTGAATTCGGAAGACTGAACAGAGAGCTGAGTTCTCTCAGCCTAAATCTGATATCTGAAAGGAATCAGGTAGTGTTGTGTTCACTTCTGTCTTCCTAGAGCTCAGAGAGTGGGCAAGTGATGCCCATAGTGACTCTTCACCTAGTGGCAGCCTATTTTGTAAAGAGATTTTAAGGTAGCCTGAATTTTTAAACCTTGTTTCTGTAGCCTCACATGAATGGTGTAAGAGCGCAACAGGTATATATTTACATGTTTTTGCCTGTATATTTTTATCCCTATTATTCTGCCTGTCTGCAAAGCAGTCCCCACACTCAGTCCCCCCCACCCCTACCCCCACCCCCTTTTAAAAACTGGTTAGAGTTCTACTTATTCTTTAAAATCTGGCAAATTATAGGCTCCGTGAAATTTTCTGTAACTGTAGTTAGATTAAATTTTTTCCTTCCTCTTAACTGCTATTATGTTTTGTACTACCCATAGGATTTTTAGCACATACCACCCTGAGTTGTAGAAGTTATTTATGTACGTGTCTTTTTCTTAGTGAGATTGTTTGAGAATTGATTAATTTACTTTTTATATAAGTAATTAGTCTTTGAAGAAAAATTAGGAAGGAAGAAATAAAAGGAAAAATCACCAATAATCACACTTCCCGGAGTCTCCAAAATAAACAAATACTATTAAACATCATTCCTGGTAATACTTACACAGCACTTCCGAATGCTTTAACGTATTAATTTGTGGTTCTCAAGTATGAGTGTGCATCTGAATCACCCAGGGATCTTGTTAAAACACAGATTCTGGGCTCCAAATCCAGCATTCCTGACTCAGTAGATCTGGGGTGGGACCTGAGAATTTGCATTTCTAACAAGTTCCCTGGTGATGGTAAGACCCATGAACCTCACCTGCAGAATCCCTGAATTAACTCACTTAATCCACACCTTAACTCTTTGAAGTAAGTACCATCATTATTACCACTTACAGATGGGAAAACGACTTCCTCAGGGTCACGCAGCTAGTAAATGGCAGAGCAGGGGTTCAACCTTGGACACAGTCAGTCCTGAGTTTGTGCTCATAATCATGACACTGGACATATGTGGGGTTAAGAAAGCATAGAGCCACTCTGGAGACCAAAAAGGTTTCACGGTAGGGGTAGCTGAGATGCAAGTCTTTTAAAAGAAGGGTGGGAATTTCTGGAAGGAAGGTTGTGGTTGGGTATTCAAGCACGTGGGGACAGCCTGTGTGCCAGCCTGGAGGAAAGAAAGCACATGGCAGTTACTGGAAACATACACAGTTTGGTTTTGCCTAGATAGGCCTTGTTCCCCGGTTGTCCCTTGAGGGCAAAGGTCAGGGCCCTGAAATTCTGCACCAAGTATCTGGCCTATGTTAATGATCAGTGAGTGCTTGAGGACTAGATTTTCTCCCGATAAGATAAAATGAACCTGACTTTGTAATGAGGAACTAAAATGTCAACACTTTTCTGGTTAACCATGCTAAAAAAATAAATTAGGCCATACCAACTTTGAGGTATGTCTTATTGTGAAAGTTTGGGCTGCTTTAATTTCATTATGGGGTGTGATGAATAAGACATAGAGCTTTATTTTACTGCTTTGGGAGGTGATTTAGCTTAGTGAGGCTCCTTTTGCTTAATGTAATTGCTTGTTTAAAGTACGTGTTTACAGGGTTTCAGGTGAAAAGAAATAAAAGCTGTGGAATAAGAATTGTCTTCCGCTTCCCCTTGATTCTGGTGACAGAGTCCTTTCCTATTTATTCGGGGTTTTCTCTCACTTAATCTTAAATCTTGCTTATTTGAATTGAATTGATTCTGCCTTAGGATCATAGAAAAATGTGAAAACATTTCAGGTAGGAACAATCTGGTTTGTAGGAAGAGAGTTCTTTTAAAAATATTGCTGTGAGGAGACACTATACGAAAAACAAGAGCTTTAAGATGAGCAATAAGCAGTAAAAATTCTCCAAGCTTTTTTCAAAGGGCCTTCGATAGAAAGATAGTCACAGGTGTGTGCACACATGGTCGCTCACACGCACACGTGCACTTTCGGAGGGTTAGTGAATTCTCCCATTCCTCTCTGATATAAGTAAGATGGGATATGTGCTTAAGGACAAGTTTTACGTCTCTGTCCCATGCATTCAGTTTTGCACACTAGGTTCTTGACGCTTCAAAAGCGTTGTATCATTTCCTTAGGTCCTGATATCCACTTACAGTTCTCAGAGCACTTTTCCATATATTCTCCATTGATCACACACACATTATTTACCTATAATAATTTTTCTTACAGGCCAGCTACAAATGCATGCATATTGTGAAAACCCAGATATAGTGTTATGTGGAAATAAGAGCGATCTGGAAGACCAGAGAGTAGTAAAAGAGGAGGAAGCAAGAGGACTTGCAGAGAAATATGGGTGAGTATTTTTGTGGAGACATCCAGAGAAAACATTCCCAGTTCGAACGTTAGCACATGAATGGATAGCAGAAAATGCAAAAGCAAAAAGATGAAACAACACACTCAGATGTAGGCCTTGGGAGGTATAAAGACCTTCTTTACATGCTCATATTATGTGGTAGGGAGAACCCTAGGAAAAACATGGGGTGAGGGCCATGCTTCAGTCCCATTTTCTCAATCTCTTGGTGTTTAAAGAAAGACACCTCTGAGGGCAAATGCCCTAACTATATAAGGCTGCTTTCCCAGGATGCAAGTAGGAGATGCATGGGGTAGGAAAATGCTCTCTATTCAGTGAGAAAATTTCAAACCAGTTCATGTGCTGCTGTAGAGAGCCCCAGCATACAAGAAGGCCTGTCGGCTTTGAAATTTCTATGCTGGGAGAGGAGCGTGAGTGTGAAGATTCCCGTGGTTTAGTTTGTGTTTTTGTGGTGGAGAATCATCTAAATACTGTCCTTGAACTCTGGGAATAGGATCACAGTAGCATTAACTGGACATGAAAAAAGCAGTTAGCCTGCTGCTTATTACAAATGTCAAGGGCACCTCTACAAAGGAATTTGTGCTTTACTTTCTTTCTCCCTCTAATACAATGAGAACTCAAATGTGTATATATTAGTGACCCTTAATATAAGTGGGAGGCAGCAAGTAGAGTTGAGAAGGAAGGGGAGGTGGAGAGAGGTGGTGTGGTATGTAGCGGATGTTACCCAGCTACTTGCCCTGGTTTTTATTTTATTTATTTTATTTTTTTAAAAGATTTTATTTATTTATTCGACAGAGATAGAGACAGCCAGCGAGAGAGGGAACACAAGCAGGGAGAGCGGGAGAGAAAGAAGCAGGCTCATAGCGGAAGAGCCTGATGTGGGGCTCGATCCCGCAACGCCGGGATCACGCCCTGAGCCGAAGGCAGACGCCTTAACCGCTGTGCCACCCAGGCGCCCCTTGCCCTGGTTTTTAGGCAGAATCCAAGGAAGCCAGAGGAGGGCCTTTCTCTTTTAATTGGGTGGCAACTGCTTTGTTCTTCCTTGGGCTGATGGAGGACCAGAGCACACTCAAGGATAGCTTTCACATTGGGAAGGGAGTAGAGGATTAGGTTGGCCAGGTGGGAAGAAGTCAGAGTCTGGAGAGTTTAGAATACCAGGTAAGGAGAGTTGCTGAAATCCTGGGGGGCAGGGAGTTGCTGGAATCCTTTGAACGGGGAGGGTTGCGAGTACTCTCTCAAGATCAGTCTGGGGGTGGTGGGTGGGGTGAAGTGAAGGGAGGAAATACTAGAGACAGGGAAATTGTGGTGATCTGTTAGATGGGTAGGGGCTGTATTTGTGGAAAAGAAAAGGGAGTAAATCAGAGAAAATAGGTAGGGTGGCGGCAGAACAGGATTTTAAATCTTTTTCAATTCTAGGGGTAGGGCAAGGTAGCATGGGGTTGGGGAGTGTATCTATTCCCATCAACTCTATTGGCTTACTCTGGCACGTATTTGCAATAGGATGTGGAGATTTTCACTCTAGGGTAGATGGTGCTTAACCATGTTAGAAGCACCTAAGGGGCTTTTAACAAATGCTTGTGTCTGGGCCTCACCTCTGAGCTTCTGAGGTAATTGGTCTGGAGTGGTTTATCAGGCAAGATTCAATGGAAGAAACATATTTACATATAAAGGGATTTGTTACAGGTATTTGACCTTATGCACTGTGGGAGCTGCTTAAGCAGTCTCTAAGGTGTTAATTTGGGCACTGAAACTTGAAGTCCACAGGTCAGGCAGTCAGGAAGGGAAGGTGGGTTTAAGGTGGGGAGAGCAAATACCAGCAAACACCGGCTAGGACCCATAATGACAGAAGGAGACCTGCGTCAGTGCTTGTTGCCTCTGACCTGGATGGTGTGGGTATCCTAGAGAAGCCAGGGACCTTTGTCACAGAGCTAAGCACACGCACCTGCCCAAGGAGTTAGAGAAACCGAAGGAGGATCACAGGAACAGGTCTGGTTGCTGGTTTATACCAACCAGAAGAGCCAGCAGGTAAGCAGTGGTGTATGAGAGCTACTGAATGGCTGCTGCTTCACTTCCGCTCCCCAGACTCCCCCAAATCTCTCCTGTGATCCACCCTAACCAGAAAGGAAATTCTGGGAAATGTTGTTCAACCTAACCAAGTTGATATGTTACGAAACCACCACAGGTGGCGGCCTGGACATTGGTGTCTTTTAGAAGCTCTCCACATGATTGTCATGTTAGAAGTTTCTGGGGAGCTTTTAGCAAGTACTTGGACCTGGGCCTCTCTTCTGAGCTTCTGACAGAATTGGCCTGGAGTAGTGATTCTGAGGTGGAGGCTAGCAGAGCCTCACAGGCCGTTCTGACGTGCTCTTCTACTCTCGAGAGGCACTCGGGTAGTGTAGTGGGAAGGAAAGAGGGAGGCCAGATACCACAGAGAATACTGAAGTGTCGAAACTGGGAGCTGTGTTGCAAGGGCGCGAGGAGGAAGTACGTGATGAAGCAATGGAAACCGTGGACCTAGATGGGGCTTTTGCGAAGTCTGTTAGTGAGGCCGAAAGAAATAGGGCATCTAGGGGAGACAGCTGGATCCAGCAAGTATGTTCTCAAGTACGGGAGGGGAGCCAGGGTGGACTTCTTCCCCCACTCGGTTTCTTCAGCCTTTTGTTTGTTTCTTCTGTTCTGGTTCTCGGGCTTCCACTTCCTGCCTGGTATCAAAGAGCCCAACAGTGCCTTCTGTGTGTAGGCGGAGTCTGGGGAGCCAGGGATTGTCTTTCATCTGTGCCCAGCTCACAAGGTCTGGGGAGTACTTCATAAGAGGGGCTCAATCTCAGGTTTCTGAATTAAGTTAAAATGAGAGAAGGGATTAGCGGATCAGATAATGGAATCTATTGGAAAAGAAAGGAAAGAGATAGAAACAATTTCCTTAGGAATTAGGAAGCATAAAATATTGTTCTCAGGGCACCTGGGTGGCTCTGTTGGTTAAGTGTCCGACTCTAGGTTTCAGCTCAGGTCATGATACCAGGGTCGTGAAGTCAAGCCCCGTGTCAGGCTCCTTGCTTGGCATGGAGCCTGCTTAGGATTCTCTCTCTCCTTATCCCTCCCCAACCATGCACATACACTTGCTCTCTCTCTCTCAAATAAATACGTCTTTAAAATACATAGTTCGTAGGCTGTTTGGCAATTTCAGAAGCAAAAAGAAACAGTGCGTACGCATTTCACAAATTTGACATGTAAATTTAATGATTATTTTCACAGAATTTTGTAAATTTTTAATCATAATATTTTCACTGACTGCACATGTATGTTGGTCAGTTCATCTTCACACCAATAGCGGTAAAATAGAGGATGGTTTATGGCACATCTTTCTATCACTTGTATGTTGTCTGATAAATTTGCTTTTTTTTTTTTTTAAGATTTTATTTATTTATTCGACAGAGATAGAGACAGCCAGCGAGAGAGGGAACACAAGCAGGGGGAGTAGGAGAGGAAGAAGCAGGCTCATAGCGGAAGAGCCCGATGTGGGGCTCAATCCCATAACGCCGGGATCACGCCCTGAGCCGAAGGCAGCCGCTTAACCGCTGTGCCACCCAGGCGCCCCTAAATTTGCATTTTTTGTTACTATTGTGCAGCCTCTTCTCCCCAGTACCTAAAAATGAATCATTGGCTCATAAGTGCTTCTTTTAAATATACAAGTAAATCTGAGAATAAGACTTTCATGCAGCAGCCAAAATGGAAAGGGTGAATTGAATGTATGAGAAAGAGTGTCAGAAATTTTATGTTTATTAGACTAAGAATCCATTTACTTCTTGTTCCCTGTAATTTTTAGGTTTTTCTAGAACAAGGGCAAAATAATGCTTTCTAGTATGTTGTATTGAATAATATTGTCAATGAAGTCAGAGAAAGGAGCAAAACAGAAGTTTGTCCAAACTTGTCCTCCTACCAGTCAGAATGAGAATGGGCTACACTATTGCCGAAACACTTTAGAAAATAGCTACCAAGTCATATACGTTAGAAGAGCAAACAGAACCAGCCTGGACAGCAATGTCTTTGAGGTGATACTACTGGATCTCAAACCTTCATGTGTATCAAAATCACCTGAACTCTGGCTCCCAAGGAATTCCTCATTCAGTAGGTCTGGGGTGGAGCCCAGAAATTTGTTCCTAACTGATTCCCAGATGTTTCTCCTGCAGGTGGTTGAAGATAACACTTTGAGAACCAAGTTACTACAGGTGTGCACGCTGGCAGATACTTTCCTTGACAGTAGAGTTGATAAATCATTATGCACAGGGTATGAGGCAGTTGTCTGCTGTGCCATGCATGGGATGAGGGAAGTGTGCTTAATGACTCATCACTGGAAAATCCATGTTTGAGGAGGGAGGATGTTTTTTCTCTCTCAAAATTGATTAAATCAGCTGTGATACAGACTGGGAAGGGACACTGGGATTGGTAGTGAGGGAGTACCAGCCATAAGTGGGCAGGCAGAGGACTTGGTGAGTAAAAATGGCTGCATCTAAATACGCTCCCCCTCTCCTTTTTTCACACATGATAGTTGGTGGTCATTATAAGCCTTTTGTTTTTGATTCTGAGTTGAAGGAAATACAGGAAATTGTGAATACGATGAAAGCGTGATAATTGAATGTGTACAGATTTCATGTGCTATACAAAGGAATGGGTAGAACATTTTTTTAAAATTGGGAAGTAATTGATAGATGACATTGTATTAGTTTTAGATGTACAGTGTAATGATTGGGTATATGTATATATTGCAAAATGATCACCACAATAAGTTTGGTTAACATCCATCACCACCTACAGTTATAATTTTTTTTTTAGGATTTACTTTTTTATTTGACACAGAGAAAGAAAACGAAAGACTGAGCACAAGCAGGGGGAGCTGCAGAGGGAGAGGGAGAAGCAGGCTTCCCGCTGAGCAGGGAGTCCGATGCGGGGCTTGATCCCAGGACTCTGGGATTATCACCGAGCTGAAGGCAGACGCCTAACTGAGCCACCCAGGCACCCCAATTTTTTTTCTTCTGATGAGAAGTTTTAAGATCTACTTTCTTAAGGGCAGCAAATGTAAGATGACTTTTACCCCACTGAAGCATGCTGGCTATTGATGAGGAAAGTGGTCAAGAGTTTCTGGATTAAAGAATGTGTTAAAAACATTTACTTACAACATTAATGATATGAGTGCAGACCATTTCTGGGTTTCAAGTGGCTTAGCTCAGCAGAATGCTCAGTGTCCTATCTAGTGTGAAGTAGCTGAAATGTGGCATGAATAGCTTGATCTTTAATAATTCGGTTCTTTGCATACTTCATGACATCCTTCCTTCATTCAAGAAATAATAATGTATCATTGGGCAGACATGTTTTAAAACCACACACATAAGCTAAAACTAAACATATGAGACTGATTTTCAGAACCCCACACAGCTCAACAGAGGATCTCAATTTCATTTGGCACAATCTCCTAGGTTGAAACAGTCCAGACACTAGCCCTTTCTTGTAAGTGCTTGTTCATTTAGCATTCAACAGACTATGAAAAGTAGTGAGACTCATTTCTTAATTTAGTGAAAAAATTTTCCATGATATCTGGATCCACATGTGAGCCAAATATCTAGAACCATTGACAGAACTGTCAAATACGCTTGCTTTCATTCCTGACACCTCTAACTGTAATCTAGGATCTTCTAGTTTTGTGGAAATAAATAATAAAGAAATCAGCTTGATGGGGATCCTGACCTGTTGCATGAGCAGGATATAGATATCCTCGTGAAAAACTGCAAATGATAATAGTACCCCCTGCCCCCATCATTGATTTGGAATAGTTTGCCATTTTGCTCATTTTATCTACTTTAAAATCTGTTATTAACCTATTTAGTTTTAAAAAATGTACCAGAATTGGTGTTCTGCATGCATTCCAAACAGCTGTTGCATGGTCATTTTTGGATTGATACCACAATTAGCTGCACAGGATTTTTTCAAAGGTTTGGCAATATTGCCCCAAGTAATGCTACGTTAGCACCACCATGTGGAGAGAAGGAACAGTATCACTCTTTCTACGGTTAAAAAGGGGGAGAGTTGTTCCTCTTGAATGTAAGCTAACTTTACTAAATTTTTGCATAGAAAGTTTTAGGAAAAGCAGAATATTATTTTTAGAGAAGGAGAAAACTCATTACATTAGGATTTATTGAGCACTACTGGATGCTAGGCTTGTGCTAAGTCCTTAGCGTGTATTATCTCATTTCCTCCTTGCCATGACCCCATGAACCACTGTTACCCTCTTTACAGGTATGCAGAAGTGTTCGGATAATGTAGCCCAAATGCCTTCTAAAAGATTAAGATTGTTAACCAGACTCCCAGTTACATGACCAGGAGGTTCACAAATGGCGGGAAAATATCTTTTGAAGGAGAGAAGGTTGTTACTTGAATTTGGAGTTCTAAATCTAAACTACATCTTATTAAAAGATATACAATATTAACATGAGTGACTTAAAAATCTATAACTTAATTCCTATACTCTGAAGTTCTACCAATTAAAAACTTGCTTAAGTGAGTAAATATATTAGACAATAGCTTATAGGTCTGCTGGAGGCACCAGTCGTTTATACCTTAGTATTAATCAGTGACGGGAGATCCATTTCTCTCTGCATTTGGTGAAGATCACTTGGGGCAATGAGGAATCCGATGAGGACGCGCGGTAGGTATATTCTTTGGAGCACGAAGCCTTCAGCAAGGACAGGTCTAAGTGAGCCATCCTTGACCTAGGAAAGGAAACATGGTCCCAGGTACTAGAATTGAGAGCAGTACTGAGGCAGTACTCAGCTACCTTATGGATTAAATCAATAGTTTGTAAGCTAGTCTGGGAATTTAATGTTTATAATGTTGCTCAGGTCTCTTGGGGCTATGACTGTCCATGACTCAGTGACATTGTTTCTATGGGACGATGTGTTCTGAGTGTTAAACAACAAAATTACAAGCAAACTTTTGTAACCTAACCTATTCTGTGTTGGAAATAGGAAACATTTATCAGTGACACAATGTCAAAAAGGACACATTTTCTATGTGTCAGATTCTGAGATAAACACTTTAAATGTTAACTTATTTAATCCTTAGAAGAAGATACTGATAACTATTTAGTTTTATGGATAAAGCAACCGAGGCACAGAGTTTAACGCGTTGCCAGGGTTATAGAGTTGGTAAGCAGTCGTACTAGGATTTGAATCCAGGCAGCCTGGCTTCAGAGGTTATGGCTCTTAACCATTGTCCAAGATGGTTGTAACTTCTATGCATAGATTTTTATGGTTTGTAAAAGTATTTTCAACTATGATTTCTCATTTATGCCTCAAAAAACAGGCAATTTTCAGGAGCTGAGAGGGAAAAACTATGGAAAGTAGAAATAGCTTAATGGAGATTCAGTTGAGGAATTCAATGAAGCGCAGGATTTGAATTCAAAGCGCTTTATAATGGACTTTGAGGGGATTTAAAAAAGTTAGATGTGCATTACCGCGATAAGAAAGTTCTTCTGCTCAACGGCTTTTCTTTCTTCCGCTTCCCTTCCCTTCCCATTCCTTCTTCCCTTCTTTCCTCCCTCCTTTCTTCCTCCTCCTCCTCCTCCTCTCTCTCTTTTTGTATTTCCAATTTCAGCTTATTATTCTCGGGAAGAGGCATGAGTTTTTCAGTTGCTTTTCCATGAAACAGTGCATTTCTGAATGGTGATAGAATGATTAATCCTTCTTTTTAAGTATGAGAAATGTTCTGTAGACATTAAATCGTTCTTCATAGTGTAGTTGAGAAAGAGTAGGATGAAGGAAATGTAAGTATTGAAATTTTGAGAATTCTCAATTTAAAAGTATTCCTGTAACAATGGCAGTACCACATACCGTTACGGTGATTTAGCTTAATAACATCATAAGTATTCGATAAATAGATGTTGAATCCCCACAAAGCATGCCCTCTTAATACTTGGTAACCAAATACTGCAGGTGACCAGGGAGATGGGAAAGATGCATTATCTTCATTTTGTGGATAAGATAGCAGATGAAGATGGTATTAAGAAGACTGACAACAACCGAAGATGTAGCCAGGCAGGAGGTTTAAAAACATTAAGACCATGTATTTTGCTCAGCATACCATTCTCTGATTGAGATATCTTGGAGTCAGTATGTGGGGTCTGAACACGGGCATGGTGGAATCAGGGGAGCAGTCATGTCTTGCAGTACTCACAGGTGGGTGGATAAATGCTCAAATGAATTAGGAGTTCCTCAGCCAGTTTTTAAGAGCTGTCCTAAAGCAGGAGAGAATTGCAGAGGTCCATTTGCAAGGCCTATCAGCTCCTACAGGAAGTGTGCAAATAATAAGATGGTATCATGAAGAATCATAACGGAGAAATAGCCTTCCATTCCTGTACATGCTCCCCGTCATGTGCTTCTTAGTGGCATGAGACGCAAAGCAATTGTGGAAAGATCTGTAAAAGTACTAGGAAGTTAAAAAAAAATCTATAAAAGCTCTCATTGTGGAAGCGGCTCCTAGCCAAGAAATAATAAAAGAGTAACCGACATTGTAATCAGTCACTGATGTAGTGTTAACATGCTAGGAGAACACTGGAAAACAAAGATGTTCTCCAAGAAAAGTAATACTGGTGGAGGAACACTTTACTGAATTCAATTTCAGGACCCCCTGAGGTTCTCAAACAACTTTCTTTTGCAGTTTTTATATCTCAGAGCATTTTGGTCAGATTTCTTACCAAATGGTAGAAATGAACTCAATATTTTGAGAAAATAAAGTTTTATCACTGTTTTCATGGCTTTATTAAGAAGCAGGAAGAATGTGGAAGTTGATTAATCCTCTTGCAAAGACTAACCCACTGCAAGAAGACCGACCTCAAAATTATGTGAAAAGCAGCCTTATGGTTTTGAAACTCTTTTGTGAGTTATTAAACAATTAAACATATACCAAGGTCCTTGGATAACAGAAGACTGATGTCCTTGGGAAACTCTGTGATGCTGTAGATTCTGGAATGTTTTCAAGTTTATGACATGTGGCAAAACCTTTGACAATGAGCTTGCATTCCTCTCTAATGTCATTCCCTCCCTCCCCCAAGTGCAGGAAGCGAAAGGGATTGGTTTTGGAAATCCTCACACAAAGTAGATTAGTTTGGAACCAGTAGAGTTTATGGTTAAATTGGTTATGCTGGAATCAAGCAGCTGTGGATTCAAATCCTAGCACTGCTACTTTCTATCTTTATGAGATTGGGCAAATTGCTTCATCTTTCTGAGCCTCAGTTTAATCATCTGTGAAATGGGAATGAAAATTTCCAGAGGTTTTTCTCTATTAAGAATTCAGTGTCAATTATTTTATTGTCTTTTTTTACTTTTTAATGTACCCCGTGGTAGTGTTTTCTTTTTTTTAAAGATGTTATTTATTCATGAAAGAGAGCACAAGCATAAGCAGGAGGAGGGGCAGAGGAAGGGGGAAACAGGCTCCTTGACAAGCAGGGAGCCCAATGCGGGGCTGGATCCCAGGATCCTGGGATCATGACCTGAGCTGAAGGCAGATGCTTAACCGACTGAGCCACCCAGGTTCCCCTGTGGTAAAGTGTTTTTATTGTCTTACATATTTATACTCATTTTTGAAGTTGAATTATGAAGGGCAAAGGTCACTGTCTTTTCCCTCCCTATGTTGCTACCTGAGTTGTCTCTGTCTTGCAGAATCCCCTACTTTGAAACTAGCGCTGCCAATGGGACAAACATAAGCGAAGCAATCGAGATGCTCCTGGACCTGATAATGAAGCGAATGGAACGGTGTGTAGACAAATCCTGGATTCCTGAAGGAGTGGTCCGATCCAATGGTCACACCTCCACAGATCACTTGAATGAAGAAAAGGAGAAGGGGATCTGTGGCTGTTGAAGAGTCCAGTGAGCTACACAATAACTCAAGTGGCCCGTGTCTGTGATCTTTTCTATGGATGATACGTGGCTCAGAGAGAGATGAACAGGCATTGTGTACAAACTGCTTCTACCGTCCCACTTAGACCTATCTGGTTTTAAAATTTATTTGCTGCAGCTTTGTAAATATTTAAGATTCAGCCCGTGAGTTATGAGAAATATTTCACATAGCCAAAAGTGCCTTATAAAACCTTAGCCCATGGCAGCAGATGTTTCAGGATTGAGGATTTTGTAGCCACAGAAGAGTGCATATATGATGTAGAATGACTGACGATACCACCACCTGCCTTAACATACATCAGTCCAGAGTCTAACACTCAGAATCTTAGATACAATTATAAAACTATCAACCTTTAATCCAAATTAAAAAACCCTACTTGTACTGTGGGTAACCTTGTAAAATGCCATCTAAACCACTTGAATGTTAAATAAGAATATGCATAAACATCAGTTCAGTGTCCTTGAGTATTAATTTATATAAACAATCTCCTTAAAATGAATATAGCATAACTTAATGGTTTTATCTGTAGACTCTGGATAAAGTGGATTGACCAACTGTATACTCACTGTGACTCTTGTGGGTAGGAAGGGGATTGGGAATGAGGTTAAGGGTGTCTTAATGTAGTATGAACAACTGAAGTGGGGCTTCTAGCTCCCTGCTATATTCCCACTGCTCTGAAGGGTTGATTGAAGGATCAGGGAATTCGATTTTTATGGCTTTATTTCACTGTAATCTGTGCGTTTATACTTGGCCTACATGCTGGCCACATTTGAACATAGCTGGTGTTTATGCTGAAGTTATTTGTGATAAGTAAGCATTTAGCTTCTTTTTCTTCATATTTATAATGTTGGTCTGGCATCCTCAGACTGCAGTTTTAATTAGCTTGTGAACTGCTAATCTTTTGTCTTCACCATCACACTTTATATTATTGATATTTGCAACTTGTTTTATTTTTACATTGGTGGAATTGAAGAAATTAGATTTTAATTACATAAAATGTTTGCTATGTGGTAGAAGAAAGATGTTTGTATTTAAGCAGTTACATTTATACTATAGCTCAATATAAGAAAAATGAAGCCTTAAATAGCCTATATTTTTTATTGAGATCACAGGCATTTATTGTACTTGCTAGGTCTTGCCAAGGTCATGGATTCCTCTGCATTGCCTTAGTGTCTTTATATCAAATTAAAGGTAGTTTTAGAATATGCTTCATGGCAGGTGTTTATAAAAGTCATAGGGAAACATTCTTATTTATTAAAGCAGTTTAAGTAAGATTAAAATTTCCAAAGAGCTTAATGGCTATTTAGGAAGAATTACCATTCATGTTAATTTAAACAAAGAATAAAAATAAATATATTTTGTGGTGGCAAATGATTGGAAGAACTGTAATTAGAAAAATACAGCTATGATGGAGGTAATTACTTTTACATGGTAATTTTCAAATAGCTTTTTATCGAGTATCCTATTTCTTTCCCACATCTTTCCTACTACTCCCTTAAAAACTTAGCTGTGGTTAGTGAGATCTTACATGTTTCTATCCTTGAAATGAAGACTTCTTTTAAATACTAAGGAAGTCATTGAGTCCTGTGCATTTGAATTGTGTATTCCAGTAAGGAAAAAATCCAGACATTACAAGGGCAGGGTCCTAATCACAAGCAGTGCCTTCTAAAGTTGCCGTAGATGTCAGTGGAGCAAATCATAATTTTATAGCTACGTATTAGGCAGCATTTTTTATGGTCTATTATGTAGTTAAAAAGAAGACAATATTTGTATGTTTCACTTTTTTCAAGAACCAAATGAGCAATTAGCTACATATCCCATTGGCTTTAAGCATAATATGCAATTAAACATATACATGATATAATGCACATGAAAGAACCATCTTTAATTGAAATAAATAACCTGTATTCTCTTCGGAAGCCTTTGTTTGAATTTGGTATCAAAGTATCATTTTTGTGCATCAATGTATTTTTCTATTTATAAGACTGTGTAAAAGTGAAGTATATCCTCAGTGAACTTTGTGCCAATTAAGCTTATAATTAAAAAGTGGTCTAGTCTGCCAAGTTTGTATGTGAATATAACTTCATTATACCTCTCCTTCTGAGGTGTTCTGGGGGTTCTGCTCAGCATGGAGTCTGCTTGAGATTCTGCCTCTCCCTCTGCCCCTCCCACTTGTGCTGTCTCTCTCTCAAATGAATAAATAAATAAATAAATAAAATAAGTAAATCTTAAAAAAAAATCCCATGACAAATGGGACTCAGGCAGCTTTCTTCTAAATTGTGTTGCTACTACACAGAAAAGGGCCGCTACTCAGTAGGTTATTGGTGGACTGCACAGAGGACTTCAGTGGCGGCGGGGTCAACTGAATGAGTTTTCAAATAGGAGTCACTGTTCATGTTCAAAGGGGAGTAGAATTTAAAAAATTAAAAACAGCTTCAAAAATGTTTACACAGGCTCACATATGTTTATGGGTTATGTGAGAAATTAGGAAATCTGAAAAGTACATTCTGTATCTTAAAGTTGATGTCAAGATTGCTCACAATCTAAGAAATGTTCAAAGGGAATGTTTTGACTGACATTTTTATAAGCTGGAAATTTCTGTATGGTATTTCCAGGTCTTCTATTTTTGGCAATATTGGTGACTATATAACCGGAAAATTCTTCCACTATAAAACATTAAGAGATGCTGAATAGAATGAATGTATTTTTTAAATGTAGTGTTGATCTCTCAATAAAGTAAGGGAAATATCCTGTGACCACCTCTTTCCCTCCACAAAACAGGCAATAACAAGGGCAACAGGAATGGCAGCAACAGAGAGAAATTTCAACAACCTGATGCTGAGTGTGGTTTGCTTTTTGTTTCATTTTGCCAGTATTAGTAATCAAGGTGCTTGGTTTTAATGACTACATGCCATTAGGAGACAAAGTCTTGTTAATGGTGGAGGTAGGGTCCTGGAATGGAGAAGCTCTCACCCACAAACAGAGAAAAATCCAGGGCCCACTCTATGTCTTAGTCTCTCCTGAGAAATGTATAGCCTTTTACACAGGTTTAGGGTTCAAGTTTATAGTACCTATTTTTTTTTTTTTGTCTGAGAATGGCTAAGCCAAGAAGTTAACATAAAAAAGTGATCTGTGGTTGGTAATACCTCTGAACTACTTAGCAGAAGCAAAGCAAAATTCAGAACATCTTCATCTACCCTTTACAAGACTCTTCCAGAAAACACTCTACTAAGGATGAACCCACAATTAAAAATGACAACCCATTCCTTCCCTACTTCCTCAGCCTCAGTAATGAACAAGGGTTAGTAAACCCAAAGCAGCAGTATTTTACACTTAAGGACTTCAAATAATATATTTACCAGATGGGGTCCATAAAGTAAAAATGTTTAAGAAAATTACAAACATAAAAGGAATCGAAACATCTGGAAAAAGAAGGCATTATTAAAGATACAAGATTGGTTTGAATGAAAAATTATGAAAAATGATAGCCATTGATATTCAAAACTTAATGGACAAAAGCTAAATGGGAAGTTTGACGGAGAGAATTAGTGAACCAGAAGCTAGGTCGGAGGACATTACACAGAGTTGGGCAGAGATAAAGAGCAAGTAAGAGAAGAGATACAGAGGAAAGATAAGAGCTTCAATTTACGTCCAAGAGGAATTCTAGAAGAAGAAATTAGAGAAAAGAAGAAGCAATAAATGAGAAGAGCTGAGGATTTTTTAGTATGATAAAACACATACTTTCAGATCCAGGCATCATAAGTCTCAAGCAGGATAAATGAAATATTTCCAAGATTTTAGCTCAATTTATTGGATGTGGAATACATGTCTTTCTCTCTTTTCTCATGTATTCTGTTGTAATAATTAGAAAAAAAGCTTTGAAGACAGGCTACTCATCCATTCAGCCTAAAGTTAAGCACTGAATATGCTTACAGGCTGAAAGGAACGAAGTCCCCAGTGAAACCTTAGGGTACAGGATTAAGAGCACAGATAAGGGATGTGGCCTCTGACATTGAAGGTAAGAGGGGGATGCTGGCTGATTATGTAAGTGAGAAGGGCAGGAAATTTGTTTAAGTAGCAGGATAAAACAGTTGAGAAGGCATTGTGTAAATAGCTTGGGAGGACTGGTGAGACTTCTATAATTGTTGGTGGGTATAAGAGAGAGGATTAAACAAGGGTGAAATAATTGTCAGTCTCATGTTTGACAATGAAGTATTGGGCAAACGTTTATTACTAATATATCTGGTATGTGCCTTTGTTGTTAACATTGTTCTGGAGTTACTAGTCAAATGATTAGAGAAGAAAAGTAAATATAATTATCAGATAAAAGGAAAAATTACACGTATTTGTAGATTCTAATTAGACAAACTGATTCTAAAGTTACACTGAAAAAATAAACTTTAAAGAATAGCCAGAGACAGGCGCCTGGGTGGCACAGCGGTTAAGCGTCTGCCTTCGGCTCAGGGTGTGATCCCGCCGTTATGGGATCGAGCCCCACATCAGGCTCCTCTGCTATGAGCCTGCTTCTTCCTCTCCCACTCCTCTTGCTTGTGTTCCCTCTCTCGCTGGCTGTCTCCTATTTCTGTCGAATTAATAAATAAAATCTTAAAAAAAAAAAAAAAGAATAGCCAGAGAAACAATGAATAAGAAGGCCGAGAAAGAGGAGGGCTGCAGGTAAAGCCAGTTATTTAAAAAATTACAACAATTTAAACATTTTTGAAACTGGCACATAAATAAACAAAGTAGAAAGTACAGAGACAAGGCCGAAAAGAAGTGACATTTTGAATTAGTGGGGGAAATGATGCCTTATTCAACATATTTTATTAGAAAAAAGCAAAACAAAATTGGAATCCTATGTCATTTATACTTAAGTAAATTCCAGATTGGTTGAAAATTCTAATGTGAAAAATACTGTAAAAATAATGGAGAAAAATTGTTGAAAAACAATTTTGAAGAGGGAAATGCAGTTCCGAGCAAAACAGCAAATCTAAAACCAAAGAAAAAGTCATAATTAAATAAATGCAAGTTAAAATAATAATGAAATAAATTTTAACCTCAGACTGGTAAAGATTATTTTTGACAAGGGTGTAGTGAAATCAGTATCTTATTGGTTGTTGTTGAGTGTTAATTGGTAAAACATTTTAGAGAGCATTCAATATTACCTTCCAAATTTTAAGAGCCCTCTGACCTAGGGTTTCTATGTAGATAAACGCTCTTTGCGGGGGGAGGGGAGCGTACCAGTAAGTGATAGAGTAGGCATTTAGTTAGATGTGAGCTGGAGGCAAGGAAGGTGATAAATAGGTTACACATTAGAAGCCTGGGGACACAACATCCTGACTTTGTGGCTTCCAAGACCCTGGGGCTAACAGACCAAGAGCCACAGTTGTAGAACTAGCTTTTCTCTTCCACCTCTACCCCAGGGTAACCCCTAGACTCATTGTAATATATTTGCATTGCGCCTTTAGCCCCGCCCCATGGGCAAAGGCTGCCCTGACAGTTTTGGTCCAAACCTTGCCCGGTCAAAAACTCCCTCTCCCAACCTGTGGGAGGAGTCCCCCAAATGATTGGCAGCGCCCTCTATTAAAAAGACCACGCCTCTATGAAGAAGACCCCCCTCCCCCCCATAAAAAGAAAGAACCCCTCTAATCTTAGAGCGGTTGCCAACTCTGGGCCAGCCTACTCTCTCACCTTGAGAGTATACTGTCCTTAATAAATTGCTTTCTGCTTTCTATTTTTCTTCTATCTTTACTGGAGTGCAGATAATCAGGTAAATCTTCCGTGGGGAATCCAGGAACCGACACCTCCATTCACACAAGGTAGACTGTCCCACCAGGAATATAAGGATGCTTGTTATACCAAAAAATAGGAAACATGTCCATCCATAGGCAACCAATTAAAATGATACCTTAACATACACATAACACATACAAAACTTGAAAAAGAATGTCAGGGAGCCCCTGTGTGGCTCAGTCGGTTAAGCCACCCACTCTTAATTTTGGCTCAGGTCCTGATCTTGGGGTCCTGGGATTGAGCCTGGTGAGGGGCTCCACACTTAGCACGGTGTCTGCTGGAGGATTCTCTCCCTCCCTCTGCCCCTCACCCTGCTCACATGTGCGCGCTCTCTCTCAAATAAATATATCTTGAAAAAGAGAGAGAGAGAGAATGTTAAATATTCATTGATAATAAAATATATATTTATGTGCCAGGAACTGTTCTAGGTATTGGAGCTGTAGCTATAAACAAAAAGACAAAAATCCCTATCCTCATGGAGCTCTTATTCCAATAATAGGGAACAGATAACAGATGCAGAAAAGGGTGAATAGGTTGCTGATTAGTGTTAAAAAGAAGAGGGAGACACAAGCACACAGAAATAAACACGTTTGTCTATGCACAGAAAATCTTTGACAGGTAATAAAAGGAACCGATTGCCACCGGGAAGGACGTCTCGAGGTCAGAGGAGGGAACCTTTGTTTCTTATGAAAATGTCTGTTTTTTACCACATGCATATTAATTCATAGGGGGAGGAGAAAAGGTAAAAATCACTACAAGTCTTTCAAAAATTGTTGGTAATGTTCTCTGAGCCTCAGAGAATCATATGCTTAGGTCTCAGCGGCCGAGGTAGGTTCTCAATCCTGCCACCCCGCTCCGCTGGGGACGCCAATCAGGGGCGGGTCTGAGAGCAGGCAGCGGAGAAAGGAGAGCTCCTGGAGGCATCCCCGTGTGTGGACAGTCGGCCGGGGACAAAGCACAAACCGTATTAGATATGAGTAAATGCTGACGTTATAGGATATGGTAGAGAGGAAAACTAGGCGCTGTGAGAGCGAGCTTAGAGGGAGAGCAGCGCCACATTCCGCTTTGTGAGAGCGAGGGTAGTGAGGCGATTTTGCAGCTCTGCGCCTGCGCCAAACGAGCAGCATTTTTGCTCGTGCGGCCGCTGGGAGGCGCCGTCACGTCCGGACGGCTTCCCAGGGCCCTCAGGGGCGAAGGACGCTCGCTTTTTCCGGTCGGGTGTTGAAGAGAATCACTTCCTGTGACGAAGCTACGTCATTTCCACTTACGATCGGCGTCTGGTCAGAGGGACCCCACGCGGTTTCAACATGCGTATTGAGAAGTGTTATTTCTGTTCGGGCCCTATTTACCCCGGCCACGGCATGATGTTTGTCCGCAACGATTGCAAGGTGAGGTGCCCAAGACCAGCGCGCGCTCTGCGACGCTTACGCGAGCGTGAGGCCGCGCCAGCTAGGCGCCGGCTCCTCCTGCACCCGGGGCGTTTGGCTCGGTTTTCAGCACTGCCCTCTCGAGACGGTGATTTTACGAGGAGCTCTGGCCTCGTCCTTGACCTGGGGAATTTCTCCTTGTGGGTGTCCGGAACCGAGCTGTTCGCCAGCCCAGCCTTGGAGAAGGCTGGCGGCGGTGAGGTTCCCCAGTTTCTTGAGCCTTCGCCGAATTGAGTCTCGGGGTGTGTTTGGGCTGTTTGGTCACTCTTGTACGTGAGTGAAGTTCTTGAGTTCAGTAAACTTTGTTGAATGTATGCCCAGTCAAGCATCGTGGCTAAGGCCTGTGTCCATAGAGATGAATAAGATTTGGGAATGCCCGTGACGTGTAGCGGTTGATTGAAGTGTTGCCTCTGGCTTAGTAGTGGTTATGTATTAACGAAGGCGCAGGTGAGTTGGGGAGGGTCATATATGAAAAGACTCAGAAAGGAGATGTCGTTTATCCTGCATCTTGAATGTTACGTAAAGTGAGGAGGGGACATTCTAGGTGGAAGTAAAGTGAACGGTTGAGTAGAGGCGCAGCGAAGCAATCTCTAAGGAAGTGAGTGGATTGTTTGTGGTGATAGAGGCTTGATGTAAGGCTGTAAATACACATGAAAGTCTGTATATAAAAACATATGTACATAAACATAAAATATAAACATTATAAGGCCTGGTTGTGAGAGACTTTGTGAATGATACATGAATTTGTCTTAAAGCAGAATGAATCTCATTCTTTGTTTACTTAACACGTTGTTTCTCAGAATTCGACCTCTTATATTTGCTTCTGAATCACTGGGCACTTGTAAAAAAAAAAAAAGATTCCTCACGTCCACTAGATCTATTAAATTTATAGGTATCTTTGTGGGGAGGAGAAGAGGATCTAGGACTATATTTAACAGGTGACTGATATGCTAAGAGCCTACGTCATCACCTTATATCTCTTGCAGATGGAAGAGATTGACGTCATTAATTAGGAGCACGGGGTTCTTGCGGGAAGTGTGGGACCAGAGCTAGGATTGGGAACTTGAAAGAACATGCAGAAGATTTTTGAATACCTGCTGTCAGGAACATGATAAAAAGTTTATAGAAACGAACTAAGTAATTGTTAGGTTGGCAGTTAATTCAGGGTAGGCACCATGGCTTTGTAGATGATCTGGTCATCATAATTTTATGATTTTTGTCGAGCAGTGCTTCTCAGGTGGGTATAGGAGTTAGAACAACAGATCATGGGAGCTATCTAGAGTTGGGTGTTGATCTGGCAGGCACAGTGGAAGTTCATGTTGATGAGGAAGTCTATATTGCTAGAAAGGACAGGTTTGAATTGGCTGGGAGCCAGTGAGTGCGAAACAAGAGTTGGCTGGGGGTATAAGCAGAGGCCCGGAAGCACTAAGGAAGATAGGTATTTCGTTTTTTATTCAGTGTTAATGATCCCCAAATCTGTATCTTTTTAGCTCTAGTCTGAATTTTCCGCTGGATGGGGAAATCTGGTTTGTACCTAACAGTGAGCCTACTGAAAGAGTTCCTAGTTACCTCAGGTCTTTTTTGCTTTCTGAATTAATACCACTGTCATATGCCTAGACAGCTTTGCTAGAACTGTGAGCTGTCTTTGAACCTTTCGCCTTTTATTTAGTTATCAAGTCTTATCCATCTGTCTGTGCAGAGTATAGGGGTCTTTGCTTTCTTTCTGCCCTCCCACTCTGGTTCCATATTAGGCACTGGTCACTTTTATAGCCTCCTAGCCAGTCTTTTTTCTGCCTTTTTTCCCTCTTAGCTTTTGAGATGGTTTTTCATAGAAACCGCCCCTCTTAGACTTCTTGGGTAGCTTCTTAATGGTAAAATTAATGTTAGTGTTCCATATTTTCATATACTTTGCAAACATAAAAAATACATGCACCCTTAATGAGACCTTAGTAAGTGTTCAATCAGTGGAATTTAAGAAAGAGTTAAAGAACTTTGAAGCTGAAGTATTAGATCATTTGTTGAAAACTGAGGGTGGTGATAGAGGACTAGCTTAAAAGGGAAAGTTGGCACCTATGAAGTTTTGCCTCACAAGCCATCCATCACCTCCCCACCATAGATTTAACCACTCCCTTATTTTGTATTTCCATATTACTTAAACATGATCATTGTATGTATTGTGTATGCCCTATCCTGATCTAAATGTCTCCTTTGTAAATTGAGACTATTACAATGCTAGCCTATGCTTCTCGAGGTAGAGTATCGTATTTTAATTATTCTTGTATTTCTAGCACCTGATAATATCAGATACATAGTAGAGTCTTCTTATTTGTTGATTGAATTCCCTTCACATCTCCAGTGATTCCATTCTCTTCATGTACTTCATTGTCCTTTTTAGTTAACATCTATCAGATACAGCGTCAAGTAGACTTTTCTTTAACTTTCCATTGGCTCTGTTTGGAATTGAGACCCAGGACAAGTTCAGACATCCCATTCAGTATATCTCAGAAATGGGGACTTGTCTAGGAGTAATCTAGTAGGTATTAAATGTAGGAGGCTTTTACTTAAAAAGGTAATACTCCTTTGGGCTGAAAATATGAAAAAAATTTACTGATAATGAATTCATAGTGCGATACTCTAGGAGACCAACTTGTATTCATATATTTCTATTTGCTTTGAAACTAAATCCAGAATATAGACATGTTTTGACTAATGTCCCCTCTAGGAGGTACTGACCTGGATCAGATTAAACTGGTATTATACTATTTCTAAGAAAACTGTCCTAGTATGTATAGGGATCTGCTTGAATTCCCCCATAGAACAAAGTGTACATAAAGTGAAAAGTATTTTGGCTTGTGATAATATACATACGGCTTTGTGATCTATACACATAATTTGAAATATGTATACCTCATTTTGACCTTTTTTTATGGGTCACATCTTCTAGGTATGATAATTCAACTTAAGACTCTTTGTTAAGATCCATGTACTCCAAAGTAATACTTTTTCTCTTCAGATGTCCTCTACGTGTACAAATTGCAATGTGTTCTTGACATTACAAAGTAAAAAAATATGTGTTTTAGACTTCTGATGAGTCCCAGTAAGCCATTTCAGGGGCACATTGAAGCATCATTAAATCATAAGTTAGCACTGATAAAGGGTCATATCTTCTGGGATAAAGGTAGAGAATTAAAGTATTGAAGAATTTTCCTAGTAGACCTATGAATAAATACTTTAGAACACAAATCTATACCCAGTGTTAGTTGCTCTTTTGAAATTATTTTGTGCTTTTAACAAAAAGGATGGAAAGAACCAAAGGAGATTTCAGAATAGATGTTTGAAACTTTCACCCCCATTGAGGTATATAGCAAGTGAAATTTGAGTGTTATTAAGTAGGAAGGATTTAAATAAATGACTTTCCTTGAAACTATTGTTATTATTCAAGGTGATTGTACAGTTTTATTGTTAATCTTTAAAAATGACTGGTAGTTTTTAACCATATATTTGGGGCCCTTAAGCCATTAGTTGTGATGAAATTTGATAGTCAAATAATAGTCAAAGATAGTCCAGTTTACATTTAATCTTATATGTCTCACATATTTCTTTTTTTTTTTTTTTTTTAATGATTTTTTATTATATTATGTTAGTCACCATACAGTACATCCCCGGTTTCCGATGTAAGGCTCAATGATTCATTAGTTCTGTATAACACCCAGTGCACCATGCAATACGTGCCCTCTTTACTACCCATCACCGGTCTATCCCATTCCCCCACCCCCCTCCCCTCTGAAGTCCTCAGTTTGTTTCTCATAGTCCATAGTCTCTCATGTTTCATTCCCCCTTCTGATTACCCCCCCTTTCTTTATCCCTTTCTTCCCCTACTGATCATCCTAGTTCTTATGTTCCATAGATGAGAGAAATCATATGATAGTTGTCTTTCTCTGCTTGACTTATTTCACTTAGCATTATCTCCTCCAGTGCTGTCCATGTTGTAGCAAATGTTGAGAACTCGTTCTTTCTGATAGCTGAGTAATATTCCATCGTATATATGGACCACAACTTCTTATTCCAGTCATCTGTTGAAGGGCATCTCGGCTCCTTCCACGATTTAGCTATTGTGGACATTGCTGCTATGAACATTGGGGCGCATATGGCCCTTCTCTTCCCTACGTCTGTATCTTTGGGGTAAATACCCAGTAGTGCAATGGCTGGATCATAGGGTAGCTCAATTTTTAACTTTTTTTTTTTTTTTTTTTTAAAGATTTTATTTATTTATTTGACAGAGATAGAGACAGCCAGCGAGAGAGGGGACACAAGCAGGGGGAGTGGGAGAGGAAGAAGCAGGCTCATAGCAGAGGAGCCTGATGTGGGGCTCGATCCCACAACGCCGGGATCACGCCCTGAGCCGAAGGCAGACGCTTAACCGCTATGCCACCCAGGCGCCCCTCAATTTTTAACTTTTTAAGGGACCTCCACACTGTTTTCCAGAGTGGCTGTACCAACTTGCATTCCCACCAACAATGTAGGAGGGATCCCCTTTCTCCACATCCTCTCCAACAATAATTGTTTCTTGCCTTGTCTCACATATTTCTAAATGGTGTTGTAAGTAGAAAGAATTGTTAGTGAGAACCATTGTCATCTCTCAGACTTTGCAGTATGTTTTGTCTGGCATGCATCACATCCTGGATAGAAACATTCTTAATGTTGACTCCACTATTTTAACTTTTCTTGTAGGTGTTCAGATTCTGTAAATCCAAGTGTCATAAAAACTTTAAAAAGAAGCGGAATCCTCGCAAGGTCAGGTGGACTAAAGCATTCCGTAAAGCAGCTGGTAAAGAGCTTACAGTGGTGAGTATATTAGCTATCAGTATAATTTTTAACTTTTGTGTGGGAGGGTAATTATTAGGTATTAAATGTAATTTAACTATAACAAGACTTTCTATGACAAGGTTGGTGAGTTATTTATTTGTATTTGGCTATTGTAATAATATTCTCACATCCTAAAAAACCATAAATCTGTAGAATTCTGTAAAGGAAAAAATTCCTAATTAAATTTATGGAAGTGATTTTCCTTATTCTCAAAAAACCATTTTTTTTAGCTCCTGCAAACAAAAGGGAAAATCATTTAAATGGATTGGGGTGAAGTTGGAAATTACTACTTAGGTATTTGAGAGGAAGCTAAGAAATTAAACGATTCCTGAATACCATTGAGGGCTCTGATCAGATTTGTTGTAGACTCATTTGTTAGTTTCTGGATTTCCTTACAGGACTTCGAGAGCAGAGGAGTGTGTTGGTTGAAGGAAGAATAGTCAGGGGTGAGGGAATTTCATGCATGAGCGTCCATTGTCAGGTTGTTGTTACTGAGTTGATAGAATGGCCTGGTGAAACTTGTCCACATTTGACCCCTGTAAAAGGAGGAGGTGAAAGCTGCTGCACAAGCTACCTTTGAAGGAGGAAGATCTTTAAAGTGTTCCTTCTCTCCATGACTTCCTCTTTCCCACCTCTCTACTTCTTTAAGGGAAGTTTCTAAGCAGTTGCTATGAAGCCCCTTCCTGGCTTTATTTTCAATGAATGGGGTGAATATTTTTTGACAAGATGCGAAGCCAAATCACAATTATTGTCACAAAAATAATCTCCAGTATGGATTAGAATAAACAGCACTTCAGATGCAGGTGACAACTGCAGGAATGAAGAAAGGATGCCAGTCACAGTCATTTGCTGGTGACCAGTTACCTTGTCATTGCTGAGGTTATTGTGATTGAACAGGTCATGTGTGTAGAAAAGAAATAGGTAAATACAAAGTTAGTTCCATTTGCCTGTCTCAGAGAGATTTGAAAACTAAGAAATAGATCTGTAGTTTTTCTAAGAAACCTGTACCGTTTCTAAAATTGTTTCACATGTTTTAAGGTAAATAGGATTTATTAACTGTCAAAATACCAACTACATTTAGAGGGGACCTGAAACATTTCTGGGAGAAAATTTTGTCATGCAGAGCAGCACCACATTTATTTGAAGATGTATGGTTTTACACTTTTGTGCTATAAGAAAGGTATATAAATATGGGAATATATAAACATGATAGGTACATAGGTTGAACAATATGAAGTTCTCAATGTTTGACCCTTTTTGATCTATGAAAAGTGGTAATTCATATGGTTCAGCCTAATAGAGAGTTTTCTGCCTGTGAGTCTCATCTAGGAATGGGAAATTAGGGAAGCCTCTTCAGTTTGTTTGAAATCTCCATGATTATTATATGACCCTCTGAAGGATGGGGCTGATACCCTCCTCCTCTTGTCATAAAAATCACTTGTCTATGGATTGGTGTTTTCAGTAGGGCTATCTTGTACATCTGGTATGTAAAGGAGAAGTAGTATGAAAACTTGTAGTTTGCTAGGGTCACCCTGGGGAAATCTTAATATGTGTCTATGGTTTGAAACACAACTCTTGTGACAAGGAGGATAAGTTTCTAAGAAATGCTTCCTTTGTATCTCTCTTAAAACCATATTTTTCTCTTTCTTACAGGATAATTCATTTGAATTTGAAAAACGTAGAAATGAACCTGTCAAATACCAGCGAGAGTTATGGAATAAAACTAGTAAGTCACAAAGAATTACCAGGAATTTTCAGGAGAGATTGTTTTGGGATATTACTTTGAATTTAATGTTTAATGTTTAAATATTAATTTTCTTTTCATTGGTTAGCTTTTATTCTTATCTTCATCTTAATGGTTTTGTTGTACTAGTGTATTTTATGATAAGCTGCCTCAAATCCTTTTCAGAATTGGCTGATATATCCTTTATAAAAATAATATAGGGGCTCCTGGGTGGCTCAGTTAGTTAAGCATCCAACTTTTGGTTTCGGCTCAGGTCATGATATCAGGGTTGTGGGATCGAGCCCTGTGTTGGGCTCTGCACTCAGTGTGGAGTCTGCCAGAGATTCTCTCCCTCTCCCTCTGCTCCTCCCCCTGCTCACTCCTCTCTAAAATAAATAAATAGAATCTTTAAAAAAATGTAATTATTAGATTTGATATTATTTGGAGTGTCTATACAGAGATTTAAAAATCTAAAATTGTGAGAATAGAAGGGGAGAATACTTTTTTGGGGTGAGTGTGGCATAGTGAAAATATACACAAAACCTAACACACATAAATAAGTTTAGGTAATTTGATTTAGGGATATAAACATTATATTCTGTATACCTTATAAAATGTAATGCTTCTGTAAAATTAAAAAGTACAGTACTTAAGGTGATAGTTACATTTCCTAAGAGAAATTCTAAGTGCATGACTTACATATAAATCAAGTTATAGACTATTGATGTTAAAAGCAAGGATAACTAGTCCTTGTCTTTTTTCATTTTTCTGATGTAAGCAGAGACTAATGAAAAAAAAATCCCATATGTAGTAAAATTAAATTTCTTAAGGTAGCTTGTAGATGCCCCTATGTGTGTGTTTGAGGCTGTTGGCCTTGACTTTCCTTCTCCCTACAGCTGTCTTATGCGGTCTTTAGCCGTTTCTAGTCTTAGGTGTAGATGTGATACATCTGTTGTTAATTGGAAGTCCCCAGGGCTCAGAGTCCTATAGACTTTATCAGTTTTGTTTGTTTATTTGTCAGAGAGAGAGATACACCATGAGCAGGGGGAGCGGCAGGCAGAGAGAGAAGCAGGCCCCCCCCCCCCCCCCAGCAGGGAGCCTGATGCGGGACTCCATCCTAGAACCCTGGGATCATGACCTGAGCCAAAGGCAGACGCTTAACTGACTGAGCCCCCCAGGTGGCCTGACTTTATCAGATTTGAATGGATCATAGGCAGGGCATCCTTTTCAATACCTTTTGCCCAGTCACAGCACTTCAGGGGAGGAATTGAAAAATTAGGGTCTTTGTGGTAGTATTTGCCTCTAAAGCTTTTTATCTTCCTGGATCTTGTGGAGAACTCAGAGTCCAGTTTTGGAATTGCGTTTTCCACATGGCCTTAAGTATTTTGCGTCTTGGTGTTTTGTTTTTTTAAAGTCTTTCCTTCTGTTTTGTATTTAGAGGAAGAGTTAATTTCTGAAAAGCCGTGGATTTTACTAGTTTTATTTGTTAGGGAAATAACACTAATTCAAACTCAAGGCTTTTTTTAAAATTTATTTTTAATTTATTTTTTTCAGGGGAAAAATGTATTTTTTTATTATGATATGTTAGTCACCATACAGTACATCATTAGCTTTTGATGTAGTGTTCCATGTTCCATTGTTTGTGTATAACACCCAGTGCTCCATGCAATATGTGATCTCCTTAATACCCTTCACCAGGCTAGCGCATCCCCCCCACCCCACTCCCCTCTAAAACCCTCAGTTTGTTTCCTGGAGTCCATAGTCTCTAGTGGTTCATTTCCCCCTGTTTACCCTCCCTTCCTTCTCCTAACGATCTCCCTGCTATTCCTTATGTTCCACAAATGAGTGAAACCATATGATAATAGTCGTTCTCTGCTTGACTTATTTTACTTAACGTAATCTCCTCCAGTCCCATCCATGTTGATGCAAATGTTGGGTAATCATTCTTTCTGATGGCTGAGTAGTTGTCCATTGTATATATGGACCACATCTTCTTTATCCATTCGTCTGTTGAAGGGCATCTCGGCTCTTTCCACAGTTTGGTTGTTGTGGACAATGCTGCTATGAACATTGGGGTGCATGTGGCCCTTCTTTCACTACGTCTGTATCTTTGGGGTAAATACCCAGCAGTGCAATTGCTGGATCATAGGGTAGCTCTATTTTTAACTTTTTGAGGAACCTCCACACTGTTTTCCAACTTGCATTCCCACCAACAGTGTAAGAGGGTTCCCCTTTCTCCACATCCTCTCCAACATTTGTTGTTTCTTGCCTTGTCAATTTTTGCCATTCTAACTGGTGTAAGGTGGTATCTCCGTGTGGTTTTGATTTGAATTTCCCTGATGGCTAATAATGTTGAACATTTTTTCATGTGTCTGTTAGCCATTCGTATGTCTTCATTGGAAAAGTGTCTGTTCATATCTTCTGCCCATTTTTTTATTTGATTATTTGTTTCTTGGGTATTGCAAACTCAAGGCTTTCTGAAGAGATTAGGATTCTTTTTTTAATTGGGGTATAATTGACATAACATTCATTTCAGGTATACAGTGTAATGATTTGATATTTGCATATATTGTGAAATGATCGCAGCAAGTCTAGTTAACATCTATCACCACACATTTTTGGAAGGAATTCTTACAATGATTCTAAAAGGCAAACTTGCCAAGGACATTATTAGAAGGTCCTAAAGTATTTCTGTATCCCATTGAATTTTATTTAATTTTGGCCTTTGTTTTCTTTTTTGTGACTATTTGAAGATAGCCACTTCAGATTTGATTTCCCACAACCCCTATTTCAATATCATAGGTCTGTAAGCTAATCTGTTGACAATAGTTTTATATTCATTGCTTACATTTTTGAATCGTGTGGCGATGTGGACTGAGGAACCTTTGTTAAGATGCTGATGTCATGAGGAGAACTTCAAAAACAAGAATACTAGGAAGAATAGTTTGTATTTTATCCCTCATATCTCTGTATTTCAGATCAATTGTTTAATACCAGGTGCTTCTTATGTAGAAGAATTTTCAATCTTCTGGAATATTTGAAAATGTAGTGTCCTACTGTTTGGAAAGGATTTACCTGCCACTTCTGTGTTTATTTCCCTTCTGAGTAACTTCAAGGTATAGAAATACTTTTGAGTACTAGAACTTGGCCTTAGCAATTTTTGTTGAAAGGCAAAGAAAGAAAAAGTTATATATCCAGCATATTTAGCATGTGCAGATTTAGAGTTGACTTTGCCTTAGACTACTCATACAAGCATCATCTTAACACCAGTGGCCCCATGGAGCCTTCTGGGAAGTCTTCTTAAAATGCAGATTGTGATATAGCATGTCTGGGTGGAGCCTAAGATTCTGCATTTCTTTTTTTTTTTAAAGATTTTATTTGTTTATTTGACAGAGACAGAGACAGCCAGCGAGAGAGGGAACACAAGCAGGGGGAGTGGGAGAGGAAGAAGCAGGCTCATAGCAGAAGAGCCTGATGTGGGGCTCGATCCCAGATCGCCAGGATCACGCCCTGAGCCAAAGGCAGACGCTTAACCGCTGTGCCACCCAGGCGCCCCAAGATTCTGCATTTCTAACAAGCTCTCAGATGATGCCAATGTTGCTGGGCCCTAGATTACACTGAAATGTGTGTATGTGTGTGTGTGTGTGTGTGTGTGTGAGAGTGAGCAAGCATGAGCGGGGTGGGGGGTGGGGGGATGGCGAGGAGGGGCAGAGGGAGAGGGAGATTCAGATTCCCCACTGAGCAGGAAGCCTGATGTGGATGGGGCTTGATCGCAGAACCTTGAGATAACGACCTGAGCCAAAGGCAGATGCTTAACTGACTGAGTTACCCAGGCATCATCACTTAAATGTTTTTATTTTGACTTAATTTTAGACTGAACAGAGAAGTTGCAGAATTCCTTCATACAGATTCCTCAAATAACATTTTACTAAATTTACCTATTCTCTCTCTCCCTTTCTTTCCTTCTATAATTTTTTGAACTGTAAGTTATATACACATAAGGGGCACCTGGCACATAGATAATGCTTTTATCCCTAAGTAGTTTAATAGAACTAAAAGAATATTTCCTAAAAAATAGAACATTCTTGTACATAACCATAGTGCCGTTACTAAAATCAAGAAAGTAGCGTAGATATAGTATTATCTAATCTCAGACCTGTGTAAGAATAGTACATGCCCTATTTGCCTCTTCGAAATTTTAATAGTTTCCGAGTTTTTAGATTTCATGACATTGATAGTTTTGAAGAGTATGGGTCAAGCATTTGGTATAAAATCCCTTAATTGGCCTTTGTGTGATGCTGCCTCAAGGTTAGATTTGGGTTCTGTACATTTGATAGGAATACGATTGATGTGTTGCTGAGTTCTTATTGTGTCCTGCCAGGAGGCATGTGCTATTCACTGGGTTCCTATTATTGCCCATGTTAACTTTGATCATTGTTTAAGGTGGCCTCTGGTAGGTTTCTTCACTGTAAAGTTAGTATTTTATCCTTTGTAATTAATAAGTATATTGTGGGGAGATATTTTTAAATTATGTGAATATCCTGCTCTTCTTCAGATCTATCGAATATAAGAAGTTAGATTTGGAGTGTTTTGCCCATATGGCAGCCACAGGGGCTGCTGAGCACTTAAATTGTGGTTAGTCTGAATCCAGATTTGCTGTAAATGTAAAATACGTGGTTTTTGAAGAGTTCATATGAGAACAAGCATAAAATAACCTCAGTAATTTTTATATTATGTTGAAAAGACAGTATTTTGGATATGCTGGGTTAAACAAAATCTATTACTAGATTTTGACCTGTTCCTTTTTTATTTTTTAATGTGGCTGCCAGAAAATTTAAAATTGTATGTGTGGGTTTAGTCTTAGTGCGGTATAGATGCCAGAGTGTATTTGGATTCAGCTCCTCTACACATTTCCCAAAACAGTTGGATTTTAGTGGTTGGGAACATGGTAAAATGATTGGTTCATCCTACTAATATTCATCAGGTGCAGATCATATCCCAGGCACTTGGAGAAATAGTATTTATGCCTGGAATGGTGCTTTTATTAATGGAGAGGACAAGCTAAGAAGGGATTAGTTGCCATTAATCCAGATTCGCTGTAAAGTTTGAGAAGCATTGGGCCGGTTTAAAGTAGAAGGACAATTTAGTAGCAATAAAGGCTTTTGTAAAATAAAAATAGAGGTATCTTTGTGAAAGTTAGAGTTAACAGTGTTGTCATTTACCTTCTTTGCTATTTTAGTAGTGATTGTTTTTGCAGTGAGTTTTTCATTAAATTCATTTCTAAATGAGAATAAAGGGAAGTGATCCTTAAAGCTATTGCTTGGATGTGCAAAAATTTGCTAACTCTTATGAATTTTTTTTGTAGTTGATGCAATGAAGAGAGTTGAAGAGATCAAACAGAAGCGCCAAGCTAAATTTATAATGAACAGGTATGAATATATGTATCAAGTAACTCTTGAAAAAATAATTACTAGTAGAAATCCAGAGATTTTTTTTCCAGTTCTTTTCACATAAGCTCAGAAAATAAAAGAAATTAAGAATAGTATAAAGAACTCTTGTATATTCTTTACTCTGTCCCTATCTCTATAGTAAGTTGAAGACATGATGCCTTTTTCCTAAGTATATTTCAGTGTATATATTCTAAAAATAAGAACATGCTCTTATATAACTATACTATAGTTACCAAAATTAGGAAATCAACATTGAACAATACTATTATATAACCTGCAGACCTTATTTAGATTTCACCAGTTCCAGTCATGTTCCTTATAGCAGCAGAAAATCCTGGGTCTTGCATTGCATTTAGTGGTCCTATCTCGTCAAGCTCCTTTAATCTGGACACTTTCTCATCTTTGTCTTAAATGACATTGACATTTTTGAAGAGTAACAGGTTAGTTATTTTATAGAATTTTGCTCTGTTTGTCTAATGTTTTCCTCAGGATTAGATTCAGGTTAGGTACTTTTGGCCAGAATATTGTAGAAATGATACATATGAAAGACATCATATTCGGAGACACATGTTGTCCCAAGGGACTGATCATTTGGTTAAGGAGTATCTGCCAATTTTCTCCATTGGAAAGATTTTTCCCTCCTTTTTAATCAGTACATATCTTAGGGGAAATACTTCGACACTCTACAAAGAGTCCCTTATTTCTCAAACTGGTGCCTACTGGTGTTAGCATCCAGTAGACTCTTGTCTGAATCTGTTACTGTATTGATTGTTGCCAAATGGTGAGTTTTCTAATTCAGTAATTTCTTCTACACTTATTAGTTGGCTTTCCCATATGAAAGAGCTTTTCCCTTTTCTAATTTCAAAATGTATTCCTTTATTATTTTTTCATATATCTGTGTGTGTTCATTGATTCTTATGGTATTCAGTGGGCTATAATTATTTGCAGTTATTTATTTTCATGTTCTAAGTGCTCCAGATTGGCCAGTGGGAGTTCTTCAGGCAGATTCCATGTCATTTTGACAGTTCCTCATCTTTTTTTGGGTGTTTTCTTGCTTTAATAAGTTGTGGCCTCATCTTGTACTTCCCTGGCCCCAGCCTAGAATTGGTTATTTCTTTAACGTAGTTACTTATTTTTGATCTCATCACTGTTTAAGTCTGTCATAGAAAAGCATGTGCGAACAGCTTTCTGGCTTTAAAAAAGTGAAGTGTTACAAAAAGGGAGCCTAAATGTTTGAGAAGGACTGTTAGCATGTTTGTCTAAAGTGAATGTCTTATATGTTTTGTGTTCTTATAATTACTGACTTAAAAAAATTAGGTAAAACAATGTATTCTCAGTTTGAGGAGAAAAGATCTAGGCACTTTAACAATTAGAGATTTTACACTATATTTGTATAATAGATGTTGATGTTTGAGATTTAATTCTTCCCTTCAGTCACATTTCGTCATTCACTCAGCAAATATATATTAATCTCCACTTTATTCCCAACTAAGTACTAGGGATATAAATCAGTGAACAAGTTGGTAGTGTAGAAATTCTGATTTGTTAAGCTTATTAAGAACTAGAACATAATTTCGAGTTCTCATTGCTCATCTGTGTGGCTAGTAAAGTTTGTTTTTATAAATTATGAATTAATGTCTTTTAAAGAAGTTACAGTAACTGAAATTTTGGCTTTGATATGTTTTATCCTAGATTAAAGAAAAATAAAGAATTACAGAAAGTTCAGGACATCAAAGAAGTCAAGCAAAACATTCATCTTATCCGGGCCCCTCTTGCAGGTAAGTAATACATTACACAGAATGTATTTCTGTTTCAGTAGAGAAATGAAAAATCTGCATTGTTGCAGTCTATGTAAATGGGTATCAGTCAACTTTTTATGGGTATTTTTAATGTATACCTCATTTATGATAGGATTCGGTTTTTAATACAGTGTATTTCCCAGCTTCAATTTTATTGTATATGGTGTTTCTTTTCCCCCTTCATAAAATCATACTCCATAAGCTAGTCATAAAGATCTGAGTAGTAATTTCATAGATTTTGCTTCATACTTGTATTTATTAAGAACAGTGTTTTGTAGGAGTGGTTTTCCGGCTTTGGTTGGAATGGGAATTACTTGGGGAATTTAGTATAAATACAGAGGCCCAGGCCTTTTTAGTCTGCGCTTCTGTTCCTTACTAGCTCTCTGGGTTCTGATACTGATTTTGATACTCAAGTTTGAGAACTGCTGTTTTGTATTAAAACCTTTTTTGTGTGTTTATGTAACTTGCCCATAGTCACCCATTTGGACAGTTGTTCATGTGCATAGTTTCTTCTGTGAGGTGCTGGGAAACCAGTATTTTACTCAGCTGGCACCAGATACCATCAGTTGTATGATTTATTTATGCAAATTATCTGAAGGGAGAGAAATTTTGGTGAGATTTAGTTGAAGAGTTGATTCCTGAATGATTCTATGCCTAAACTTCAGTAAAGGTCAAGTTCTGAAACCACATGTTGAATAGATTTATGTAAAAGTCTTAAATAGGTTAATTTTTGTGCCAAATTGTATTAAAATAGGCAAAATCCTGTAGCATTATTTCATGTATGCTCTGAACTGACTCCAAAACAACAGGAATGAACCGTTATTTAACTTTTTAGGTAACCCTCTGAGGGTAGGTAAGTACAATGTTAAAAGCAGCGACTTTAGATCCAGAGGGCCGGGCTCCAACCCTAGCTCTTTGACTCACTGGGCTTACTTAATGATTTGGTACAATTTTATCTGTCTCTGGGTCTCCCCTGTCTCATATTTTAAATGTAGGTGGTTAGGAGGGTGAAGTGAACAAATGTGTATGGAATGCTTCATGGTATATCGTAAGACCTGTGTAAGTTTAGTTACTATTCTTAAATTTCTTAGAAATGGCTAATGTTATTTTAAAACATTTAAGATCCTTTATAAAGTGTTGATATGAGTTTGGCAAGGTCACATTGAATTTTTTTTTTTTTTTAAGGCAAAGGAAAGCAGCTGGAAGAAAAAATGGTGCAGAAATTACAACAGGATGTGGACATGGAAGATACTTCTTAAAAATCTCACTAACTTTATAAGCATATGAAAATCTCCTTAGGAGACTAAGAACTTCTAAATTATCAGTTTATATTTTACGTAGGGTCACTCGAATGAAAGGTAATTAAAAATACATCTCTCCTACATTGCTGTCTGTAAAACATCAGGTATTATGGATGTTAGATTGCATCTGCATTGTTAAACCTTCACTGAGAGTAAGTCATGCAAATTCTAATTGTAAATACAGAGTGAACTGTGGACACAAAATGGTCCTGCCATTTGGATAGTGGCACTAGGCAGATTTATGTGTGAGCTAATAACAAAAATTCATGGCTAGCAATATGTAAAATAAATTTTCTTTGCAGTGAAATATTCCCTTTATTAATATTATAGAAAGGGGGCTTACAACAAGGAACTAAACCTGTATGATAATTAGCTGCAAATAATCTTTTATTTTGATTTCAGTATTTGTTTTGGTTTCTTAGCATCTTAGAAGAGCATATTGGCCTCACATATTGAAACCTAATTATGCTGTACTGTTTTGACATGCTTTAACTGTTTTGCTAGGCAGCTCTTAATGTTGGGAATGAGAGCTGAATATTGTGCTCCTGAAATGGCCCCATATACTTTCCACTTTGGAGAATACTTAATTCTGAGATTCCTGATAGAACCAGATATATTTTTCCAGCATAGCAATGATTTAGAAGCAGAGGAATTGCAGTGCCTTTTTCAAGGTATGTTGTGTGGTTTTCTTTTATAAAGCTCCTAATTGTTTTTGGAAAATAGAATTTATGGTTTTAGCATTACAAATTATTTGCACATAAGATCCTTTTTTCTGAAGTAACTACAGGTTTTTTTGTTTAAAATTAGGTACTAAAAAAAGAATTAGTGGGAAGAAAATAACTCCCTCCCACATACTACTGAAGCAGGAGATACATTTTTAATTAAAAATATATACTGAATATTTAATGTTTTTATATTTCTACATTATTTGCAACTTTAAGGATATTAAGTAACTCAGGTTTTATATTGTTTTTTGAGGACAGAACTTAGAATAAATTATAATCTTAGGGTTATAAAATTATAAAGAAATGGCTAAATTTTTATTTCAGTATTAGTGAAATGTGACTGATGACTGGACCAAGCGTCAGAAGACCTGAATTCCAGTGTGGCTTTTGCCTTTGTGTTCTTATTTGTAAAATGTAGCTAATTTGTAAACAACTTTATTGGTAAAACAATTAGGGGAAATGATATATGAAACCAAAGACATTTGTTAAATTACTTGAAGTTTTCACTCCATAGGTTTATGTTCGCTTTAATATAGACATGTTTAAGGTTACCTACTGTTAGCAGATTTCCTGCTTTGTTAGTTAGCAAGCTGTTGCTTTGAGACCATCAATTTGGGAAATTGAGTTAAAAGGAAGAACGGACATTGCATCTCAGGTTTAACATCCAGACAGTTCTCTTAAGTGTCAGGAATTCATAGTATTTTGAGACCCCCAGATATCATTATAAACTATATGGATGCAGATGCCACAGTGTTACCCCTGCAGCTCTCTCAGCTTGGTTGGATCACTGAGTTGTCCCTTTAAAATGTTGCCTGAGAAGGGCATGCATGGTACAATGCTGTTGTTGCTGTTTGTCTGATTGAGACCTCTGCTGGGCAGTTAGTGTAACACAAAAGCATAAAATTTTCCAGGCACTTGATACACAGAACTTATATTCTCTAATTGCTTTAGGGTAATAAAGCACTGGAAGTCATAGAATTTCCTTACACATTTGCCTTACAAAACCCTGTAGGGTAGCAGAAAAAAACATGAGGGGGCACTTGGGTGGTTCAGTCATTAGAGTATGCAACTCATGAGGTCTGGGTCGTGAGTTCAGCCCTACCTTGAGTGTAGAGTATACTTAAAACTTACTAAATCTCGTTTCTTAAAAATAGAAAACCTTGAAAGATGTTTATCTTGTAGAAAGAAATTCCATAAGGATTGGCCCATTTCCTAACATCCTATGATGTAGCACTCTCTTTTTATAGATGCCAACATTTTTAGGTAACTTGCCTCTTTATCACACAGAAAATGGAGGAGGTAGCAATTTGTATTCTTCCAAGTGCCTGTATGTAGAGGGATTTATCCAGAGCCTCAGATCCGGTCTTCACGAGTCCCGCTGATGGCTGTGAGAGAGGACTGTAAGTTACTTGAGTGATGCTCAGCTTGATTTCTTCATTGGAAAATGGAAATGATAGTATGACTAACCTCAGGACTTTTTATGAGGATCCAGTTAGGTAATACATGTAAAATAATCATATCAAGGCCACTACCGGAGTGACTAGTTTAAAATGTTAGCTATTAGGATTGGCTGTGTGACCACAGAAAACTCACAGCAGTGGGGTTTGCCTCAGGACAAAGGTGGAGGATAGTAGTGTTTAGGGATAGATATGGCTAAATTGAATCTGCGGACTAAGTGCACTGCAGACAGGGTTGCATAGGTTTTAAAATGTTTTAGCTTTTACTGTCACTTAGAAAATTCACTTATTATGAGCATCTTACTCCCCATTCTCTGTTAAGAAGATTGGGGGGGGCGGTACATTTCCTCTTTGTCAGCTAATAGTTTAAACAGTGAATTGTCACCCATAATTTTAAGGGCTAATTTATATAGGGGAACTTATTTTTCCCCTTGTCCCTTAGCTTACATTTTATTTATTTATTTTTAAAGATTTTATTTATTTATTCGACAGGGATAGAGACAGCCAGCGAGAGAGGGAACACAAGCAGGGGGAGTGGGAGAGGAAGAAGTAGGCTCATAGCAGAAGAGCCTGATGTGGGGCTCGATCCCATAACGCCAGGATCATGCCCTGAGCCGAAGGCAGACGCTTAACTGCTGTGCCCCCCAGGCGCCCCCCTTAGCTTACATTTTAAATGGAGATTGAAAAAAGACATCAGACTTCAATTACAAAGATTTATAATGTAAATTCTGATATTGAATGAAGACTGCCTTGTAAAAATTACCATGGTAGCCTGTTGAATTAAGTGTTGATAAGGGGGAAATTGGTATCAAAAAAGAGAGAACCCAGTTTCAAATTTAGGAAGAATTTTCTAAAAAACAATATCCTTTTAGTGGTATGTAACAAAATTGAAAAGGTAACTCAGAAATTTTGCCCTTCATGTCTTTATATTGAATATCAGTTAACCTCATGTTGATTTGAATCATATGTGTCTGTTGATGAATTTCTTTTTAAGAAAGTGGCCTTTTTCTTAAGAAGGTATTATGTTCTGAACGTAAAAATCTCTACCTTCTGGTGTCACTATTTGAGCCTCTGGTTTAAGCTGTTTTGCCTCAAAATTTCCCCTGGCTTTTATATCTTAAATGACGCCATCATGTGGGGATTGAAGGTGATATTTCTGCCACACAACCTTCCCTGTGGTACCGGTTACTGGATGTCCTTCTGTAACCTCTCATTGATTCTGTGGATGCCCTATGATCTTGCTGTAGCTTCCTTTTTCAATGTTTGTAATCAAAAACCTTGACTAATAGATACATCCATTCTGTTCAGCAGCAAACCCAGGCAGCCCACTACTATCATAATCTCCAGGGTACAGGAATGATTATCTTATCCCAGGCACATATTAGGAACCTGGTACATGGAAGATGCTCAGTAAATGTGACTAAATGGAAGAAAAGTGTGTAGCCGTATGCTAGCTTTACTGGAGTTTATTTTTTAAATAACCAGTAACTTGAAAGATATAAAGAATAAATTACCAGCAGTGAGCTACATTAAGAAAGGAAGCATTCTTTGACTTTAGCATTAGTCAAATCTGCATTGTTGGGAAGGCTTAGTGAAAAGCAATGTTTGCCTTAGGTTGCATACCAGATTTTGCTTATGTCTACTTGTTTAGTGGTGATCAACCTGCATTTCTGGGTTTGGCTGGTGCATTTACATGTCAGGAAATCCCAGGAAGAATTGAGCATAAGCTGTTATGGCAGGGTTCTTAAAGAAGTTTTGCCTGTAACTTGCTTTGCTGATGGAGGAAACACTTTACTTCAAGAGCCACACAGTATTAAAATAGAAATAAGGACAATGAATTGGGAAGAATTGGTTAATACCTAAAGAGTAATGCTCCAAAGAATGTTAACCAACCAAAAAATACAAGGGACAGGTTCTTTAGTATTTTTGAGGAACTCAGTTTTCAATTCTTTTAAATGCTTGCTTTAATATATTACAATAAAGTGATATATGTTTAGTTTGCTGCCAAGCTCTGGATGCCTAGGAACACCAATGAAAAATATGCCTTTCTAGTCCACACAATATTGTAGGGTACATCTAATGAGACTTATGTATTTCTTTTTCTTTTTTTTTAAGATTTGTTTTTAGAGAGTGTGCCCAAGCTGGGGGAGGGGGAGAGGGAAAAGGAAAGGGAGAGACAGACAGAATGCTCAAGCAGACTCCCCGCTGAGTGTGGAGCCCGATGTGGGGCTTTATCCCAGGACCCTAAGATCATGACCTGAGCCAAAATCAAGAATCAGACGCTTAACAAACTGAGCCACCCAGGCACCCCCTGTATTTCCTCTTTTGAAAGCAGTGTAGGGAGTGAGCAAATACTAAAGACAGCCCCCCTGATGAAAAGGATTTGCTATTCAAAAGGATACTACAACATACTCAGGTTTTGTTAAACTATAGGTGTCTACCTTGCATTGTTCAGAGTTTCTCTTAAGTGCTCTGCTTCTTCATACTGCCAAACACCAGAGCTAGTAGCTTTTGACTTTGTAGTAATACAATTTCCCCCATGTCTTAGAACATACGCAAGAAGAACTACCAGAAAATACATTAGAAGAATATACAATGGAAATAAAAATTGTGCAGGAGAAAACGTCTCAAAGGAGAAAATATGCAGGTCACAACCTCTTAGTACCATCGCTCACACATTTGCAAACATGTGGTACCACTTAATTCCAGAGTTCTAAGATGTAGTGCCAGTTATTATAGCCAGGTACATTGGATATTACTATCTTAGAATATTCACACCCCTTTAAGTCAGTCCTCATTTTGCAGATGCGGAACATGAGGTTTGAAAGAAATTGAATAGCTTGATCCATGTCACAACTAGTAGAGCTTAGAATTAAGCTCACTCTGTCTGACTCAATCATTGGCTGATACTCTAAACAGCATCTAGTATGATGCCTGGCACACAGTTGGTGCTCAATATGTTTATTCATTCAAGGAAAAAAAAATCTAACAGTAAAATAAAGTGTTCTGGAGAATTGGATACAGTTTTATGAAGTAGTTTTTTGTGACTAGATCTTTTTTCTTTACCAGTTCTTTCAGGACCGACAGGTGATCATCTGTCCCAGCCTGAGTGTAATTAAGACAGCAGATCTAATGAAATGTTTTTGAAACCTACTGTCTTAAAAAAATGAGTATAGCAATCCCTGTAGGTACAGTTTAATTTATAATTGTTGGAATAAATATCCATCTGGCCCTGAAATATATGCTAATCCTGTTATCCAAAGAAAAATTTAAAACTTTACCAACACCTGCTTTTATTTATGAGCAATTTCAGTGTTCATCCATTAGGTTTTAATATGTTTGTGTCTGCTGGGTGTGAGGCATTTATTTGCCTCATTTAGCAATAAAATAATTAGTTCATGTTATACTTGAGAAGTTTGAATCATTGGGAATTGTATTCATCTAGTTAGAGTTTATAGGACTTTTAAAATCTGATATTTATCATTCTTGTGCCAATTCTTAAAATTCTCCAGGATTGTTCAGATTACAGCCCACAAGAGTTCTTTGTCCCAGGGACTGAAAATTCTGATATTGACAAGCTTCAGGGTTGATCTGAGGTGAGAGGTGGCCTTTGAGGATGCCCAGTATGCTATTTGCGTTGTCTAACAACTGATAGGGAAAAGATTCTTAAGATTATGTTCTCAAAATGCATAGCATACGTGGTAACATTTCATTCCCACTGTTAAGTGGAATCTCAGGAATAACATGGATCCTACTAGTGATTTATTTCCTTTGGCTTGATGGCAAGTCCCCACTAGAAATTTAGACATTCAGGAAGGTTTGAGTCAAAACAATTGAAGATGAGCTACAGTAGCATCCAGAGAGTGGGCTTTAAACCTCTTGGCACATTGGGATCATATGGGGCAGCCATAACGATTAGCACCACTCTAAGCTGCCAGTGTCATTGTGGAAGAAACTTACACACACAGTTGTGCCCCAGCTTTTGAACTGCTGCCCAAAGGACATGCCCATGAATCACCTGGCTCTGAAAGTAATGGGGCTTGCATTCATGAGTCCCATAGGACAGTAGCAAGCAAAGTAGTTCTTTTTTTTTTTTTTTTAATGTTTTTTTATTGTATTATGTTAGTCACCATACCGTATATCCCTGGTTTCTGATGTAAAGTTCAATGTTTCATTAGTTGCGTATAACACCCAGTGCACCATGCAATACTTGCCTTCCTTACTACCCATCACCGGTCTATCCCATTCCCCCACCACCCTCCCCTCTGAAGCCCTCAGTTTGTTTCTCAGAGTCCATAGTCTCTCATGCTTCATTCCCCTTTCTGATTACTCCCCCTTTCTTTATCCCTTTCATCCCCTACCGATCTTCCTAGTTCTTATGTTCCATAGATGAGAGAAATCATATGATAATTGTCTTTCTCTGCTTGACTTATTTCACTTAGCATTATCTCCTCCAGTGCCGTCCATGTTGCAGCAATGTTGAGAAATCGTTCTTTCTGATAGCTGAGTAATATTCCATTGTATATATGGACCACAACTTCTTAATCCAGTCATCTGTTGAAGGGCATCTCGGCTCCTTCCACGATTTAGCTATTGTGGACATTGCTGCTATGAACATTGGGGTGCATATGGCCCTTCTCTTCACTACGTCTGTATCTTTGGGGTAAATACCCAGTAGTGCAATGGCTGGGTCATAGGGTAGCTCAATTTTTAACTTTTTAAGGGACCTCCACACTGTTTTCCAGAGTGGCTGTACCAACTTGCATTCCCACCAACAATGTAGGAGGGATCCCCTTTCTCCACATCCTCTCCAACAATTGTTGTTTCTTGCCTTGTCAATTTTTGCCATTCTAACTGGCGTAAGGTGGTATCTCAGTGTGGTTTTGATTTGAATTTCCTTGATGGCTAATGATTTTGAACATTTTTTCATGTGTCTGTTAGCCATTTGTATGTCTTCATTGGAAAAGTGTCTGTTCATATCTTCTGCCCATTTTTTGATTTGTTTATTTGTTTCTCGTGTATTGAGTTTGAGAAGTTCTTTGTAGATCTTGGATACCAGTCCTTTATCTGTAGTGTCATTTGCAAATATATTCTCCCATTCCGTGGGCTGCCTCTTAGTTTTTCTGACTGTTTCCTTGGCTGTGCAGAAACTTTTAATCTTGATGAAGTCCCATAAATTCATTTTATCTTTTGTTTCTCTTGCCTTTGGGGATGTGTCATGAAAAAGGTTGCTTTGGCCGATGTCGTAGAGGTTGCTGCCTATGTTCTCCTCTAGAATTTTGATGGATTCCTGTCTCACATCGAGGTCTTTCATCCATTTGGAGTTTATTTTTGTGTATGGTGTGAGAGAGTGGTCAAGTTTCATTCTTTTGCATGTAGCTGTCCAATTTTCCCAGCACCATTTATTGAAGAGACTGTCTTTTTTCCACCGGATGTTTTTTCCTGCTTTATCAAATATTAGTTGCCCAAAGAGCCGAGGGTCCATTTCTGGGCTCTCTATTCTGTTCCATTGGTCTATGTGTCTGTTTTTGTGCCAGTACCATGCTGTCTTTGTGATCACAGCTTTGTAGTACAGCTCGAAATCCGGCATTGTGATGCCCCCAGCTTTGTTTTTCCTTTTCAACAGTTCCTTGGCGATTCGGGGCCTTTTCTGGTTCCATACAAATTTAAGGACTATTTGTTCCAGTTCCTTGAAAAATGTCCTCGGTATTTTGATCGGGATAGCATTGAAAGTGTAGATTGCTCTGGGTAGCATGGACATTTTAACTATGTTAATTCTTCCAATCCATGAGCATGGAATATCTTTCCATCTTTTTGTGTCTTCCTCAATGTCTTTCAAGAGTGATTTATAGTTTCTAGAATATAGCTCCTTTACGTCTCTGGTTAAGTTAATTCCAAGGTAACGTATGGTTTTTAGTGCTATTGTAAATGAGATGGATTCCTTAATTTCTCTTTCTTTAGTCTCGTTATTCGTGTATAGAAATGCAACTGATTTCTGAGCATTGATTTTGTATCCCGCCACATTACTGAATTGCTCTATAACTTCTAATAGTTTGGGCATGGATTCTTTTTGGTTTTCCATATAGAGTATCATGTCATCTGCGAAGAGAGACATTTTGTCTTTTTCTTTGCCAATTTGGACACATTTTATCCCTTTTTGTTGTCCGATTGCTGTTGCAAGGACTTCTAGTACTATGTTGAATAATAGTGGCGACAGTGGGCATCCTTGTCGTGTTCCTGATCTTAAGGGAAAGGCTTCCAGCTTTTCCCCATTGAGAATAATATTTGCAGTAGGCTTTTCATAGATGGCTTTTATGAGATTGAGAAATGTACCTTCTATTCCTACACTCTGAAGGGTTTTAATCAGGAAAGGATGCTGTATTTTGTCAAATGCGTTTTCTGCATCTATTGAGAGGATCATATGGTTCCTGAGTCTTTTCTTGTTGATATGGTGTATCACGCTGATTGGTTTGCGAATGTTGAACCACCCTTGTCCCAGGGATGAATCCCACTTGATCATGATGGATAATCCTTTTAATGTACTGTTGGATTCTATTAGCAAGTATCTTGTTGAGGATTTTGGCGTCCATATTCATTAGGGAAATCGGTCTGTAATTCTCCTTTTTGAGGGGGTCTTTGCCTGGTTTGGAGATCAAGGTAATATTGGCCTCATAGAATGAGTTTGGTAGCTTTCCTTCTGTTTCTATTTTTTGAAATAGCTTTAGGAGAATAGGTATTATTTCTTCTTTGAATGTTTGGTAGAATTCCCCAGGAAAACCTTCCGGGCCTGGAGTTTTACTATTTGGAATGTTGTTTATCACTGACTCAATTTCTTCATAATTAATTGGCCTGTTTAAGGAATCAATTTCTTCCGGTTTCAATCTTGGTAGTTTATAGGTTTCCAGGAAGGATTCCATCTCTTCCAGATTGCTTAGTTTATTGGCATATAGCTGTTGATAAAAATTTCTAATAATCCTTCCAATTTCAATGGTGTTCGTCGTGACCTCTCCTTTTTCATTCATAATTTTAATAATCTGGGTCCTTACTCTTTTCTTTTGGATAAGTCTTGCCAGTGGTCTGTCAATTTTATTGATTCTCTCAAAGAACCAGCTTCTAGTCCTGTTGATCTGCTCTACTGTACTTCTGGTTTCTGCTTGATTGATTTCAGCTCTAATTTTGGTCAACTGCTTCCTCGTGCGTGGATTAGGCCTGTCCCTCTGTTGCTGTTCCAGCTTCTTGGGGTGAGAATATAAAAACTGCATTTTAGATTTTTCTATTCTTTTGAGTGAGGCTTGGATGGCTATGTATTTCCCCCTTAGGACTGCCTTTGCAGTATCCCATAGGTTTTGGACTGTTGTATTTTCATTCTCATTGGTCTCCATAAATTGTTTAATTTGATTTTTGATTTCCTGGTTTATCGAGTCATTCCTGAGCAGGATGGTTCTTAGTCTCCAAGTGTTTGAGTTTCTTCCAAATTTTTCCTTGTGGTTGAGTTCCAATTTCAGAGCGTTGTGGTCTGAGAATATGCAGGGGATAATTTCAATCTTTTGGTATCGGTTGAGACCTGTTTTGTGTCCCAGAACATGGTCTATTCTTGAGAATGTTCCATGGGCATTAGAATAGAATGAGTATTCTTTGGTTCTGGGGTGTAGTGTTCTATATATATCTATGAGGTCCAACTCGTCGAGTATGGCATTCAAAGCCTTTGATTCTTTGCTTAGTTTTTGCCAGGGTGTTCTGTCTATTTCTGAGAGTGGAGTGTTGAGGTCCCCTACTATTAATGTATTTTTATTTATATGTCTCTTTATTCTGGTTAAGAGTTGGCTTGTGTATCTTGCTGCTCCCCTGTTGGGGGCATATATATTTATAATTGTCATATCCACTTGTTGAATACTTCCCTTAAGAATAATATAGTGCCCTTCTGCATCTCTAACTATAGTCTGTAGTTTAAAATCCAATTTATCTGATATGAGAATTGCTACCCCAGCTTTCTTTTGAGGTCCATTTGCGTGAAAGATGGTACTCCATCCCCTTACTCTCAGTCTGAATGCATCTTTGGGTTTGAAATGAGTCTCTTGTAGACAGCAAATGGATGGGTCATGTCTTTCTATCCAATCTGCAACCCTTTGCCGTTTTATGGGAGCATTTAGGCCATTTACATTGAGACTGAGTACTGAGAGATATGATTTTAATGATGCCATGTTGCCAGTAAAGTCTTTGTTTCTATTGATTGTGACTTTCTGTTCTGTATCACTCTTGGGGCCTTTTTACTTTTATAGAACCCCGCTTAATATCTATTGTAGGGCTGGTTTTGTGGTTACGAAATTGGTCAATGACTGGCAAGTCTGGAAGGTCTTTATTTCTCCATCAATTCTGAATGACAGCCTTGTTGGATAAAGGATCCTTGGCTGCATGTTTTTCTCTGAAAGAGCTTTAAAAATGCCCCCCCCCAACCCTTTCTCTCACTGCAGTTCTGTGTAGACAGGTCTGACGTAATTCTGATACCTTTGCCTTGGTACGTGAGAAATTTCTTTGCCCTGGCCGCTTTCAATACTGTATCCTTGGATCTAATATTTGTGAAATGCACTATGACGTGACGTGGCGTAGGTTTGTCATGGTTGAGCTTGGGAGGGGTCCTCTCTGCCTCTTGGACACGAATGTTTGTTTCCCTTGTTAGATTAGGGAAGTTTTCAGCGACAATTTGTTCAAATATCTCTTGTAGACCTCTGTTTTTCTCCACCCGCTCGGGGATGCTGATGATTCTGACATTGGATCGTTTCACTGAGTCAGTAATGTCCCGTAACCTACATTCCTGAGCGTGGATTTTTTTTGAGTCCAGATTCTATTTTCGCTTTTTTCTTCTACTAACCCGTCCTCCAATTTGCTGATACGTCCTTCTGCCTCATTCACCCTGGCCATCAGAGCCTCAAGTTTTGATTACATTTGATTCATAGCATTTTTAATTTCCACCAGATTTGCTCTCATTTCCGCCCTTAGAGATTCTATATTTTCATTAACATTTTCGTTAATACTTTTTTCAAGTCTACACATCATCTTGACCATTGTTACTCTGAACTCCATTTCTGATAATTTGGTTATATCCATATCCATTAGTTCTGTGGCAGAGGCCACAGACTCATTGTCTTTTCTTTGCTGGGAGGGATTTCTCCTCGTCATTCTGTTGAGAGGTTGCGGGGTTTTCCAGAGCCCAAATTATTGACCGGGACCCAGGCCGTGAGCCCTTGTTTTATAGGGATCTTAGGGATGTGGGCTTCTTGATTTTTCAGCCTGCCTTCTGGGGGAGGGGCCTGCCGCGTTGATACTCAGGCAACTCTGTTTGGGTCGAGTCTCCGTGTCCCCTGCGAGGGGGGATGGGGGTGGCACACTGTGAGCCGGTATTTCCAGGCTTCTCTTCTCTGGCAGCTTTCCCTGACAGTTTGCTGTGCCTCTTCTGAGAGTCAGAGTAGCAGTGGCCGAATCTCAGCATCCGTCTTAGAACAGAGGGATCGCAGACCGTTCTACACTGATGTTCTGGCCACTTTAACTCTGTTTCTGTTGGTGCTCAACCCTGCAGCGTCCCGGGATGTGCGCCCCACACCAGGCGTCCCAGCCCTCACTTCCAGGGTGGCACGCCTCTGTCCTTTGTGTTTCTAACACCGCCAGCCGCCCCCGCGCACCCCCGGAGCTCCCGATCTCAGTCTGGTTCCAGTGAGCACACCGGAGCTCCGTTTCAGTCTGGAGTCGCGTGTTCCCCGGCTCACGGTCCCAGTCTGCTCTCTTGTTGGTGGCGGTCCACCAATCCGCCCGCTCCCCCGCTCCCCCATGCAGGTGGCTACCGCTTCCCAGCACCCAAACGCGCTGGCTCCCTCCCCCTTCCATTTATCTTCCGATACCTGTGCGCGGTTTCACGGCTCCCTGCTTCTTACCTCAGTACTCAGCGCTGGAGATGTTCATTTATAGAGATCCAGATGTATCTTCCTGCGTCTCTGGCTGATTCCGTGGATGTTCAAGCTGGTGTGGTATTATCCAACTCTTCTCAGGGGACCGGCTGAAAAAGGGGTCCCCTACTCCTCCACCATCTTAACTCAGCAAAGTAGTTCTTAACAGGCAGGAAGAGCCACTTGCAGGTATACATACATTTGAGCCCAGAGCAGTGGGAACAGGCAAAAATACCCAACTCCCAATGTCTACCTGGAAGGGGCTTAACTACATACTTTCTGACTTATTGCCTGAGGGTCTGCCTTCTAATTACCCTGCATGTAGGTAATGACTGAGATCTTCCACTTCAGGACACATTGGGATAGGTTGTGGCCCACTTTTAACTAGAGGCTGCTAACAACAAAGAAGGCAGGTTGGACAATTATGAAAGGAGCTGGGACCAGACTGACAGACGTTCATCTCCTATCTGAGACTACTTTGTCAAGACAGGTGGCTGTTTTACCTGATAGGCAGAAATCAACATATAGTCGAGGAAACTGAAAACAGAAGAATATATTCCAAACATAATCCCTCCAAAATAGCCTCTACTTAACTTGCAAACAGCCCTGGGAGTGACTGGCACTACTCCAAGTGACTCCTGCTTTGGGGAGAGAGAGGACCAACCTTACACACCAGTGTGCCTGCTGTTCCAGCAGCTGAGTCTCTTAGGTGGTTGTGGAGGGAGTAAGTCCTGCCATTTAGTGCCCCCACAACTGTGGCAGAGAGGAAACTTGCAGACACCTTGTCTGACTGGCAACTCCACCTAGGTTTGGACTGTAAATCCTTAAGCCTTTGGCCACCTCATATAGGCCTCTCAACAGCACAGGGACCAAACTGTCCAGTGCCCAAACTTTGCTGCATGCGCCCTCAGCGGGCAAAACAGATCATTGCAGCAGGCTGGGCTGAAGTCAAATACAGCTCAGCCACAAGAGTAGGGGTATAGGCAGCTCATATAGGAGACATCCCTGGACTGCTTGTCCTGGTAGCAAGGGAGGATTATGCTACAGGGAACCAGAGGACTTCTACACAAGGCTGCTACTTTCAAGACCAGGAGACAAAGCAGATCTCCCTAGTATGTAGAAACACAGAAATAAATAAAATGAAGGAACAAGACAAAGTCACAGCAAATGAGTTATTTGAATTAGTTATCAGGCATATTGCTCATCTCTGTTTCAGTGTAATGGTCATAAAGATACTGGGCTTGAGAAAACAGATGAACTCCATAAGAACTTCAGCAAAGAGATAGAAAATATAAGAATCAGATGACGAGTTCGGTAATGGAAATAAATACATGAGAGGGAATCCACAGTAGATTAGAGGGTACAGAAGAATGGATCAGGGCACCTGGGTAGCTCAGTCCATTAAGCGTCTGCCTTCGGCCCAGATCATGATCTCAGAGTTTTGGGATTGAGTCCCAGATTGGGCTCTCTCCTCAGCAGGGAGTCTGCTTTTCCCTCCTCCTTTGCCCCTCCCCACTTCCCCTGCTTGTGCTTACTCTCTCTCAAAGTCTTAAAAAAAAAAAAAAATAGAAGAATGGATCAATGATCTGAAAGGGTAATGGAAAGCAAATAAGCTGAACAACAAGAAAGAGATATGAGAATAGGTTAAGGAAACTCAGCAATATCATCAAGTAAAATAACATTATAGGGATCCCAGAAGGAGAAGATAGAAGGGGAGGAGCAAACTTATTTGAATTGATAGTGGAAAACCTCTCCGACCTAGGGAAGGAAACGGATACCCAGATCCAGGAAGCAGACCCTAAGATTAACTCAAGGAGGTCCACACCAAGACACATAATAATTAGGATGGCAAAAAAAAAAAAAAAAAAAAAAAAAAATTAAAATACAGCAAAAGAAAACACAAAAGAAACCTGTTAAGGCTATCAGCTGACTTTTTAGCAGAAACTTCGCAGGCCAGAATATAGTGGCATGATATAGTCAAAGTGCTGAAAAGAAGAAACATGCAAAAAAGAATACCCAACAAGGCTATCATTCAGAATTGAGGGATGGATTAAGTTTCCTAGACAAACAGAAGTTAAAGTACTTCATCACCACTAAACCAGCCTTAAAGGAAATGTTAAAGGGAGTTCAAGTGGAAAGAAAGGGCCACAACTAAAAGTAAGAAAATTATGAAAGGAAGAAAAATCCATAGGTCAAAGCAAACATAGTTAAAGTAGTAGATTAATCACTTATAGAGCCAGTATGGAGGTTAAAACACAAAAATAGTAGAAGCAATTACATCTACAAAAATCAGTCAAGGGATACACAAAATAAAAAGATGTAAAATAGGACATACATAAAATATGGAGGGAGGAGTAAAAATTTAGTGCTTTTAGAATGTGTTTGAATTTAAGCAACCAACAACTTAATATAGAGCACCACACATGTGACGTTATATATGAACCTAATGGTAACCACAGATCAAAAACATAATACACAAAAATAGAGAAAATAAGCATAACACTAAAGGAAGCCACTAAAGCACAGGGAAGAGAGCAAGAAGAAAAGAACAGAGAACTATAAACAAGCAGAACACTAACAAAATGGCAGTAAGTACATACCCGTCAATAATTTCTTTAAACGTAAATGGACTAAATGCTCCGATCAAAAGATAGAGGGTGACTGAATGGCTAGAAACAATAACCAGCTATATGCAGCCTATAAAGACTTAAGACCTAAAAACACATACAAAGTGAAAGAATAGAAAAATATAACCCATATAAAAGGCAGTGAAAAAAAAACTGGGGTAGCAATACTTCTATCAGAAAAAAGACTTTAAACAAAGTCTGTAGCAAAAAACAAAGAAAGGCACTGCATAATGATAAAGGGATCAATCCAAGAAGAGGATATCACCCTTGTAAGTATGCACCTAACATAAGAATACCTAAATACATAAAACAAATATTAACACAGGGAAAATTGACAGTAATACAGTAATAGGGAGCTTTTAACACCCCACTTACATCAGAAGATTATACAGACAGAAAAGCAACAAGGAAATAGTGGCTTTGAATAACCTGTTAGACCAGATGGACCTAACATGTATACAGTACAGTTAATCCAAAAACAATAAACATTGTTTTCAAATGCACATGGAACATCTCCAGGATAGATCACATGTTAGGCCACCAAACATGGCTCAATAAATTAAGAAGATTGAAATTATATCAAGCATCTCTTCCAATCACAAAGTATGAGACTAGAAATTACAAGAAAATATCTGGAAAGAACACATACATGGAGGCTAAACAACATGCTACTAAACAATGAATGAACTAAGAAATAAAAAAAAAAGGGATGGAGACAAAAATTGGTCAAAAATTTTTGGGACACAGTAAAAGTAGTTCTAAGAGGGATATTTATAGTGATACAACTCTACCTCTAGAAACAAGAAAAATTTCAACCAACCTAATCTCACACTTAAGGTGCTAGAAAAGAACAAAGAGACTAAAGTTAGTAGAAGGGAGGAACTAAGATTAGAACAAAAATAAATGAAATAGAGAAAAAAATAGAAAAGATCAATGAAACCAGGAGTTGGTTCTTTGAAAACAAGCAAAATTGATAAATCTTTAGCCAGACTTAGCAAGAAGAGTCCTCGAGTAAAATCAGCTGGGAGGAAGTAACCAGCACCACAGAAATACAAAAGATTATAAGAGAATATTATAAAAATTATTTGCCAACAAATTGGATAACCTAGAAGATATGGATAAATTCCTAGGAACATACAATCTTCCAAAACTGAATCAGAAAGAAATAGAAAATTTGAACAGACCAATTACCAGCAATGAAATTAGATCAGTAATCAGAAAACTCCCAAAAAACAAGACCCCAAATCATCTGGCTTCACAGGTGAATTCTACGAAACATTTAATGGAGAGTTAATACTTATTCTTCTACAACTGTTTAAAAAAAAAAAAAAAGAGGAAGTAAAATTCTAAATTCATTCCATGAGGACAAAATTACCCTGATACCAAAACCAGAAAAGACACTACAAACAACAACAACAACAACAACAACAACAACAAAAATGCAAGCAAGCTACAGGCTCTTATCTCTGATGAACAAAGATGCAAAAATCTTCAACAACATGTTAGGAAACAGAATTCAAGAATATGTTAAGAAAATCATGATCAACTAGGATTACAGGGATGCAAGAGTGGTTTAATGTTCACAAATCAGTCAATGTGATACATCACATTAACAAGAAGGATAAAAACAATATGATTATCTCAATAGAGGCAGAATAAGCACTTGACAAAATACAACATCCATTCATGATAAAAACTCAACAAAGTGGGTAGAGAGGGAACATACTTCAATGATATAAAGGCCATATGTGGCAAACTGAAATCAAACATCTTGTTGGTGAAAAACTGAAAACTTCTAAGATCAAGAATAAGATAAAGATCTCCAATCTCACCACTTTTATTCACATAGTACTGGAAGACCTAGGCACAGCAATCAGACAAGAAATAACAGACATCCAAATTGGTAAGGAAGAAATAAACTTTTCACTATTTGCAGATGATATGATACTATATATAGAAAACCCTAAAGAAACCACAAAACTATTAGGACTAATGATTTCAGTAAAATTGCAGGATACAGAATTAATATACAGAAATCTTTTGAATTTCTATACTACATGAATAGCAGAAAGGGAAATTAACAATTACATTTGCAGTTGTGCCAAAAAGAATAAAATACCTAGGAATAAATTTAACCAAGGAGGTGAAAGACCTATACTGTAATACAGAACTAGAAAAATCCTAAAATATGTAGGAACCACAAAAGATCTCCAATAGCCAGATGCAATCTTGAGAAAGAAGAACAAAGCTGGATATATTGCAATCCTAGATTTCGTTGTATAGTAATCAAAACGGTGTGGTACTGGCACAAAAATAGACAAAGAGATCAAGGGAACAGGATAGAGAGACCAGAAATAAACCTACACGTATATGGTCAATTAGTCTATAACAAAGGAGGCAGTAATATACAGTGAGGAAAAGACAGTCTTTTAAATAAGTGGTGCTGGGAAAACTGGACAGCTACATATAAAAGAATGAAACTGAACCACTTTATTATATCACCAACTGTCCCCCCAGTAAACAAATCCCCTCAAAGTAGATTCAAGACCTAAACGGGAGTCCTGAAACCATAAAACTCTTAAGAGAAAACATAGGGAGTAATCTCTTGGACATTGTCCTGGCAACATATTTGTGGATGTGTCCCCTCAGGCAAGGGAAACAAAAGCAGAAGTAAACTATTGAGACTACACCAAAATAAATAGCTTTTGCATAGCAAAGGAAACTATCAACAAAACAAAAAGGAAACCAGTGAATGAGAGAAGATATTTGCAAATGGTATCTGATAGGGGGTTAATATCCAGAAAATATGAAGAATTTATGCAACTCAACATCAAAAAAATAAAATAATCTGATTTAAAAATGGATGGAAGATCTGAATAGACATTTTCCCTTAGAAGACATCCAGATGGGCAACAGACACATGAAAAGATGCTCAACATCATTAATCATCAGGAAAATGCAAATCAAAACCACAATAAGGTATCACCTCTTACCATTCAGAATGTCTAGTATCAAAAAGACAAGAAAAAAACAAGTGTTGGTGAAGATGTGGGAAAAAAAGGATCCCTCACGCATAATTAGAATGTAAATTGGTGCAACCACTGTGGACAATGGTGTGAAACTTTCTTGGAAAGTTAAAAATAGAAATATCATGTGATTCAGTAATTCCACTACTGGGTATATATCAAAGAAAATGAAAACACTAATTCAAAAAGATATATGTACCCCTATGTTTATTGCAGCATTATTTACACTAGCCAAGATTTGGAAGCAACCCAAGTATCCATCGGTAAATGGATCAGTAAAGAAGATGTGGTATATGTATACAATGGACCACTGCTTAGCAATAAAAAAGAATGGGATCTTGCCATTATTGACAACATCAATGAACCTAGAGGGTATTATGTCAGACAGGGAAAGATAAATACCATGGGATTTCATTTATATGTGGAATCTTAAAAACAAAATACCCGAACAAAAACAGACAAGCAGAAACAGACTTTTCTGTAGAATAAACTGGTAGTTGCCAGAGGGAAGGTAGGTCAGGGGAATGAGTGAAATGGATAAAGGTGATTAAGATGTATAAAACCTCCAGTTATGAAGCAAATTAAGTCACGGAAATGAAAACTACAGATAGGGAATATAGTCAATAATATTGTAATAATGTATGGTAACAGATGGTGGCTGCATTTATCAATGGTGAGCATTGACTAATGTATAAAAGTGTTGAATCATTATGTTGTACACCTGAAACGAATATAACATGTTAATTATTATACAATAAAGAAAAAAAAGTTAAGAGCGAAGATAGCTTAAGGGATTTATGGAAAAACATCATATGGATCAACATTCACATTATAATTGTTCCTGAGGAAGCAGAGAAAGGTGCAGAAAACTTATTTGAAGAAACAATGGCTGATAACCTTAATCTGGGGAAGGTATTAGATCTCCAGGGTGAGGAGGTCCAGAGGGCTCCAAAGAAGATCAACTCAAGGAGAACCAAAGACACAGTATAATTAAATTGCCTAAAGTTAAAAGCAAGGAGAGAATCTTAAAAGCAGCAAGAGAAAAACAACTTGTATACAAGACTATAAGCAATTTTCTAGCAGAAAATTTGAAGGCCAGAAGAGAGTTGCATGATATATTCAGAGTGTTGAAAGAAAAAAACTGCCAACCAGGAATACTTTACCTGACGAAGCTGTTCTTCAGAATTGGAGAGATGAAGATTTCTTTCCAGGCAAAGAAAAGTTTAAGGAGTTCATCACCACTAAACCAGGCTTACAAGAAATATTAAAGGGTATTATTTAAGGTGAAATGAAAGGGTGGTAATTACTAACAGGAAAACATGAGAATGTAAATCTCATTGGTAAAGGTAAGTACATAGTAAAATTGAGAGTAATCTCATGTTGCAGCAGTGGGGGATAATCACCTATAAGGCTAATATGATGTTTAAAAGACAAAAAAGTAACCATAAGCACAATAACTTGTTAATGGCTACGCAAGATAAAAAAATGTAAGTTGTGATATCAAAAACAGATTGAAGGGGTAGGGGTAGAGCTTTAGAAGGTGTTTGAATTTAAATTATCAATCTAAAATAGACTTACAAGTTGTTTTATGTAAACCTAATGATCATAGATGCACAAATGCACAAAACAAACACCTCCAATAAATACACAAAAGACAAAAGGAAATGAATTAAGCAAAGCAGTAAAGTTACCGAATCAGAAAGGAGAGGAAAAGAAAGGAATCTACAAAAAACAAAGAAACAATGAACAAAATGGCAATAAATACCTATAACTTAAATGTAAATGGACTAAATCCTCCAATCAAAAGACACAGATGGGCAGAAAGGATAAAAAAAAAAAAAATAACCCTCTATATCCTGTCTACAAGAGACTCAATTCAGATGTAAAAACACATATAGATTGTAAGTGAAGGGATGGTAAAAGATATCCTGTATAAATGGAAACCAAGAGAAAGCTGGGGTAGCTATACTTATATCAGACAAAATAGGCTTTAAGACAAACACTGTAATAAGAGACAAAGAAGATCATTATATAATGATTATGTGGTCAATCTTACAAGGGGACCCACTTTCACAAATGGATAGATCAGACAGAATGTTAATAAGGAAACACTGGTCTTTAAACAACATGTTAGATCAGATGTACTTAGACATAAACAGAACATTACATTCAAAAGCAATAGAATATACATTTTCCTCAAGTGCACGTGGAACATTCTCCAGGTTATATGTTATGCTGCAAAATAAGACTTCGTACATTTTAGAAGACTGAAATCAAATCAAACAATTTTGGACTATAATGGTATAAAACTAGAAATCAATTACAGGAAATAAACTGGAAAAATTCAAATGCAGAGATTAAACAGCATGCTACTGAACAACCAGTGTGAAAGAAGAAATAAAAAAGGAAATAAAAAATTACCTTGAAACAAATGAAAATGTTAATAAAATATACCAAAACTAATGGGATGCAGCATAAAGCTCTTCTAAGAGGGAAGTTCAATGTGGTAAATGCCTATATCATGAAATAAGAAAGAGCTCAAATAACCTAACTTTATACTCCAAGGAAACAGAAAAAGAACAACAAACAAAACCCAAAGTTAGCAGAAAGAAGGAAACAAAGATCAAAGAAGAAATAAATGAAATAGAGGTCAGAAAAACAGCACAAGTGATGAAAAAAAGACCTGTTTTTTTGAAAAGATAAACTAAATTGACAAACCCTTAGTTAGACTAAGAAAAAAAGGGAGAAGACCCAAAGAAAGAACATCAAGAATGAAAGAGGTGGCAACACATACAAACCAAGGAATAGGAAAGATCATAAAAGATACTATAAACAAGGGATGGAGGCAAAATGGCAGAAAAGTAGGGGACTTGTTTCATCTGGTCCCTTGAACTTAGCTAGAGAACTATCAAATCATTCTGAACACCTATGAATTCAATCTGAGATGTAAGAAAAGAATTGCTGGAATTCTACAAATAGGAATAGCGACCGCTTTTTACAAGGTAGGAGGTGTGGAGAAGTGAAGTTGAGGGTATATATCAGAAGATAAATGGCCAGGGGAGGGAGCCTCTGTAAGCTGGCTACTGGAAAGTGGTAGAGCCCCAGAGTGCAAATTCAGAGCATTTAGAAGTCTGCTTCAGTGAGCAAAGTTCCTGCCTGAAAGGGGCTCAAGTGGCAAAGTGGGGCAGAATCCTAGGTGGGACAGTGTGGTCTCAGGATCCATGGGGGTCACAGAAAGAATGGGGATGCCTGAGCTGACAGAATTCCCAAGCATTGGAGTGGGGAAACTGGTAAAGGTCAGCGAACCCAGGAGGGGGCTCTCAGCTCCATTTGTCATAAACTGCGAACCACATCACAATGAAGAGACTGCTATCCATGCAGGGGCTCCGCAAAGGGTAGAAACACAGTAACCCTCTGTCTTCACCTAGGAGGATCAGTGCAGATGCACACTGCGGGAGTCTGCAGAGTTTGGCACACACAGAAGTGAAGACTGCTTATCTTTGAGGATTTACTGAAGAGAGGGCGCTGTAATCTTTTCAGCTCCAGGGCTGGAGATCAGGGTGTGGTCATTTTAATTTTCATCCTCTAAAGAGGCTTGGGAAGCCTTCAGGAAACAAAAGCCACATAGAGCAACAAGAAGCAGCTTACACTGAGCCAGGCCCCCTGGCCAGGGGTGGTGCAACTCCACCCAGGCAAAGGCACCTGAGAATCAATGCAGCAGGCCCCTCCCACGGAAGACCAGCTGGAACAACAGGCGAGCTTCAACTTCACACAGGGCTCCAGTGCTATGGGAAAATAGTATATAGAATTTGAGGTTTTTTCCTCATGATTTGTTTATCTTTCCATTTAAAATTTTCCTTTTTCCTTTTTCTTTTTTTCCTTTTCAACTAGTTTCTTATTTTATCAACTTTACAAGTCTTTAACTTTCATTTTTTACATTTACATTCTATTGATAATATTTTTCACTTTTGCTTCCTTTCACTGTATTCAATTTTATTTTTGTATATATCTAAGTTTTGTTTTCTTTACAATTTTGGGGTTTAGTGTCTTCCAACAAACAGACCAAAATACACTGAGGACCAAGTGGATCACCCTGTTTCATCCACCTGGGAGATTATATTTTCTCTTCCCTGCCCCCTCCCCACCATTTTTTTCTTTTTCTTTTTTGGTTTCCGACCTCTTCAGATTTTTCTAGTGTGTATTTCGCTTGGGTCATGGTTATTTTTGATTTTGTTCTCTCGTTCGTCCGTTCTTCCCTGGGCAAAATGACTAGAAGGAGGAAGTCACAACAAAAGAAAGAACCAGAGGTAATACTCTCTGCCACAGATCTCATCAATAACAATTACAAAGTTACTAGCTGGGTTTGAAAAAAGCATAAAAGACACTAAAGAATCTCTTAGTGCAGAAATAAAATTGAATCAGGGTGAAATTAAAAATGCTTTAACTGAGATGTAGTGTAAATTGGATGTTCTAATAGCTAGGGTAAATGAGGCAGAAGAGCATGTCAGTGACATAGAAGACAAATTGATGGAAATTAAGGAATCTGAGAAAAGAAAGAAAAACAACTAATGGATCATGAGGGGAAGCTTTGAGAAATCAACCATAAAGAGAATATTAGAATTATTGGGCTTCCAGAGGAAGAAGAAAGAGAGAGGAACAGAAGGTATATTTGAGCAAATCATAGCTGAGAACTTCCCTAATCTGGGGAAAGAAACAGGCATTGAAGTCCAAGAGGTAGAAGGACCCCCTCAAAAATCAATAAAAATAGATCAACACCTGGACATATAATAGTGAAGCTTGCAAATTTCAGGGATAAAGAGAAAATCCTGAAAGCAGCTTGAGATAAGAGGTCCTTAACCTACAGGGGTAGTAACATTAGGGTGACAGCAGACCTATCCACAGAGACCTGGCAAGCCAAAAAGTCTGGCCTGATATATTCAGGGTACTAAATGAGAAAAACATGCAGTCAAGAATACTTTATCCAGCAAGGCTGTCATTCGGAATGGAAGGAGAGAGAAAGAGCATTCAGGACAAACAGAAACTAAAAGATTTTGTGATCACTAAACCAGCCCTGCAAGACATATTAAAGGGGATCCTGTAAGCAAAAGAGAGAGCCCAAAAGTAACAAACGAGAAAGAAACTACAGCAACAGGGATTTTATAGGTAATATAGTGGTACTAAATTCATATCTTTTAGTAGTTACTCTGAATGTAAATGTGTTAAATGCTCCAATCAAAAGAAATGGTATCAGACTGGATAAAAAAGCAAGACCTTTCCATATGCTAAGACCTAAAGACACCTCCAGATTGAAAGTAAGGGAGTGGAAAAGCATTTATCATGCTGATGGACATAAAAAGAAAGCTGGGGTAACAATCCTCCTATCAGACAAATTAGATTTTAAATTAAAGACTGTAGTAAGGAATGAAGAGGGACACTTTATTATACTTAAAGGGTCTACCCAACAAGAAGATCTAACAATTATAAATACTTATGCTCCTAACTTATGCTCCTAACAATTATATCAGCCAATTAATAACCAAATTAAAGAAACACATTGATAAGAATACAATAATAGTAGGGGATGTCAACACCTCACTCACTGCAATGGACAGGTCATCTAAGCAGAAGATCAACAAGAAAATAAGGGCTTTGAATGACATACTGAACCAGATGGACTTCACAGACATATTATTCAGAGCATTCCATCCTAAAGCAACAGAATACACATTCTTCTGGAATGCTCATGGAACATTCTCCAGAACAGATCACACACTGGGTCACAAATCAGGTCTCAAATGGTACCAAAAGATTAGGATTATTCTCTGCATATTTTCAGACCACAATGCTTTGAAACCTGAACTCATTCACAAGAGGAAATTTGAGAGGAACTCAAACACTTGGAAGTTAAAGAGCGTCCTACTAAAGAATAAATGGGTCAACCAGGGAATTAAAGAATAATTAAATTCATGGAAACTAATGAAAATGAAAACACAACTGTTTAAATTTCTTTGGGGTATAGCAAAGGCAGTCCTAAGAAGGAAGTACATAGCAATACAAGCCTTTCTCAAAAAATTAGAAAAGCCTCAAAAACACATGGCTAACTTTACACCTAAAAGAGCTGGAGAAAGAACAGCAAATAAAGCCTAAACCCAGCAGGAGAAGAGAATAAAGATTAGAATAGAAATCAATGACATAGAAACCAAAAGAACAGTAGAACAGATCAATGAAACTAGGAACTTGTTCTTTGAAAGAATTAATAAGATTGATAAACTCCTAGCTAGACTTATCAGAAAGAAAAGAGAAAGGGCCCAAATAAATAAAATCATGAATGAAAGAGGAGAGATCAAGACCAACACCAAGGAAATACAAAAAATTTTAAGAACATATTATAAGCAACTATATGCCAACAAATTAAGCAATCTGGAAGAAATGGATGCATTTCTGGAAACGTATAAACCACCAAAACTGAAACAGAAAAAAATAGACAACCTGAACAGACCCATAACCAGCAAGGAAATTGAAGCAGTAATAAAAAAATCTCTAGGGCTGGATGGCTTCCCAAGGGAATTCTACCAAACATTTAAATAATTAATATCTATTCTACTGAAGCACAAAAATAGACTCAAAATTGATGAAATACCTAAACGTGAGACAGGAATCCATCAAAATCCCAGAGGAGAACACAGGCAACAACCTCTTCAACTTTGGCCATAGCAACTTCTTTGCTAGACACGTCTCCAAAGGCAAGGGAAACAAAGGCAAAAAACTATTGGGACCACATCAAGATAAAAAGCTTCTGCACAGCAAAAGAAACAGTTGACAAAACCAAAGACAACTGATAGAATGGGAAAAGATATTTGCAAATGACATATCAGACAAAGGGCTAGTATCCAAGATCTATAAAGAACAAATGACATATCAGATAAAGAGCTTGTATCTAAGATCTATAAAGAACAAACTGAAAAAACAAATAATACAGTCAAGAAATGGGCAGAAGACATGAACAGACATTTTGCCAAAGACGACATACAAATGGCCAACAGACTGATGAAAAAATGCTCCACATCACTTGGCATCAGGGAAATACAAATCAAAACCACAATGAGATACACCGGTCAGAATGGGTAAAATTAACAAGTCAGGAAATGACAGATGTTGGCTAGGATGCTCAGAAAGGGGGACCCTCTTACACTGTCGGTGGGAATGCAAGATGCTGCAGCCACTCTGGAAAACAGTTTGGAGGTTCCTCAAAAAGTTGAAAAGAGAGCTACCCTATGACCCAGCAAATGCACTGCTGGATATTTACCCCAAAGATACAAATGTAGTGATGTGAAGGGGCACTCACACCCCAATGTTTATAGCAGCCATGTCCATAATAGCCAAACTGTAGAAAGAGCCAAGATGTCCATTGACAGATGAATGGATAAAGACGATGTGGTATATATATATACAATGGAATATTACTCAGCCATCAGAAAGGATGAATATCATTTACATCAACATGCATGGAATTGTGGGTATTATGCTGAGTGAAATAAGTCAATCAGAGAAAGACAATTATATGGTTTCACTCATATGTGGAATATAAGAAACAGCACAGAATCATAGGGGAAGGGAGCGAAAACTGAATGGGAAGTCATCAAAGAAGGAGAAAAACCATGAGAGACTCTTATCTGAAACAAACTGAGGGTTGCTGGAGGGGAGGTGGGTAGGGGTTGGAGAATTGGGTAATGGTCTCTAACGAGGGCACATCATGTGATGAGCACTGGGTGTTACATGCAACTGATAAATTGTTGAACACTACATCTGAAACTAATGATGTATTATATTTCGGTTAATTGAATTTAAATTAGAAAAAAAGATACTATAAACAATAAACTGGTTAACCTAGAGAAAATTGATAAATTTCCAGAAACATATGACCTATAAAAACTGATCATAAGTAAACAATCTGAACTGACCAATAATGTTTAAGGAGATTAATTTAGTAATTAAAGGTCTTTGGACACAAGGAAGCCCCAAAACAGGTATTTTCACTGCTAAATTCTACCAAACATTTAAAAAATTAGTACTCATTTTTGTCAAGTTCTAACAAAAATAGAAGAGGGAACACTCCCAAATTCATTTTATGAGGCCAACATTACCCTGATACTAAACCACATAAGGACGCTAGAAAGAAAAAAAATCATAGTCCAATAATCCTGATGATCATAGATGCACAAATCCTCAACAAAATATTAGCAAACCGAAGGGTGCTTGGCTGGCTTAGTTGGAAGAGCATGCAACTTTTGATCTTGGAGTCATGAGTTCAAGCCCCACACAAGTTTTAGAGATTACCTAAATAAGTAAAAACTTAAAAAAATATTAGCAAACTGAATTCAATAGTATATTAAAAGGTTTATGCACTGTGATCAAGTGGAATTTATCCCAAGCACACAAAGGTTCAATATCCATAAATCAATCAACGGTTACACCACATTAACAAAGTGAAGGATTAAAATCATATGATCATCTCGATAGATGCAGGAAAAGCATTTGAGAAAATTTTACATCTGTTTGTGACAAAAACTTTAAACAAAGTGGGTATAGAGAGAATGTACCTCAATATAATAAGAAACATGTGACAAGTCTACAGCTAACATCATACTAAACACTGAAAAGCTAAGAGCTTTTTCTCTAAGATTAGGATCAAGACACATGTATGATCTCACCACATTTATTCAACATATTTCTGTAAGTCCTAGCCAGAGAGATTAGGCAAGAAAAACAAATCAAAGACATCCAAATTGGAAAGAAAGAAAGAAACCTTGGTCACTATTTGTTGATAACATGGTATATATAGAAAACTCTAAAGCCTTCACCAAAAAAACTGTTAGAACTAATAAATAAATTCAATAAAGTTGCAAAATACAAAATTAGTTGTGTTTCTATACACTAATAATGAAGTATTAGAGAAAGAAAACAATTGCATAGGAAAGTGCCTAAAAATAAACTTAATGAAGTGGGTTAAAGACCTGTACATTTAAGTCTATAAGACATGGAATTAAGAAATTGAAAAGATAGGTAAATGGGAAAATATTCCATAGTTATGGATTGGAAGAATTAATATTGTTAACATGTTCATTTACCAAAGCAATCTACAGATTTGCAATCCCTGTCAATATTTCAAGGACTTTTTTCATGGAAATAGAATAAACAATCCTAAAATACTAATGGAGCCACAGAAGACCTTGAATAGTCAAAACAATCTTGAAAAAGAAGAATAAAGCTAGAGGCATTATGCTTCCTGATTTCAAATTAAATTACAAAGTTATAGTAATCAAAACAGTATGGTATTGGCATAAAAACAGACATTTAGATCAATGGAACAGAATAGAGAGCCCAGAAGTAAAGCCGTGCATATGTAGTCAATTTTTCACGAAGGGGCCAAGGGTATACAATAGGGAATGGAAAGTCTCTTCATTAAATGGTGTTGGGAAAACTGAACAGCCACATACCAAAAAATAAAACTGATGCTATCTTACACTGGACACAAAAACCAACTCAAAATGGATTAAATATTTGAACATGAGATGTGGAAACATACAACTCCTGGAAGAAAACATAGGTGGTAAGCTCCGGGACTTGGTGATGATCCTTTAGATTTGACACCCAAAGCAAGGGGAACACTACTAATAATAAACAAGCAGGGCTATATTAAACTAAATAGCTCCCGCACAGCAAAGGAAACCATAAACAAAATGAAAAGGCAACCTACCAAATGAAAGAAAACGTTTGCATATATCAGATAAGAGGTTAATATCCAAAATATATAAAGAACTAATATAACTCAATAGAAAAAAATCCAATTAAAAAATGGGCAGAGTACTTGAATAGACATTTCTCTACAGAACATATACAGGTGGCCAACAGATACATGAAGAGGTGCTCAAATCACTACTCATCATGGAGATGCAAACCACAAATACAATGAGATATCATTTCACACCTTTTGGGATGGCTCTTACAAAAAAAGAAAAGAAATAACTGGTGGCAAAGATGTGGAGAAAAGGCAACACTTGTGTGTTGTTGGTAGCAGTGTAAATTGGTAGAGCCTCTATGGAAAACATTATGGAGATTTCTTAAAAAATTGAAAATAGAACTATCTTATGACCCAGGAATTCTACTTCTGGGTATATAACCAAAGGAAATGAAGTCATTACATTGAAGCAGTATCTGTCCTCCCATGTTAACTGCAGCGTTATTTACAATAGCCAAGACATGGAAGCAACCTAAGTGTCCACTGATGTATGATAAGTGGATAAAGAAAATGTGTGTGTTATTCAGCCATAAAAAGGAAGAAATACTGACATTTGTGACAACATGGATGGACCTGAAGGACATTATGCTCAGTCGAATTAGCAGATAAAGACAAATACTGCATGATATCACTTATATGTGGAATCTAATACCACTAACAATAAAAAAATACAAAATGGTTGAACTCATAGAAACACTAGAAAATTGTTTGCTGCAGGTGGGAGTGGGTGGAAATAGGAAAAAGTCTGTCAAAGGGTACAAAGTTTCAGTTGTAAGATGAATAAGTTCTGAGAGTCTAATTTAAAACATGGTGACTACAGTTGATAACTGTTGTTTAATTGAAATTTGCTGGTAGGGTGGAACTTACATGTTTTTCACACACAAACCAGGATAAATATATGAGGTGATAGATGTGTTAATTAACTCAATGGGGGGAGTCTTCATAATGTATACGTATATCAAATCTATTAGCTTTTACACTTTAAATATCTTACGATTTTGTCAATTATACTCAAAGCTGTAAAGAAAAAAGGCTACCAGGTGGTTCTAATATTCCCAAGGTTGATAGACTACCGTCTATCATATCTAGAATTCCTTAGTTTAGGCAATCGATGCAAGGGGATTTTCAAATAATGCCTTTTCAAAGAGAATTTTACTAAACACTCTTAAATTCCTTATGTTATCAAGTGGTTTTCCAAAATAAGGGATATTTCTAGCATGAAGTTTGTGTAACTTCAGCGGCAGTTACGTAATTTTCCAAGTAGCTAGGGACTCCCCTTATGATTGTTGACTGGAGGTTTCTTAAGTTTTAAAACAAATTGTAGTATAAAGACAATCATTTTAATTTTTTTATTAGAGTTTGATTAATATTCTGTTCAACTGATGTGGCCTTGGAATAAAGCAGTGAAGATGGTGTGGTCCATTTGCCAGGATCTATATATTTTATCTTCTTTAATTCTCCCACTTATGAACATCCTGCCTAGGATTCCTCCTTGAGTCTTATATGAGGAACACACACCACATTCTTGCCCTTCCATTTGTGCTCCTGTCAAGGTGTAGCTTATCACAAAAAACAAAACTCAGCTACTTCAACAATAGGAGAAGAGGATGTAAGAGTGGGGAGCATTGGGGTTTTTATTCTGAGAAGTGTATTATACCATCTGTGGGTAGACAGAGCTGCAAAATGAGCTATTACTTGAAGCGTTTTTTTATGCCCTCATTATAACTAGTTTTTTATTTTCCCCAATGACTTTGGGGCTCAAGATCCACTAATTAGATTTGGACAAGTACAGAGTATTAATTCCAATGAACTATTCAATCTCATTTTAGAATGTTTCCATCACAAGACAAATTCTTAGCCAAAGCAGCATCTTCCAAATTTGTCTTGACTTATGAAAATATTCAAAGAAACCACTTTGCTTTATTTTTTTCTTCCCAGGAATGAAGCTGTACAGTCATGAGGACAGTGAACAGGGACTGTCTTAAAGAACACCCAGAGCTAGGGTATTCAATAAATAACTCATTACTTCCCTACCTCCACCAAAATCTCTTCACCCCAGCTGCAAACTTGAACCTATCACGTGTTCAAGTTTTGGACTTTTAATCTGCCTCTTCTTAATACCCTTCCTTCTCTGAAATCAAAATACATCTATACCTTATTTGTTATTTAAGGATCAACCTCAGATGTGCTCTTTTTGGACAAGGTTAAGTTTCAAAACTAGTAATTTGCCTGGTGTTTGAAATTTTAACTTTTCAGTATGTGTTCTTCTATTCAGTAAATACTGAGCTGGTCCTATGTGTTGGGCACTGTTTAAGGCTCTGTGTGGGTATTGTAGTGAACAGATGGAAATCAATCCCTATACTCATGGAGTAGGGTGGGGGAAAAATGTCTGACACAAATCTCAAACAGAAAGTAATGCAAGGGTGTATGAAAACTTTTAAAATGAGGTTAAAAAACCAAAGTAAAAAACATTGACCCAGAAATCTTAATGTATTCTAAGGAAATAATTATGTGCCAAAATATGTATGTACAAAGATCTTCATCATATTAGAGCACAACATTAGAAACAAAGCCTGATTAAATTAAGGACCAGCTGAATAAATAATAGTGCATCATGTAATAGGCTGTTCTGAAGCCATTAAGAAGGATGCTGTGGAAATGTTTCTAATTACATAGAAGGATGCTTACAATATATTAAGTGAAAGTTTCTGGCTTCAGAATTTTACGTGATTCCTCTAAAAGAGTGGGTCTCAACTGGGGGCTACTTTGCCTCTCAGGGAACATTTATCAATGTCTGGAGACACTTTTGGCTGCCATGCTAGGGTAATGCTACCAGCTTCTGGTGAGTAGAGGCCAGGGATCCTGATGAACATCTTATAATGCATAGAACAGTCCCCCACAACTAATTATGTGGTCCAAAATATCAATAGTGCTGAAGTTGAGAGACTTTGCTCTTAATTACATACAGCATTGAAAGAACAAAGGGGTCATGAGTTTTTTTTTTTTAAAGGTTTATTTGAGGGAGAGAGAGAACATAGAGGGAGAGGGAGAAGCAGAGTCCCCGCTGAGCAGAGCCCAGTGTGGCACTCGATCCCAGGACCCTGGGATCAGGTCATGGATGTTTTTAAATGTTTTTTTCTTTGTTTGGATTTTGTTTTAGATGAGAACATACTAACTTTATCATTAGAAACAAAAAATATTTAAAAACGTGGTGCTAAAGTTTAGACTCCTTATCTCTGCCTGGGAATGTTTTTTCTTAAGATAATTCAGGCATTTTTGTCGCTTCTAACTGCTCTCCTGGCCTGTGCACACCTGATTGCCTATATCTGTGATGCCTCTATTTCTGATAGACCCAGGTTATATCTGGTCCTGGTTTACTCCTATTGCATGGCTTGATGTACTTGCTTGCTTTAGTAATGAGGTTTATCTATCCAGGGAGGTTATCTGTTCTACGTTTTGAATAGCCTGTTCTTAGATATCCATGGGTTATATTCTAAGGAAGTCAGAGGACCCTGTCATCCCTCAGCACAGGTCCCAGAATGATGAGAGTGCACAGTGAATACCTCAGCTGCTGAGAACCCTACTCTGGCAGATCCAGTCCAGGCTCATCTCCAGAAAAGTTGGGGTATGGTTAATTGTCTCTTTTTGGTTTAATATTGTGTTTTTTATAAAGGGTCTAAATGGGCTAATTTAGCCACCTCTTTATTTATTTATTTATTTATTTATTTATTTATTTATTTATTTATAAGTAGTCTTCATGGTTCGATGATTCATTAGTTGCGTATAACTCCCAGTGCACCATGCAATATGTGCCCTCCTTACTACTCATCAGTAGTCTATCCCATTCCCCCACCTCCTTCCCCTCTGAAGCCCTCAGTTTGTTTCTCAGAGTCCATAGTCTCCCCTGCTTCACTCCCCCTTCTGATTACCTCCCTTTCTTTACCCTTTCTTTTCCTACCGATCTTCCTAGTTCTTATGTTCCATAGATGAGAGAAATCATATGATAATTGTCTTTCTCTGCTTGACTTATTTCACGTAGCATTATCTCCTCCAGTGCCGTCCATGTTCCAGCAAATGTTGAGAAATCGTTCTTTCTGATAGCTGAGTAATATTCCATTGTATATATGGACCACAGCTTAATCCAGTCATCTGTTGAAGGGCATCTCGGTCTCCTCACGATGAAGCTATCGTGGATAATGCTGCTATGAACATTGGGGTGCATATGGCTCTATCTATACTACGTTCGTATCTTTGGGGTAAATACCCAGTAGTGCAATGGCTGGATCATAGGGTAGCTCAATTTTTAACTTTTTAAGGGACCCTCCGCACTGTTTTCCAGAGTGGCTGCACCAACCTGCATTCCCACCAACAATGTAGGAGGGCTCCCCTTTCTCCACATCCTCTCCAGCAATTGCTGTTTCCTGCCTTGTCAATTTTTGCCATTCTAACTGGCGTAAGGTGGTATCTTCGTGTGGTTTTGATTTGAGTTTCCCTGATGGCTAATGATTTTGAACATTTTTTCATGTGTCTGTTAGCCATTTGTATGTCATCATTGGAAAAGTGTCTCTTCATATCTTCTGCCCATTTTATGATTTGTTTATTTGTTTCTCGCATATTGAGTTTGAGAAGTTCTTTGTAGATCTTGGATACCAGTCCTTTATCTGTAGCATCATTTGCAAATATGTTCTCCCATTCCGTGGGCTGCCTCTTAGTTTTTTTTGACTGTTTCCTTCGCTGTGCAGAAGCTTTTTATCTTGATGAAGTCCCATAAGTTCATTTTATCTTTGTTTCTCTTGCCTTGTGAGAGATGTGTCTCATGAAAAAGGTTGCTTTGGCGGATGTCGTGGAGGTTGCTGCCTATGTTCTCCTCTAGGATTTTGATGGATTCATGTCTCACATCGAAGTCTTTCATCCATTTGGAGTTTATTTTTGTGTATGGTGTGAGAGAGTGGTCAAGTTTCATTGTTTTGCATGTAGCTGTCCAGTTTTCCCAGCACCATTTATTGAAGAGACTGTCTTTTTTCCATCGAATGTTTTTCCTGCTTTACAAAGATTAGCTTGCCCAAGACCGAGGGTCCATTTCTGGGTTCTCTGTTCTGTTCTATTGGTCTATGTGTCTGTTTTGGGCCAGTACCATGCTGTCTTTGTGATCACAGCTGTAGTACAGCTCGAAATCTGGCATTGTGATGCCCCAGCTTTGTTTTTCCTTTTCAACAGTTCCTTGGCGATTGGGCCTTTTTCTGGTTCCATAAAGCAAATTTAAGGACTATTTGTTCAGTTCTTTGAAAAATGTCCTCGGTATTTTGATCGGATAGCACTTGAAAGTGTAATTGCTCTGGGTAGCATGGACATTTGAATCTATGTTAATTCTTCATCCATGAAGCATGGAATATTTTTCCATCTTTTTTATGTCTTCCTCAATGTCTTTCAGGAGTGATTTATAGTTTCTAGAATATAGGTCCTTTTGTCTCTGGTTAGCTTAATTCCAAGGTAGCTTATGGTTTTAGTGCTATTGTATGGGGATGGATCCCCTTAATTCCCTTTCTTCAGTCTCATTATTCGTGTATAGAAATGCAACTGATTTCTGAGCATTGATTTTTGTATCCGCCACATTAATGAATTGTCTATAACTTCTAGTAGTTTGGGAGTGGATTCTTTTGCTTTCCATATAGAGTATCATGTCATCTAGGAAGAGAGACAGTTTGACTTCTTTGCCAATTTGGAATTACCTTTTATCCCTTTTTGTTGTCTGATTGCTGTTGCAAGGACTTCTAGTACTATGTTGAATAATAGTGGCGAGATGGGCATCCTTGGTAGTGTTCCTGATCTTAGAGAGGCTTCCCAGGTTTTCCTCGTTGAGAATAATATTTGCTGTAGGCTTTTCATAGATGGCTTTTATGAGCTTGAAAAAGAACCCTTCGCCTATACTCTTGAAGGGTTTTTAATCAGGAAAGGATGCTGTATTTTGTCAAATGCTTTTTCTGCATCTATTGAGAGAATCATATGATTTCTGAATTTTTGTTTCTGAATAAAATCTAAGACACTGATAGATTTGCGAATGTTGTACCACCCCTGCATCCCAGGAATGAATCCCATTGGTCATGATAGATAATCCTTTTAATGTACAGTTGGATTCTATTTGCCAGGATCTTGTTGAGGATTTTGGCATCCGTATTCATTAGGGAAATCGGTCTTTAATTCTCCTTTTTGTTGGGGTCTTTGCCTAGTTTGGGGATCAAGGTAATATTGGCCTCATAGAATGAGTTTGGTAACTTTCCTTCTGTTTCTATTTTTTTAAATAGCTTTAGGAGAATAGGTCTTATTTCTTCTTTGTATGTTTGGTAGAATTCCCCAGGAAAACCATCCGGGCCTGGAGTTTTATTTTTTGGAAGATTGTTTATCACTCTTTCAATCTCTTCATAATTAACTGGCCTGTTTAAAAAATCAATTTCTTCCTGTTTCAGTCTTGGTAGTTTATGGGTTTCCAGGAAGGCCTCCATCTCTTCCAGATTGCTTAGTTTATTTACATAAAGCTGTTGATAAAAGATTCTAATAATCCTTCCAATTTCATTGGTGCTGGTCATGACTTCTCCTTTTTCATTTATAAATTTATTAATTTGGGTCTTTTCTCTATTCTTTTGGATAAGTCTTGCCAGTGGTCTGTCAATTTTATTGATTCTCTCAAGAACCAGCTTCTAGTTCTGTTGATCTGCTCTACTGTACTCCTGGTTTCTAATTCATTGATTTCTGCTCTAATCCTGGTCAACAGCTTCCTCGTGTGTGGATTAGGCCTGTCCCTCTGTTGCTGTTCCAGCTTCTTGAGGTGAGAATATAAAAACTGCATTTTAGATTTTTCTATTCTTTTCAGTGAGGCTTGGATGGCGTATTTTCTCCCCTATAGTGCTCTTTGCAGTATCCCATAGGTTTTGGACTGTTTGTATTTTCATTCTCATTGGACTCCATAAATTGTTTAATTTGACTTTTGATTTCTGGTTTTATCAGGTCATTCCTGAGCAGGATGGTTTTTAGTCTCCAAGTGTTTGAGTTTCTTCCAAATTTTTCCTTGTGGTTGAGTTCCAATTTCAGAGCGTTGTGGTCTGAGAATATGCAGGGGATAATTTCAATCTTTTGGTATCGGTTGAGACCTGTTTTGTGTCCCAGAACATGGTCTATTCTTGAGAATGTTCCATGGGCATTAGAATAGAATGAGTATTCTTTGGTTCTGGGGTGTAGTGTTCTATATATATCTATGAGGTCCAACTCGTCGAGTATGGCATTCAAAGCCTTTGATTTTTGCTTAGTTTTTGCAAGGGTGTTCTATTTCTGATAGTGGGGTGTTGAGGTCCCCTACTATTAATGTATTTTTATTTATATGTCTCTTTATTCTGGTTAAGAGTTGGCTTGTGTATCTTGCTGCTCCCCTGTTGGGGGCATATATATTTATAATTGTCATATCCACTTGTTGGATACATCCTTTAAGAATAATATAGTGCCCTTCTGTGTCTCTAACTATAGTCTTTAGTTTAAAATCCAATCTGTCTGATATGAGAATTGCTACCTCAGCTTTCTTTTGAGGTCCATTGGCGTGAAAGATGGTATTCCATCCCTTTACTTTCAGTCTGAATGTATCTTTGGGTTCAAAATGAGTCTCTTGTAGACAGCAAATGGATGGGTCATTTCTTTTTATTCAGTCTGTAGCCCTGTGGCGTTTTATGGGAGGATTTAAGCCATTCACATTGAGACTGAATACTGAGAGATATGATTTTAATGATGCCATGTTGCCAGTAAAGTCTTTGTATCGGTTGTGACTTTCTGTTCTGTATCACTCTTGGGGCCTTTTTATCTTTATAGAACCCCCCTTAATATCTCCTGTAGGGCTGGTTTCATGGTTATTAAATTGGTCAATGACTGGTGATTCTGGAACGTCTTTATCTCTCTATCAATTCTGAATGACAACCTTGCTGGATAAAGGATACTTGGCTGCATGTTTTTCTCTGAAAGAGTTTTATTTTTTTATTTTATTTTATTTTTTTTTTTAAAGATTTTATTTATGTGACAGAGAGACAGCCAGCGAGAGCGGGAACACAGCAGGGAAGTGAGAGAGGAAGAAGCAGGCTCCCAGCGGAGGAGCCCGATGTGGGACTCGATCCCGGAACGCCGGGATCATGCCCTGAGCTGAAGGCAGACGCTTTAACGACTGCGCTACCCAGGTGCCCCTGAAAGAGTTTTAAAAATGACCCCCCAACCCTTTCTCTCATTCCAGGTCTGTTAGGTCTGACATAATTCTGATACGTTTGCCTTGTTACGTGAGAGATTTCTTTGCCCTGGCCACTTTCAATACTGTATCCTTGGATCTAATATTTGCAAAATGCACTATGATGTGACGTGGCGTAGGTTTGTCGTGGTTGAGCTTGGGAGGGGTCTTCTCTGTTTCTTGGACACGAATGTTTGTTTCCCTAGCTAGATTAGGGAAGTTTTTGGCTACGATTTGTTCAAATATCTCTTCTAGACCTCTGTTTTTCTCCACCCCCTCTGGGATGCCGATGATTCTGACATTGGATCGTTTCATTGAGTCAGTAATCTCCCGTAACCTACATTTGTGAGCATGGATTTTTTTAAGTCCAGCTTATATTTTCGCTTTTTCTTCTACTAACCCATCCTCCAGTTCTCTAATATGTTCCTCTGCCTCATTTACCCTGTCCGTCAGAGCCTGTAGTTTTGACTGCATTTGATTCATAGCATTTTTAATTTCTGCCAGATTCGCTCTCATTTCCGCCCTTAGAGATTCTATATTCTCATTTACATTTTCGTTAATAGTTTTTTCAATTCTACTCATCATTTTGACCATCGTTACTCTGAATTCCATTTCTGATAATTTGGTTACATCCATATCCATTAGTTCTGTGGCAGAGGCCACAGTCTCATTGTCTTTTCTTTGCTGGGGGGGATTTCTCCTTCTCGTCATTCTGATGAAGAGAGGTTGCCGGGTTGTCCAGAGCCCTAATTATTGACCAGGACCCAGGCCGTGTGCCCTTGTGTTATAGGGATCTTAGGGATGTGGACTTCTTGATTTTTCAGCCTGCCTTCTGGGGGAGGGGCCTGCCGCACCAATACTCACTCAACCCTGTTTGGGTAGGGTCTCCGTGTCTCCTCAATACTCAGCGCTGGAGATGTTCATTTGTAGGGATCCAGACGTATCTTACTGCGTCTCAGGCTGATTCCGTGGATGTTCAGGCTGGTCTGGTACCTATCCAACTCGACTCAGGGGACCAGCTGAAAAAGGGGTCCCCTTGTCCTCCGTGATTAGCTACCTCTTTTTAAGCCCACCATGGAAATAAAGATTAACCATAAAATATCTTTAATAAGCACTCGAGTTTCAGTCTGAATGTATCTTTAGGTTCAAAATGAGTCTCTTGTAGGCAGCAAATGGATGGGTCATGTCTTTTTATCCAATCTGCAACCCTGTGGCACTGTATAGGAGCCTTTACGCCGTTTACATTGAGACTGATTATTGAGAGATATGATTTTAATGATGCCATGTTGCCTGTAAAGTCTTCGTTTCTATCGATTGTGACTTTCTGTTCTGTATCACTCTTGGGGCCTTTTTACTTTTATAGAACCCCCCTTAATATCTCCTGTAGGGCTGGTTTTGTGGTTACGAAATTGGTCAATCACTGGCAATTCTGGAAGGTCTTTATCTCTCCATCAATTCTGAGTGACAGCCTTGTTGTATAAAGGACCCTTGGCTGCATGTTTTTCTCTGAAAGAGCTTTAAAAATTCCCCCCCCCCAACCCTTTCTCTCATTCCAGGTCTGTGTAGACAGGTCTGACGTAATTCTGATACCTTTGCTTTGGTTCGTGAGAAATTTCTTTGCCCTGGCCGCTTTCAATACTGTATCCTTGGATCTAATATTTGCGAAATGCACTATGACATGACGTGGCATAGGTTTGTCATGGTTGAGCTTGGGAGGGGTCCTCTCTGCCTCTTGGACATGAAAGCTTTTTTCCTTTGCTAGATTAGGAAGTTTTCAGCTACAATTTGTTCAAATATCTCTTCTGACCTCTATTTTTCTCCACCCCCTCGGGGATGCCAATGATTCTGACATTGGATCGTTTCATTGAGTCAGTAATATCCCGTAACCTACATTCTTGAGATTGGATTTTTTTTATCCCATTTTCTATTCTAACTTTCTCTTCTACTAACCCATCCTCCAATTTGCCGATACGTTTTTCTGCCTCATTCACCCTGGCCAATAGATCATCTAGTCTTGACCGCATTTGGCTCGTAGAATTTTTAATTTCTGCCAGATTCGCTCTCATTTCTGCCCTTAGAGATTCTATATGCTCATTAACATTTTCGTTAATACTTTTTTCAAGTCTACACATCATCTTGACCATTGTTATTCTGAACTCCATTTCTTTTTTTTTTTTTTTTAATGATTTTTTATTATATTATGTTAGTCACCATACAGTACATCCTGAACTCCATTTCTGATGATTTGGTTATATCCATATCCGTTCGTTCTATGGCAGAGGCCACAGACTCATTGTCTTTTCTTTGCTGGGGGGATTTCTCCTTCCCGTCATTCTGATGAGGAGAGGTTGTGGGGTTGTCCAGAGCCCAAATTATTGGCCAGGACCCAGGCAGTGCGCACTTGTTTTATAGGGACCCTAGGGATGTGGGCTTCTTGATATTTCAGCCTGCCTTCTGGGGGAGGGGCCTGCCGCACCGATACTCAGGAAACCCTGTTTGGGTAGAGTCTCTGTGTCCCCTGGGAGGGGGGATGGGGATGGGCACACTGTGAGCCAGTATTTACAGGCTTTTGTTCTCTGGCGGCTTTCCCTGGCGGTTTGCTGCGCCTCTTCTGAAAGTCAGAGCAGCAGTAGCCGAATCTCAGCCTCTGTCTCAGAACAGAGGGATCGCAAACTGCTCTCCACTGATGTTCTGGCCACTTTAATTCTGTTTCTGTTGGTGCTGCTCAACCCTGCAGCGTCCCGGGATGTGCGCCCCACACCCGGCGTCCCAGCCCTCACTTCCAGGGCCGGCGCGTCTCTGTCCTTTGTGTTTCTAACACCGCCAGCCGCCCCCGCACACTCCCGGAGCTCCCGGTCTCAGTCTGGTTCCACTGAGCGCACCAGAGCTCCGTTTCAGTATGGTCGCGCGCGTTCCCCGGCTTACGGTCTCAGTCTGCTCTCGCTGGTGCCAGTCCTCGAGTCCGCCAGCTAGCCTGTGCAGGTGGCTACTGCTTACCGGCGCCCTAACACGGCGGCTCCCTCCCCCTCCTGTTTATCTTCCAATATCTGTGTGCTGTTTTACGGCTCCCCGTTTCGTAGCTCAATATTCGGCGCTGGAGATGTTTTTTGTAGAGATCCAGATGTATCTTCCTGAGTCTCAGGCTGATTCCGTGGATGTTCAGGCTGGTCTGGTACCTATCCAACTCGACTCAGGGGACCAGCTGAAAAAGGGGTCCCCTACTCCTCCACCATATTCTCCAAAGCTCGGACTCCTCATTTTCTAACTAGAGCCTGCATGCCATAAAAAACTTGAAATTAATTTAGTGTTGTTCTTGTAACATAGCCATTTATTGGGGCCCATGAATGTGTATGTACTTCATTACATCAAATGTTCTCACCCCCAAAATAAAGAGTACAATTAATTCATTAGTGGACATTTTGTTTCCATGGGTGCCATTTTATGATAATTCCATCAATACTTTCACCACAGTAATTTATTTCCCATTTAGTCAGTGTTTAAATTTAAGTGGGATCAGGCAGAAAAAGCAGTTTTATATAATTATAATGGAGCGAATGGAGATAGTCATAGGACTTTAGCATTAGAAGTCTCATTGCAGAAGCACAGATGGGTTAGGAGGTGTTGATAAAAAATATGTCCAGGAATAAATCCTTCATAAACACTGTATTAAATTCCCAATGCTTGCATGACAATTAACTTTGTATTAATTACTCTAAGTTTCCTTATGCTTTTTATAGCTCTAAGTAGAAATCCTACAGACAGAGCAGCCTGTGAAGGCACATCTTTGTCATGCCTCATTTATTTTTTTTTTATTTTTTTATTTTTATAATGATTTTTTATTATATTATGTTAGTCACCATACAGTACATCCCCGGTTTCCGATGTAAGGCTCAATGATTCATTAGTTGTGTATAACACCCAGTGCACCATGCAATACATGCCCTCCTTACTACCCATCACCGGTCTATCCCATTCCCCCACCCCCCTCCCCTCTGTAGCCCTCAGTTTGTTTCTCATAGTCCATAGTCTCTCATGTTTCATTCCCCCTTCTGATTACCCCCCCTTTCTTTATCCCTTTCTTCCCCTACTGATCATTCTAGTTCTTATGTTCCATAGATGAGAGAAATCATATGATAGTTGTCCTTTCTCTGCTTGACTTATTTCACTTAGCATTATCTCCTTGGTCCGTCAATGTTATAGCAAATGTTGAACTCGTTCTTTCTGATAGCTGAGTAATATTCCATTGTATATATGGACCACAACTTCTTAATCCAGTCATCTGTTGAAGGGCATCTCGGCTCCTTCCCGATTTAGCTATTGTGGACATTGCTGCTATGAACATTGGTGTGCATATGGCCCTTCTCTTCACTACGTCTGTATCTTTGGGGATAAACACCCAGTAGTGCAATGGCTGGATCATGGGGTAGCTCAATTTTTTAACTTTTTAAGGGACCTCCACCTGTTTTCCAGAGTGGCTGTACCAACTTGCATTCCCACCAACAATGTAGGAGGGATCCCCTTTCTCCACATCCTTTCCAACAATTGTTGTTTCTTGCCTTGTCTATTTTTGCCATTCTAACTGGCGTAAGGTGGTATCTCAGTGTGGTTTTGATTTGAATTTCCTTGATGGCTAATGATTTTGAACATTTTTTCATGTGTTTGTTAGCCATTTGTATGTCTTCATTGGAAAAGTCTGTTCATATCTTCTGCCCATTTTTGATTTGTTTATTTGTTTCTCATGTATTGAGTTTGAGAAGTTCTTTGTAGATCTTGGATACCAGTCCTTTATCTGTAGTGTCATTTGCAAATATATTCTCCCATTCCGTGGGCTGCTTCTTAGTTTTTCTGACTGTTTCCTTGGCTGTGCAGAAACTTTTAATCTTGATGAAGTCCCATAAATTCATTTTATCTTTTGTTTCTCTTGCCTTTGGGGATGTATCATGAAAAAGGTTGCTTTGGCCGATGTCGTAGAGGTTGCTGCCTATGTTCTCCTCTAGAATTTTGATGGATTCCTGTCTCACATCGAGGTCTTTCATCCATTTGGAGTTTATCTTTGTGTATGGTGTGAGAGAGTGGTCAAGTTTCATTCTTTTGCATGTAGCTGTCCAATTTTCCCAGCACCATTTATTGAAGAGACTGTCTTTTTCCCACCGGATGTTTTTTCCTGCTTTATCAAATATTAGTTGCCCAAAGAGCTGAGGGTCCATTTCTGGGCTCTCTATTCTGTTCCATTGGTCTATGTGTCTGTTTTTGTGCCAGTACCATGCTGTCTTTGTGATCATAGCTTTGTAGTACATGTCATGCCTCATTTAACTTAAATCATTAGATTGTTCAGAAATGCATTTCTTTCCAGACCTGTTTAGGTGGTAAGTTCAGTATTTAGTAAGTTGTCCCTTGGTGCTTTTTTAACCTTCTCCAAGCCAGTGTTATTAAAGTATGGGGTTGCCATGTGGGAGGATGGGCCACCTTGGAAAACTGATCTCCAGATAGAGGCCTGTCTACAAATTTTCTAGATTAAGAATTGTACTTGCTGGTTTTGGTTTATCAAAACTGCTAAGATACAGGGTGTACATATAGTGTTCTTCAGGCAAGGGACTTGTTGATATGAAGTCATTTGTTAGCTAAGTTTTTGTCTTAGAATTTTTTTCCTGTTCCTCCTTAACAAGTCATCGCAAATACTGTTGAAGTCTCCCTTCTACACTGTCACCCCATTTCCCTCCTTCTGTTCCCAGAGAACCATTATTGGATGTATAGCTTTCCAGGCATGTCTTTGTAATTTCACTTCATTAATGTATATCTACAAACATTATATTATTTTCCATGTATTTAACTTTTAAAAAATAGTCTCATTCTGAAGGTATCCTCTCATAAAATACATTTTTGCACTAGACATTATTTTAGTTACATCCACATTGTGCATACATGTGGAGTTAGTTTGTTTGTTTAAATGATATGCAATATGCCATCATGGAAATGTACCACAATTTGTTACCCATTACCCTAGTGAAGGGAATTTTTTAAAAAAATGTTAATTTTTCACTATTGCAAACAACCAATTAGTGCAGTTTTTTTGTTATTTTTTTGTATCATTTTTGTGGGATTTGAATTCAATACTGATTATAAAGCCTGTGCTTTCCTCACTATAGCAGATTGGCTCTCAAGTGATATACTTCTGTTATAATCCAGTTTTATTTGGTGGAACATAAGCTAATGGAATTAACGTCTAAGGCTAAAATGTACAAATACAATAACCACTAACCACATATGATTATTGAGCGCTTGAAATGTGGCTAGTGCAAATTATGATGTACTATAAGTAGAAAATACATGCTAGATTTTGAAGGAAAACAGAATATAGAATACCTCACTAACAAATTTTGGGTATTGCAATGTTAATATTTTAGATACATTGGGTTAGATTAATATATCAAAATTTATTTTCTCTATTTTTACTTTATTAATGTAGCCTCTGGGAAATTTAGTTACATACATGGTATTGGACAGTGCTGATAAGGAATGACTTAGGCCGAAGTGGCCTCTGTACTTCTAGGTGCCAGGTGGGGGCAGCAGAGAGTTGCTAGACTCAGGATTCCAGGTAGGGTAGCACCAGGTAGAGGTGCTGTGCTGAGAAGCTCAGACATGCAGAATGTCAGCAAAGGGGTTAAATGGAGCTATAGCCAATAAGGATCCAGGGGTTAGATCCTGGATCCTGGTTGAGAGGGATTGCAGCCAAGGCAATTTAGAGGACATAGGGCTGCTTTAAAAATGAAAGCTCTTAATATAGCACAGCTTTGAAGTCACATAATTCTGTTTGACACCTGACTCTGAACTCAGTCAAGTTATTTGACCTCTGAAAGTCTCAGTTCTCATATATGTAAATTGGGGATAATAGCGCTTATTTTATTTTTTAGTTGAGAGCTTATCACATATACTGAATGTTTGCTATTATTATCATTTATTTTAATGAGTCATTGAGAAAGCATAAGAAATTATCTCTCCTTTTGAAGCAGTAGACTCAAGCTGCAGGTCTTACCCACAAAGGTTTAAAGATACCCATATAAAGCTCAACATGAAGTTCTCTTAGCTGAGAAGTGATACACTGGAGTTCTTACTATCTTATCTCATGCCAAGTAAGAGCCTTAAATTGATTTCTTTTTCTGGCTGTAAGCTAGTGTAATGCATGCATTTGTTCATCACGGAAGTTCCCCAGTTCCATGTTAAGCAAGCATTAGGGTTGCAAAGATTAGTGAAATGTGATTAAAATGTTTACAGTTAAGTGAATGAGATAGATGGGCTGTTACCTAGCTATTATACAAGGTGATGGGAGCCTAAGTTGACTTATTAGAGAATAATTAATTCCATGGGGAGAGTGCAGAGGGCTTCCATGATGGTGTTGAAAAGTAGAGGACATTACTGAGCTGCTTATTATTCTGTCCTATAAATTCCCCAGTCTCTCAAGGCTTAGTATCCTTGATCTTTGCCAGTGATCTCCATCACCCACTATCAAAGTGTCATCATTGAGTGTATCACCAATAGGAATTGCTCCATTTTCAAGTCATCCACTATCAAAGTGTCACCATTGACTGTATCACCAATAGGAATTGCTCCATTTTCAAGACCTGAGCTGATTTTCTTCTCAGCACTGCCCAGCCTTGCCCAGTCTCCATTTATGCAGTGGTCTCTAACATGAGATGTGGCTATTCAGGGGCTTTGCTTTGCAAGACAATTCAAAGGGGTCCAGAAAGAAAACATTAAAGCTTTTATTTACATTTAGCTTCTAATTATCCTTTTATGTTGTATATTTTTGTGTATTCTTTGTAACTACATGATATTAAAAGAGCAATGCAAATATCTAATAAACACATGCATATATTTTGAGAGTGAGCAAAATTTATGAGGTACACATAATCAAAGAAGTCTGTAGACAACTGCTTTAATGCATTATTCATAATTGGTGTTTTCTAGTGAAAGAAACCCAGTTCACACTAAGCTTATGGAGAGGACACTTACTAGATCCCTGAACTGAAAAGACCAAGTGTGTGGTTAACCTCAGGTATGTGGGCTATGATACTGTTAGAGTACCCTCACTCTGTCTCTCAGCTCTTTGTGTTGGACAAGATGGTAAATGGTATACTCTTCCACCTTAATGCCTAATAGGAAAAGACTCTTCTGAGGTAGCAGAAAATTCCTAGGGGAGACTGATTCATTCAGATATGGGCATGGAACCCAACCAGACAATCACTGAGGTCAGTGGGAACGGAGTATTCTGGCCATGTGAATTAGATCATGTTTTGGGGGAGTGAGGGTGATGTGGATTAACCCTATGGGAACCACTTGGTAAAAGTTTCCCCATGAAAGAGGAAGGAGACAGAAATGGGCATAGAGGACACATAGTGGCCTAGTTTAGAGGGGGACTGATTACCTCAGGACAGGTTTCATCCAAATATGTTAAGATCCATAGTATAATGGATAACTTTTCCTAAAATTATAACCAGCCCAGAGAAACTGAAGTAAGATGTCAGGATCATTCCTAGGCTGAGGAAAGTTTTATGTTAAATGCGCATAAAGATGACACCAAGTCTAGGCGAACATGGTTTCTAATACCCCCAAATTTACAAAAAGACTGAGATGTAATTTCTCTCTCTTTAGAACTGCCAGTGTCCTTTCTCTCAGTGTATCTTATGGTGTTCATCAAGGTAAAGGCTTTGTGGTCAGAGTGGCTTGGTTTTTCACCTTGATTCTACTATATACTAGCTGTGTATGTGCTGGCCAGTATAGCAGAATCTCACTTACATCATCTGTACTTTCTTGGTAGGATTGTAGGGAAGATGAAATGAGAATATGTAGCTTTTTCCTAGTACTTAACAGGAATTATTGTGTTGATACTACTAAAGCTACTGTTTTCCTTTTCAACCAGTTTGGCCAGATTCCTATAGTTAAGCATACAGGGCTGATTCATCTTTGGAAATGCCATGAGTCCCCATATAGCCTGGCATGTAGTAGATATTCAAGAAATACTTGTTGAATGATGAATGAGGTTATGAATGTAGCTTATTTTGTTTCAAATTATTCCCAAGGGCTCTATTATGAAATGCTGCTCAGACTTTCAGCTCTATCATGGGACAAATTATTCTTTCAACAAGAAAATTATTTCTTAGTGTTTTTCCACTAGACTTCTGAAATGTGGACCAACATTGCAGGGAAATTTTTCAGTGTGCTGGGATTTCAACACTGGGTTTGTCCTTAAGTATAAAATTTTTCAGGGCTTATTCTACTTGTTTGCAAAATACTTTGATCTTTTTTCCCCCAAAATGACCACAAAAAAACTGAATGAGCTGTTCTCATTGACCTCTCCAAAGCCTCTTTCCCAGTATGGAAATGATGAAAAGGCTGACATGGCCTGGGATTGTGTGGGCTGCTTGAAAAGAATAATTTGGGAACAAAGGTTGTGAGTTTTCTTGGGCCAACTTTGTACTATTGTGACTCTCATTGTGGAAGAAGTTGCCATGGAAAACAGTGATTTAAAAAGATAGGCTGTTCTTTTGGGAAATAGTGATGGAGAGTAAAGTGGTATACATTTGCCCACATACTGCTACGAGACTCATTTTTGATCACTTTTATTTGCCTAAGTACCTGATATGTTGGAGCTCTTATCCATCGGAAAACAAAGTGGTAACCTTCCCAAAATGCTATCAGAACTTCCAGCCTTGGAAAGTTATTATGGAGTCACTAGAGCTTTCATCTCAAACCCCAAACTGCATGCTTACTGGAGACAGAACAATGATATTGGAAGGGCGGGCTAACTTCTAAGAGAACACACATGTCACTTTGGTTTTGAGAGTAAAAAAGACAAATGAAATTGGTGATTTAAGGTCTAATTACTGATTACAACCAAAGTAACTTTGGACTTTTTGTTTAAAGATCAGAAAGGTTTTCCGGGGCAGGGGGAAGGAAACTCCTTGATCCAGTCATTACTGATGCAGTCCCTTAGTCTAGGCACTGGGCAAGATGGAAAAGACTGAATAAATTGAGGTAATGAAACTGATGTGACAATATTTACTAGAATTCAGGAGTGATGTCACCAAAATGGTGGTGTAAGAGACCTCAGCCTCTGTCTCCCAATAAAGATCAACAATTAGACAGTTATCCATGAACAAAAACAGCTCTGAGAGCACTCTGGAACCCACTTAAGAAACTTTAACACAGTGGAATAAAAAAACCTGAGAATAACCACAAAAAAAGGGAAAGAAGACAGTTTCATTTTGCCTGCATCATCCTATTCCTTAAGCTGGCCTTGCTTAGCAGCAAGAGTCAATTTCTCAGCTAGAAAGTGTTCCCCCTCCCTTGGTAATTGAGGATCCAGCTTCCCTAGCCTTTCAAGGTACCTGGAGTGGCAAAACTTAGCTGTATAGAGATGGCTAGGAACAAGGAGGAAATGCAAAGTCTTCATGTACAAGCAATATAGCAGGAGTGATGGTGGCTCCCAAAGACCTGCTCTGCAGACAAACCTGGTAGCTTTCACCACCAAAGAAACTAGTAGCCAGCACAGCTGCTATGGACTCCTTGCAGATTTCACCTCCTTTTGCCTCACAGATACTCACACTCACTGGTGCCAGCTGCCTGAGTCCCTCTCCACTCTTAACTTCTCCGCCAGCCCTTCTGGAGCCTAGGAACCATACTGTCAGCCAATCCAGACCTCTGCGGCTGTGAATGCAAGGACCCCCACTGATGTGAGCATACTCAGGGCTCACCCTTCAGGCTGTGTACCTGCCTGAACACACATCACTGTCCTCCAGTGCAGTGCACATGTCTGAGGGGAGACTGTGCCACCAGGGGAAAGCATACCCAACATTCAGGGTCTCCCAGATGCTTGTAGGCTCTGATAAAGTGTTATCTTCATTACTGTCTTGCACCACTGCACTCATCTGCACCTTCCTCTTCAGCTGTATACCTGCATGGCCCTGCCAGACCCTCATAACTGGCTTCCATTGCCATGCACACATTATAAGACCCAGCAGCCCAGGTGGTACATAATGATATCCAAGGCCCTGCAGCTGCCAGTGTGCCCACAGTTGACCCTAGCCTTTGCAGCCTTCCCTGGCTCCTACCACTATATGTGTGTTTACAACTGGCCCTTAACACTACATAGGCACTTGTAGCTGGCGTCCACACTTGAGTGTGTGCACATCACCAGCTCCAGCCACCACTGATGTCTACTCTGATCCCTAGCTGCTGGACCAGGAGGCATCAGTGAGAACCCCAGTAGCCCTTTGAGCCATTGCAGACACCCGTAATGCTCACCAAAACATGCAGTTGTTGATCTGGACCTTAAGCAGCTTGAGTAGACAGACATCACACTCTTTCACACCCAGTACTGCCACATGCCCCTACACTTGATATCTTGTACCACTAGACCCAGGGTCACAGTATGTCCCAGCATGCCCTTACCTACAGATGAAAGATCTTCCTTACAAAATGTAGTCCATAAAATCTGAAGAGGTGTCTGCTTTCAAATGTTCAGACACCTATGCAAGCTACGGGATCAAAAACAATTAAGGAAACATGACTCCACCGAAAGATTACAGTAAATTTCTACTAACTGGCCCCCAAACAGGATGTTATATATGAACCTCATGGTAACCACAAATCACAGAGATACACAAAAAATAAAGAAAAAGGAGTACAAATAAAATACTAAGGAAAGTCACAAAATCACAAAGGAAGAAAGCAAGAAAAGAACAAACAATGAAGAACACAAGGACAAACCAAATTATACCTATTAATAGAAAAATTCCTCCTGAAGAAGAACTGAGGGCTGACTAAACAACTACTGAACAACCACAAATAGTGAAAATAGCAACAGGACAGCAAGAGATGGAGATACAGTAACAAAGGGAACTCCCACCCCCAATGCTGTGAACTGCAGTGGAAAGGGATAGTACTGAAGGATTAGGAACAGATCCCTGTATCCTTGGGAAAAGAATAAAAACCGTGGTTTGTATTTTTATTTTTATACCTATCTATCATCTATCTATCTATCTATCTATCATCTATCATCTATCTATTTATTTATTGATTTTTAAAACCGGTTTTAAAAATCAACTAGCATATAAAAGAGACAGCATTAGAACTCTGCCAAGTGTCAGGGGAGCTGCAGGAAAACTCTCCAGGTCAGAGAGATGGGACACAGTTTACATTCTCCCTTCACCTTAAGAGCTCAAACCAGAGCAAGATCCAGACACCATATGGGCAGGTCTGCTCATCTCAGTGAACTTGCGACTTTGGAGAGCCCAGGGTCTACAAGCCCACACCAGCTCTAGTTGCACTGGGGCACAGAAAAAAGCAGCAGCAGTTTAAAAAGGACCAAGGAGCTATAGGAACACTCTCTCATTCCACCTTAAAAGCCCAGACTGGAGCAGGGTCTGAATGCCATGAGGGATGGGTTCAGATGCCATATTTGGCAGGTCAGATTGTCACAGAAGGCTGTCAACCTCAGCAAGCCCAGGTCCAGAAGCCCACACCAGCCCTGGTGGCACGGGGCACAGGAGAAAAAGCTGTGGCTTAACAGGGTTTAGAAACTGCTGGACTATTCTCTCCCCCTTCACCATAAAAGCCCAGACTAGAGTAGGGTCCAACTCACAGTGAACTTGTGACCTCAGTGAACCCAGGGTCCATAAGCCCACACCAGCAACCCTGTGGTGCTGGGGCAGAGAAAACAAGCCATGGTTGTGTGTGGTTGTGTGTGTGTGTGTTTAATTTTAATAAATACTTTTTACTTTTTAAATTCATCTTTTTTTCTTTTTGGTTTTGTTCTTTTAATTATTATTATTATTATTATTATTACTATTTTAAAATCCTTTCTGTAAAAAACCATGGTTTAACAAAGTAACTAGCATATACAATCACAGCTCTAGCCAGCTAGCAAAAGTCACCAAGCACACACAGTCTGCATAGGGGACACATAATAATTAAAATGTCAAAGGTAAAGGTAAAGAGAGAATCTTAAAAGCAGCAAGAAACAAACTAAAAATTATCTACAAGGGAAAAATCTATAAAACTACAGGCTGGTTTTTCAGCAGAGACTTTGCAAGTCAAAAAAGGTAGTGATATTCAAAATGCTATAAGGAATAAACCTATAACCAAGAATACTCTACCTGGCAAGGTTATCACTGAGATTTTAAGGAGAGATAAAGAGTTTCTCATCAAATAAAAGTTAAAGGAGTTTATCACCATTAAACCAGACCTACAAGAAATGTTAAAGGGATTTCTCTAAGTGGAAATGGATATAATTAGACATAAGGAAATGTGAATAAAAAGATATAAAGTATGGCACCATATACATAAGGTGTGGAGAAGGGGGTAAAAAAAGAAGAGAAGGGGAAAAAGAAGACTGTGTTTGAGTTTAAACGACCATCAAATTAATATGGACTGCTATTTACTTGGTATATTATATATGAACCTCATGTAACCACAAACCCAATACTATGATAAACAAAAAAATAAGTAAAATAAAGAGAAAGAAAGCCAAAGAGCAAGAGAGCAAGATCACAAAGAGCAAGAGAAGAAAGGAACAAAGAACTACAAAAACAACCAGAAAACAAATTTTAAAAATGGCAAGTACATACCTATCAATAATTACTTTAAATGTAAATGGTTTAAATGCTCCATTCAAAAGACAGAGTGATGGGATAGGTAAGAGAAACAAACAAACAAACAAACAAAAAACCAAAAAAAAACCCCAAGACCTATCTATAACAGACTCACTGCAGATCTAAAGAGGTATACAGACTGAAAGTGAAGGATGGAAAAACATTTGCCATGCAAATGGAAACAGAAAAAAAAAAGTTAGTGTAGCAATACTTGTATCAGACAGAATAGATTTTCAGACAAAGATTGTAACAAGAGACAAAGGGCATTACGTAACAATAAGGGGATCAAACCAACAAGAGGATATAGCAATTAAAATATCTACACACCCAACACTGGAACACCTAAATATATAAAGCAAATATTAATGGACATAAAAAGAGAAACTGATGGTAATACAACATAATAGAGAACTTTAATACTCCACTCACATCAATAGATAGATTATCCAAAGAGAAAATCAGTAAGGAAACAATGTCTTTGTAATTGGACCAGAGGGACATAAATGATATATACAGAACATTCCATCCAAAAAACAGAATATACATTCTTTTCAAGTGCACATGGAATGTTCTTCAGAATAGATCACATATTGGGCCATAAAACAAGCCTCAATAAATTTAAGAAGATTGAAATCATACCATGCATCTTTTCTGAAGACAGTGGTATGAAATAGGAAATAATCACAAGAAAAAAACTGGAAAAAACCTCACAAACACATGGTCACTAAAGAACATGATACTGAACAACTAATGGGTCAATTAAACAATCAAAGAAGAAATCTTAAAAAGTACATGGAAACAAATGAAAATGAAAACACAGCAGTCTAAAATCTCTGGGACATAGTGAAAAAAGTTCTAAGAGGGAAATATACAGCAATACAGGCCTACCTCAAGAAACAAGAAAAAACTCAAACCAATCTAATCTTACACCCAAAGGAACCAGGAAAAAAAGAACAAACGAAGCCCAGGTGAGTAGAAGAAAGGAAATAATAAAGATCAGAGCAGAAATAAATGACATAGAGGCTTAAAAAAAATGAAACCATGAGCTGGTTCTTTGAAAAGATAAAGAAGACTGACAAACTCTTAGGCTGACTCATCAAGAAAAAAAGAGAAAGGACCCAAATAAATAAAAATAGAAACAAGTGAGAAGTAATAGTGAACACCACAGAAATACAAAAGATTATAAGAGAATACCATGAAAAACTATATGCCAACAAATTGGACAACCTAGAAGAAATGGGTAAGTTCCTAAAAACATCTAAAGCTAAATGAGGAAGAAATAGAAAATCTGATCAGACCAGTGGAAGTAAGCAAATTGAATCTGTAAATCAAAAAACTACCAAAAAATAAAAGTCCAGGGCCAGATAGATTCATAAGTGAATTCTACTAGACATCTAAAGAAGAGTTAATACCTATTTTCTTGAACTATTCCAAAAAATAGAAGAGGAAGGAAAGCTTTCAAATATATTCCATAAGGCCAGCGTTATCCTGATACCAAAACCAGACAAAGACACCACAAAAAAAGAAAATTACTGGCCAGTATTCCTAATGAACATAGATGCAAAAATCCTCAACATAATATTAGCAAACCACATACAACAATACATTAAGAAGATCACTCACCACCATCAGGTGGGATTTATTCCCAGGATGCAAGGATGGTTCAATATTTGCAAATCAATCATCACGATATAACACATCAACAAAATGAAAGATCAAAATCACATGATCATCTCAATATTTTCAGAAAAAGTATTTGACAAGATTCAACATCTATTCATGATAAAAACTCAAAATAGGGTTGGGGGAACATCTCAACATAATAAAGGCCATATATGAAAAACCCACAGCTAACATCATTCTCAATGGTGAAAAACTGAGAGCTTTCCCTCTAAGATCAGAAACAAGACAGGGATGTCCACTCTCACCACTTTTATTCAACATACTAGAGTCTTAGCCATAGCAATCAGACAAGAAATAAGAGGCATCCATATTGATAAAGAAGGAGCTAAACTGTTACTATTGGTAAACAACATAATACTCTACACAGAAAATCCTAAAGACTCCACCAAAAAACTACAGGAAATAAACCAATTCATTAAAGTGGCAAGATACAAAATTAATACTAGAAATCAGTAGCACTTCTATTTACTCATAATGAAGTCTTTTCAATAAATGGTGATGGGGAAACTGGACAGCTACATAGAAAAGAATGAAACTTGACTACTTTCTAACACCATACACAAAAATAAACTCAAAATGGATTAAAGACCTAAATGTGATACCAGAAAGTATAAAAATCTTAGAACACAAGCAGTAATTTCTCTGACATCAGCCATAGCAACAGTTTTCTAGATATGTCTTCTAAGGCAAGGAAACAAAAGCAAAAATAAACTATTAAGACAGCAAAGGAAACCATCAAGAAAACTTAAAGACGGGGCGCCTGGGTGGCACAGCGGTTAAGCGTCTGCCTTCTGCTCAGGGCGTGATCCCAGTGTTCTGGGATCGAGCCCCACATCAGACTCCTCCGCTAGGAGCCTGCTTCTTCCTCTCCCACTCCCCCTGCTTGTGTTCCCTCTCTTGTTGGCTGTTTCTATCTCTGTCGAATAAATAAATAAAATCCTAAAAAAAAGAAAACTTAAAGACAACCAAAATTGGGAGAAGATATTTGCAAATGACATATCCAAGAAAGAGTTAGTATCCAAAATATATATAGAACTTATACAACTCAAGACCAAAAAACCAAACAATCTGATTAAAAAATGGGCAGAGGACCTATATTTATGCATCCCTATATTTATGCAGCATTATTTATGATAGCCAAGGCATGGAAGCAACCTAAGTGTTCGTCAGTAGATGAATATGGGTAAGGAAAATGTGGTGTATACATATACACACACACACACAGACACATGGAATGGGATATTACACAGCCATAAAAAGGATTTTGTGCCATTGGAGACAACATTAATAGACCGAGAAGGTATTATGCTAAGTAAAATAGGTCAGACTAAGGAAGACAAATACCATATGATTCCACTCCTAAAGGAAACCTGAAAAAAGTAGGATCTATAAATACAAAGAACAAACCAATGATGGCTGGGGAGGGGTGGTTGAGCAAAATTGAAGGGAGTGGTAGATACAGTCCTCCAGTTATGGAATAAGTATTTCGTGGGAATAAAAAACAGCATAAAGAATATAGTCAAGGACATTGTAATACCGATATAATGGGACAGATGGTAGCTATACTTGTGGTGAACATAGCATAATGTATAAACCTGTCAAATCAATCATCGAGCCTTACATCGAAAACCGGGGATGTACTGTATGGTGACTAACATAATATAATAAAAAATCATTATTAAAAAAAAAATAAACCTGTCAAATCACTAAGTTGTACACCTGAAACTAATGAATGTAACATTGCATGTCAACTATACTAAAAAACGTAGCCATCTTATGAAAAGAAATTAAATCTGAACATGTTCTTTACGAAAAAAAAGTCAGAATTAAGAATTATTGTCCCTTAGTGTGCAATTATTCATCAAATGTCTTGCCTTCCTTTTATATAAATCTCCTTCAGTCCATAATAATTTATTAAAAAAAGAAACCTTTATACCAGTGAAAATGGAAGCAGTACAAAATCTATGGGATACAGCAAAAGCAGTTCTAAGAAGGCAGTTTAGAGTGATACAAGTCCACCTCAAGACACAAGAAGAATCTCAAACAATCTAAACTTACACCTAAATAAACTAGAAAAAGAACAAAGCCTGAAGTTAGTGGAAAGAATAAAGATCAGAGCAGATATAAATGAAATGGAAACTGAAAAAAAAATAGAAAAGATTAATGAAATCAAGAACTGGTTCTTTGAAAAGATAAAATCGATAACATTTTATATAGAGTTGTTAATAAAAAAGGGTGCAAATAAAATTATAAATGAAGGAGAAATAACTGATACCACAGAAATATAAAGGATCTTGAGACTATTATAAGCCAACAAATGGGATAGCTAAGAAGAAATGGATAAAGCCCTAGAAACATGTAATCTTCCAAGACTGAATAAGAAGAAATAGGAAATCTTAAAAGACATATCTACTAACTAAATTGAATCAATAATAAAAAATTCCAATAAACAAGAGCCCAGGACCAGATGGCTTCATAGGTCAATCTGATCAAACATTTAAAGAAGACTCAAACTACTCCAAAAAATTGAAGGGGAAGGAATGCCTCCAAACTCATTTTCTGAAGCTAGCATTACCTTGATACCAAAACCAGAGAAAGACCTCCATCCCCAACTTATAGGTCAATATCCCTGATGAACTTTGATTCAAATTTTTTTTTAAGATTTTTATTTATTTATTTGACGGAGAGGCAGACAGCCAGCAAGAGAGGGAACACAAGCAGGGGGAGTAGGAGAGGAAGAAGCAGGCTCCTAGTGGAGGACCCTGATGTGGGGCTTGATCCCAGAACGCTGGGATCATGCCCTGAGCTGAAGGCAGACGCTTAACGACTGAGCCACCCAGGCGCCCCTGATTCAAAATTCTTAAACAAATACTAACATACTGAATTCAACATTTCATTAAAAACATACAACATGAGCACTGGGATTTTTTTCCAGGGCTGCAAGGATGGTTCAGTATCTACCAATTAGTCAGTGGGATACACTACATTAATAAAAAGGATAAAAATCATAGAATCATCTCAATAGATGCAGAAAAAGCACTTGATAAAATTCAAAAGCTTTTTATGGTAAAAACTTTTAACAAAAATGGGTAGAGAGAGAACATACCTCAACATATTAAGGCCTTATATGACAAACCTATAGCTAATATCAAACTCCATGATGAAAAGCTGAAAGCTTTTTCTTTAAGATCAGGAACAAGATGAGGTTGTGCACTCTTACCACTTTTATTCAACAGTATTGGAAGTTTTAGCCATAAGTTTTAGCAATAAAATAATAAAAAGAAATAAAAGTCATCCAAATTGTAAAGGAAGGAATAAAACTATTTGTAGGTAACACAATACTATATATAGAAAATCCTAAATACTCCACCAAAAAACTATGAGAGCTAATAAAATAATTCAGTAAGTTGCAGATTTCAAAATTGATATACATAATTCTGTGTCATTTCTATACATTAATGAGCTATCAGAAAAAGTAATTAAGAAAACAATACCATTTACAATTGCATCAAGGAGAATAAAATATTTTGGAATAAATTTAACCAAAGAGATGCAAGACCTATACTCTGAAAACTATAAGGCATTGATGAACGAATTGAAGACACAAATAAGTGGAAAATATATTATGGTCATGGGTTAGAAGAATATTCTTAAAATGTCCATACTATCCAAAGCAATTTACAGATTTAATGCAATCCCTATGAAAATACCAAGGGGCATTTTTCACAGAGCTAGAATAAATAAATGTAAAATTTGCAAAGAAAAAAGACCCCAAATAGCTAAAGTAATCTTGAGAAAGAACAAAGCTCAAGGTATTACACTTCCTGATTTCCAAACTTTACTACCAAGCTATAGTAATCAAAACAGTATGACACTGGCACAAAAACAGACACATAGATCAATGGAGCATAACAGAGAATCCAGAAATAAACCCACACTTATATGGTCAGTTAATCTTTGACAAAGGAGGCAAGAATACATGATGGAGAAATGACAGTCTCTTCAATAAATGATTTGGGAAAGCTGGACAATGACATGTGAAAGAATGAAATTGGACCATATGTGAAAATTATTATACCATATATGAAAATAAACGCAAAATGAATTAAAGACTTAAATGTAAGACCAGAATCCATAAAACTGCATGGATAAGAAATAGGCAGGAAACTCTTGGACGTTGGTTTAAGAAGATTTTTTTTGGATCTATCTCCTCAGTCAAGGGCAACAAAAGCAAAAATTAACAAATAGGACTACATCAAACTGAAAAGCTTTTGTATAACAAAGGAAGCCATCAGCAAAATGAACAGGCAAACTATTGAATTAGAGAATGTATTTGCAAATGATATAACTGATGAGGGGTTGATATCCAAAATATATAATGTACTCCCAACTCAATGTCAACAAACTAGTTAAAAAATAAGCAGAGGACCTGAATGGACATTTCTCCAAAGAAGACATACAAGTGGCCAAAAAACACATGAAAAGATGCTAACCATCACTAACGATCAGGGAAATACAAATCAAAACCACAATGAGCTATCATCCAGCACCTTTCAGAATGGTTTTTATCAAAAAGACAAAAAATAAGTGTTGGCGAGGATGTGGAGAAAAGGGAACCCTTATGCACTGTTGGTGGGAATGCAAAATGGTGCAGCTGCTTTGGAAAACATTGAAGGTTTTTCAAAAAATTAAAAATAGAACTACCATATAATCTAGCAGTTCCACTTCTGAATATTTATCCAAAACAAATGAAAACACTAACTCAAAAAGGTATATGCACCCCTATGTTCACTGCTGCATTATTAACAATAGCCAAATAGAGAACCAACCTAAGTGTCCATTGATAGATGATTGGATAAAGAAGATGTGGTGTGTGTGTGTGTGTGTGTGTGTGTGTGTGTGTCTGTAATGGAGTATTACAGAACTATGAAAAAGAGTGAAATCTTGTCATTCGTGACAACATGGATGGACCCAGAGCGTATTATGCTAAGTGAAATAAGTCAGACAGAAAGACATACCATATGATTTCACTCATATGTGGAAGCTAAAAAACAAAACAAATGAATGAACAAGAGAAAACAGAAACAGACTAATAAATACAGAGAACAATCTGGTGGTTGTTAGAGGGGTGGGAATTGGGGAGAAGGGGAGAATAAGGTAAGGGGATTAAAAGGTATAAACTTCCAGTTATAAAATAAAAATGACACAGGGATACAATATATAGCACAGGAAATATGGTTAATAATATATAACAACTTTGTATTGTGAAGATGGTAGCTAGATTTATTGTGGTCATCACTTCACAACGTATATAAATGTTGAATCACTATGTGATACACCTAAAACTAATATTGTATGTCAATTACACTTCGATTAAAAAAAAAAGCATTACATACCATGACCAAGTGGGATTTATCCCTCTGATACAAGGATGGTTCAAGTTATATGAACTAATAAATGTGATACACCACATTAATAGAATATAAGATAAAAATTGTATAGTTATCTCAGAAGATATGGGAAAGCATTTGACAAAAATACAACATCCCTTCATGACAAAAGTGCTCAACAGGTTAGATATAGAATAAACATACATTAACATAATTAAGGCCATATATGACAAACCCACACCTGACATTATACTCAGTGGAGAAAAATTAAAAGCTTTTCCTCTAAGATTAGGAATAAGTCCCTAGCTAGAGTAATCAGGCAAGACAAAAATTATAAGGTATCAAAATCAGAAAGGAAGAAGTAAAATTTTCACTATTTGCTGATATGATGTTATAAATTAAAAATCCCAAAGACTCAACTAAAAAACTGTTGGATCAGGGACGCCTGGGTGGCTCAGTTGGTAAGCGTCTGCCTTCAGCTCAGGTCATGATCCCAGGGTCTTGGGATTGAGTCCCTCCCTTCTCCTCATGCTCTCACGTGCTCTCTCTCTCTCTCTCTCTGACAGATAAATAAAATGTTAAAAAATGTATAAAAACTGAAAACAAACTGTTGGATCTAATCAATAAATTCAGTAATACTGCAGGATATAAATAGCTGAATACACAAACATCAGTTGCTTTTCTATCCACTAACAGTGAAACATCTAAAAAATAAACTATCCCATTCACAATAGCAGCAAAAACAATAAAATAAAAATAAATTTATCCAAAGAGGTGAGAAACCATAGGATTTTGTGGAAAGAAATCAAAGAAGACAAACAAATGGAAGGACATCTTATGTCCTAGCTACCTAAAGCCATCTGTAGATTCAACACAATCCCTATCAAAATTCCAATGGTATTTCTTTCATAGAAATAGAAAAAAATCTTAAAATTTGTACAGAACCAAAAAAGACCCCAAATAGAGCAATCCTGAGAGGAATAAAAGTGGAGGCATTGCATTTCCTGATTTTGGACTACACTACAAAGTTATAGTAGTTGAAAAAGTAGGATACTGGCATAAAAAAGACACAGAAATGAACCGGAAAGGATAGAGAACCCAGAATTAACAGCCCACATTTATAGTTAATATTTGTAAAGGGAGTCAGGAACATTCATTGTGTTAAGGATACCGTCTTCAACAAATGGTGCTGGGAACACTGGAAAGCCACATGCAGAAAAATAAAATTGGACCCCTGTCTTATGCCATTCAAAAAATTATTTCAAAAGAAATGGGTGAAAGGGGGGGGGTTCAAAAAATAAAAAGGAAAACTCCGTACATGAGTAGGTGGTGGACTGCTTATCTTGTTTCCCAGAGTTTAATCCCAAGGCTGCATTTCCTCCACGAACCCTCCTTTCATCACTTATCCACAGGTAAAAAACTGCTTGGGCACATAGCAGATAAGGAAGGAAGGGAAGGAAGGAGTGAGAGACATTCTATCATCAAGGAAGCTGCAAGAGAGATATACTGTGGGCAAAAGACGACAAGAAGAGGAAAGATAGATGCACATTCTGTTCTATTTATATTTCCTTTCCTTGCCTCTAAGATTATCCTAATCCTAAGTAGAAAACAGACAATTGGGCTCTTGTCTTTCCCTTTTCTCAACTCCTAACTTGGCAAAGATTGCAACCTTAGCTTGCTGGTATAGCTTCTGAAGTTAAAGCCGCCATGGAAAGCAGTAAGACTCTGACTTTCCACTTTTGACCCTAATCTTGACACAGAACTATCTATTTCATGTGCATGCTATTTGGCCATTATGAGGTCTGTTAGGATATGGAAAAAAGAAAAATATATAACTCAAAATAGACCAAAGAATTAAGTGTAAGACTTGAAACTATAAAACTCCTAGAAGAAACAGGGAAGGAGCCCCCTGATGTTGATCTTGACAAAGACTTTTTGGATATGACACCAAAGGCACAAACAGCAAAAGAAGAAAAAAAACCAAGTAGGAACACATCAAATTTAAAAGCTTCTGCACACCAGAAGAAACAATAAACAAAATGAAAAAGCAAAACTGGAGAAAATTTTTGCAAACCATGTATTGAATAAGGGGTTATGAGCCAAGCTCTATAAAGAAATCCTATAACTCCCTGACAAAAAACTGATATGGTTAAAAATAGGCAGAGGAACTGAATATACATTTTTCCAAAGAAGGCATACAGATGGTCAATAGACACATGAAAAGATGTTCAACATCTCTAGTCATCTGGGAAATGCAAATCAAAAGCACAGTGAGATGTCACTTCACCTGGTAGAATGGCTATCATCAAAAAAGAAGAGATAATAGTGTTGGATGTGGAGAGAAGAGAACTGTTATGTACTGTTGGTAGCAATGTCAATTGGCACACTCATTATGGAAAACAGTATGGAGGTTCCTCAACAAATTAAATTTAGAACTACCACAGGATTCAGCCGTCCCACATCTGAGTACATATTCTGAAGAAATAACTGTTTATCGAAGAGATATCTGCACTCCCATGTCCATTGCAACATTATTGACAATAGTCAAAATACGGAAACAACCCAAGTGTTGTTCATCGAGAGATGAATGAATATAGATATGTACACACACACACACACACACACACACACACACACACACACACACAAATAGATTCCAGCCATTAGAAAGGAGATCCTGCCATTTGCAACAACATGAATGGAACTTGAGTGCATAATGCTAAATGAAATAAATCAGATATAAATAAATACTGTATGATATCGCTTACATGTGGAATCTTAAAAAGTGGAACTCATAGCAATGGAGTAGAATGGTAGGATGGAGGTCGAAGAATGGGTTGGTCAAAGGGTGCCAACTTACAGTTATAAGATGAATAGGTTTTGGGGATCTAATGTACAGCATGATGGTCACAGTTAACAGTTCTGTATTGTTACTTGAAAGTTGCTAAGACAGAAGTCTTAAGTGCTTTCACCACAAAAAATGAGGATTACATGAAACTAATGATGGTAATCTTGCTATAGGTAAGTTTATCAAATCAACACGTTATACCCTTCAACTTACAGAATAGGTCAATTTTATCTCAATGCTGGAAACTCTCCTCCTCCAAACCCCCCAAAACCCCAAAAGTACAACTCAAATCATGTTTCACCAGTGGGGTCAAGGAGAAGAAAGATTTTGCTGGAAAGATTAGACATTCCTTAGGTCTGACCTGTAGGATAGGAATTGCATTTGAATATGGCAATTTATATTTGCTCCAGTGCTGGGAGGAAAATAAATAATAGTTTGTGTGTTCTGGGCAGAGAATAAGGGCCCACAGTTCCTGAGTAATGTTAGACAGAAAAGGGTTTGCAGTAGGGGTATGGTTGTTAAGTACAGTAGAAAAGTTGCCCATCTTTTTGGCTGAACTTATTGTGGTAATGTGGATGGAACTGAAAGATAATACAAGCATATGTATGAGCCTGTTGAGGCTACTTATAATCATGTGATCAATCTGTTGGTGATCTGTCTCCAAGGCAGTGATTTAAGCTGGAACAGGAAATATTTTCACCAAAAAGAGAAGTTAAGGAGATTAGGCTAGATTCTGGTCAAGGTCTCAAGTGGAAATACAAAAGGAATGGTTACACTTTCTTCTGCTCTTTCATCCCACCTCTACCTTTAGCTCTATCAGAGAAAGGCAGCAGGCTTACATGCATGTGTTGAATTACATAGCTGTTGATTTGAATGGAAAAACTTTGTGAAAGAAAAACAATGAAATGAACTAATTTATAAGGATGATTTCAGATATTGTTCGTGAAGCATCAAGAAGTGATTTTTTTAAAAAAGTAGTTTCCATGCCCAATGTGGGGCTTGAACTCATAACCCTGAGATCAAGAGTCACATGCTTTTCCAACTAAGCCAGCCAGCAACCCCAAGAAATTATTTTAGATTATATACCTAGGAATGGGGAATGTATGGTATAGGTTATGGAAATCATTGGGATTGTCTTCCTATTACCAGGAAATTTCACTCAGTGATGATGGTAATCTGGTATTTGTACAGGGATCTAAGCTTTTCAAACACTTTTATATACTTCTCTCATATGAGGTACATAACCACCCTGTAAGGTTTGTAGAGCACATATTATTCCCCTATGACAAGTAACAGACTCACACAGACCCAACAGACTTGCTCAAGGTCACATATTCAGGTAAAAGGCGGAGCTATGCCTGGAACCCAAATCTCAATACTGTGAGCGTTTTTTTCCACTTGGTTTTAGCATGACTAGCAGATGACATTCTGCTTGACCTGGAGCAGGTTTAAATGACTCAGACTTCAGAAAAGGTGCTGGAACTTCCTTCCCTAGTGGGCAATTCCAGCGTACTATCCTTTTCAGAGGAGCAGCTAGGGTAACAGTGGGAAGAGGGTACCTGCTGCTTCTTTTCAAGAGGAAGAACAAGATGGTTTAAACAGACTTGAAGGTGAACATTTCCCTTTGCAAATATTTGTTTTGAAAAAGAGAGACAATTTGGTAGCAGACTAGTGCAGAGATAATTATGATGGCTTGAATCAGTTGAACTCTTGGTGGATAGTTTTATTTCCCCAAAATTATGCTTGTAGAGTTTTAAGTAACATCGTTTCTCAAAATATCTAAAAAAAAATGAACAAATCAAATTCCAATTAATTTTATGGATCTAATATTGCAATGATGTATTTAGTCAAATATAAATACATTTACTCAGAATATAAGCATATAGGAGAATGGGCAAAGATAGCTATATCATCAGAATTAATATTTTATGTTTCCTTCATTGATATTTATTTTCTGCATCAAACAATATTAACCAGGTATATTTCTGTGAATAATATCCATAAGTAGAACAAGCATTACTAATTTTTGGAGGGCTCTTGTTTTGTTTTCAATTTATAAGGCTACAGTAGAGTTGAGAATTTCTTTTGTTAGTCAGGCGCCATTTCCATATGGGCAACCAACATTTCCCACCCAAGAGGGAGCATTTGTTTGTAATAACAGTCATTGGTCTTGGGGAGCTGTTTAAGGTGAAACAATGTTCCTGACTCTCTCTTTCCTCAGGACCAAGGGTTGGTTCTCATTAGTTATCCCAACCAACAACGCACAGGCAGGGCACTAGACTGACACCATCTCAGTCATTTGATCTGAATCAGGCTTCAGATTTTATCTCTCACCTGATTTGTGACTTTATGGAGAAGCTTGAAGAATGGACTTTCCTTACTTGGATGGGTTCTCAGGGTTCTGCTTGTGGGTTGACCTGGTGGGGACATGGGTCACAAGGACTGATGTACACCTCTGGGTCAGCTGAATTATACAGAGCCTTTACTAACAGTGGTAGAAAGCAGCTTAACTAGGAGTTGACTGCCAATTCATGGTCGAGGGGTGAAATTAGGTCTTGGAGCTGGAGTAGTGTCTAAGGTCCAAAGGGAACAACTGATAATATAAGTAAGAAACAGGGTCAGATGTGGAGAGGTGGGTCTGGGAATAACTTTGGTAGTTGAGTAGGAGGTAAGTGGGGCTAGTGGTTCAGGAAAAAGGCCATGAATAAGGAGAAGCTCTGGAAACCTGTGGAGACATCTGAAGAAGGGTAAAGCTGATCTGTTCAAAGAAAAGGCTAATTGCTACAAAAACAAAATGAAACAAAAACCTTTTCTAAGGAGAAAGTTAAGGAACACCTCCAGCATGGGCTCAACAGTGGACAATCCATCAAGTATATGATGGGAGATACTGCTCCTGAGCGTTGCAACCAGGCATCGGGAGAGCATTAAATACAAGAGGGCCAATGTGATGGCGAAACCAAACTGAAAGAAATGAGCCTAAGTGTTTCTGTTTTTCAGGTTCTGTGACTGAGAGGTGAAAAACTCCCAACAAGGATTTCATTTCTTTAAATTAGCCTTGCGGCTTTTCTAAAAAAAAAAAATTACAAGATTGGAATTGTTGTTCAATACAATATCGAGTGGTTTCAGCCTTTAGTGATGCAGATAGTTGTCTTTTCTCTGTGTCTCTGGATCTCTCCACTGACTGGCCCCTGCAGTAGGACTTTCTTTGCAGATGGTATGTCCTCTCCACTATTAAAATTTGACGTGTACCTATAAAGAGTTTTATATGAATGCATACCTGTGATCCTATCATACACATTTTGAGGCTTTCTAGGACTTAAAGAGAAGGTCTTTATTCTACCCTTCCACTTGATTGCTGGTTTGGCCACATAAAGAACTTTTGAGATGATGGAGATTTAAGGGGCCTAAATTGGGGCTTATACAGAATTTAAAGTCATCATCCTATTTTCAGCCCCCTCTATAGCATTGGGTGACTCCAGTTCCTGATTCTTTCAGAAAGTCACATCATTTGGCTCCTCACCAGTGTCTGTCCTCACATTCTTCCTTGTTGTTGAGCCATTTACCAATTCTGTACCAGATTTCCATCTTCACGTGGGTGGTGCCTTGGAGATTCATTAGGGCAGAGTGTGTCAATCTGTTTCTCATTCTAGTTATTTTGGGTCCTTGATTAAATCCCTCATGAAGCCATATTGGGTTTTATACTTTAGGCCACTTCAGAGTAGAAACCATTATACTAAAAAGGACATTAGCAAGCACCTGGGTCAGTATTTACCAAAGAGGGTTAGAATATCCCTAATGGCACAGGAATAATATAGTGGTACAAGTGGTGCATAGCCAAGTAGGTTTAAGTATGTACTTATTTTAATGTATTTTTGAAAAATTACAACTATTGTATCAATTAGGATTGCGTTTAGGTATATGTAAATTGAAGCTACATTAAAACATTGAGTAGACTTAAAAATACTAAGCAAACAATATAAGGAGTCTAATAGGAAAAAAGTAATCAAGAAGGTGGCATAAAATTAATAAGATTTCAAAAACATTAACTTATTTTACAGAGGTAGGAGAAGCTTAGAGAAATTATGTACGCGTGCTTATTAAGAACACTTAATAATGGGCTCTGGAATCAGCTCTTGCTAGAATTTGAATCCTAACTTCACTTTATACTAATTGGGTACTTAGCAAGTCATAAAACCTTTCTAAGTTTTCTCATCTGTAAAGGGTGATGAAAATATCCAAGGTTTGGAGGCGCCTGGGTGGCCCAGCAGTTAAGCGTCTGCCTTCGGCTCAGGGAGTGATCCCGGCGTTATGGGATCGAGCCCCACATCAGGCTCCTCTGCTATGAGCCTGCTTCTTCCTCTCCCACTCCCCCTGCTTGTGTTCCCTCTCTCGCTGGCTGTCTCTATCTCTGTCAAATAAATAAATAAAATCTTAAAAAAAATTCCAAGGTTTGGAGGATTAAATTAAAGGGGTGCTATCTGGCACGTAGTAAGTGCTCAATAAACATTAACTATTATAATTATTAGCAAATGGTACAGTATTGAATCCTCTGGTCAGTTTGTTAAAAAAATAGCAGAAAAAAAAAAGGTTGAGTGAATGGTCAATGTTGAAGGAATTGTCCGTGTTGAGACTGATTCCCACAGGTAAGGGTTTCTCATCTCGGGCACTATTGATATTTTGGGCAGGATAACTCATTGTTGTGGACTATTTTGTGCATCCCTAGCCTCTGCCCACTAGATGTCAGTAGCCTTCCTCCTAGTTGTGACAACCAAAAATGTCTCTAGACGTGACTAAATGTCCCCTGGAGGGCAAAACTGCTTCCTAGGAGAATCACTGTTACAGGCTAATAACACTGTAGTTGATGACTAATAGGTTGTGATATAATCAGTCTTCTTTGGGGTTCTCTTTAGACTTCTGGTAGCATAGGGTAGTTGAAGGAACAGGGCCTTAGGAGTGCTCAAACCTGAGCTTAGATCCCAGTTCTGTCACTTATTTGCTGTGTGACCCTGGGTAGATTATTTAATTTTAGGCTCTTCATTTCTAAGAGGAATAGCAGTGCCTCCCTACTTCTCTGAGCTATGTTAGAAACCACATGCAGCATTGTGCCAGACATAATCCAGGCGCACTATATGTTAGTCCCTAGTCTCCCTCTGGCTCTTCTTCCCCTTCCCGCAATGGGGGCTGTTATACAGGAGGACCAAGGATGGAAATAGGTGACATTTCGGGTCCAGTTTCTAATCCCTGACCCAGATCAGAGTTCCTGTGAGTTCCATAAATGTGGAGAAGGATAACATTTCAGGTTTGGCCATAAGGAGTGCATAATAAGTTTGTAGGAGGAGACTTCTAAGAATGCGTGTATTAGCCCATAATTTACAACACACTGCTGAAGTCCTTATTCACAAAACATGGAGACTGCCTCCAGAGTGTCAAGGGCAGAAGGTGGCCATCAAAGCTTGGCCTACTTGCTTTTGGACCTTATTTCCACTGGCATCCTGAAAAGTGATTCCTTTGGGGAAACTGAGGGAACAATAAATATACCTACTTTCAGGCCATTCTATAGATTTGTGGAGTGATTTGGGTGACCGTCACATTTCTTTATGGGGATGACCCTACAGACTTAAACTCTTATCAGCTTGGATCCTTTTTTTTTTTTTAAGGATTTTATTTATTTATCTTGAGACAGCGCTAGCAAGTGAGCACGAGAGAGCACATGTGAGAGAGGGAGAGAGAAAAGGAGCGGGGGCGGGGAGGGAGAGGGAGAGAGAGAGACTTCCTGCTGAGCAGAGAGCCCGACATGGGCCTTGATCCTAGGACTCTGGAATCATGACCTGAGCTGTAGGCAGATGCTTAACTGACTGAGCCACCCAGGAGCCCTCAGCTTGGATCCTTATTGCCAACCTACAGCAAGCACACAACTCTAAATCTGGACGCTGCTAGCCAGCCTGGACATAGTGCTCTTGTACAACACAGGTGGGAGGATTTGTGCAGTGAATGGCTGAGGGAAAGCTCAATACATACTGTACAGGGAAGGAGTCTGAGGCTGTCAGTGTGAGAAGTGCAGGAAAAGGAACATCACAACGCTGTCTCAAACAAAACAGTGCTAAGGGGCTTGCTGGGGAGCTACTCAAGTAGAACCACATTGCATATGGAAACCAGAGACAGGAGCAATAGACAGCAGGTGGGAGAGACAGCGGAACGAGTGCTGGATTGTTTACCTTCTTGACTTGGCTTTGCTTCTTAATAGCAGTCTGCAAATCGCTTTATCTTTTGGGACCTCAGTTTCTACCTCTACAAAACAGGAGTTTACTTTGCCTTCCTCTCAGGGTATTGTCAAAATTAAATGAAGCAACATATGTGAGTGATAAATTGGAAGCCCTGAGTGTGGCAGGTGTTACCTAAATGAGGCCTAATGGAGCATTAGAGTCCAAAAAAGCAAACGTTAAGAAGCAGCACAATTTACAAGTGGGAACAGCACTAATGATGAATGTGTTAAGTGTGTGTGTGTGTGCCTGAAGATTTATATGCATTATTGATAATCTTTACAGCTTCTGAAATATGGTTAAATGACAGTCAATTAATAGAATTTCTCCTGCCAGGGAACGTGGGTGACTCTTGGTTTCAGCTCACATCATGATCTCAGGGTTGTGGGATCGAGCCCTGAATGGGGTTCCATTCTCAGCGAGGAGTCTGCTTGATATTCTTTCCCTCCCCCCACTCATGCTCTTGTGTGCATGCTCGTGCTCTCTCTCTCTCTCATTCTCTCTCTCTAATAAATAAAACAATCTTTAAAGAATAAAAGAATTTCTACTGCCATTTGATGGGGTAGATTTGGGAAGATGAGTTTAATAGTGTTGTTAGGAACTTGAGTTCTGGTGGTTTAGCCCCTAAGGACAGAACAATTAAAAACTCTCTCTCGACCCCATATAGAAGCGGAGTGCTAGCTTTCTGGGCTGGGCACCCCTTGATTTTGAGGAGAAGCTGGATGGTTATTGAAGGCAACTAATATATAGCTAGGGAGGAACAGGAATAAATCTTAAAAAAATGAACCTGGCTCAGTAATTCTTTGTGAGGATAGATGCATTTATCCCTCTCCAGCTAGAGATTTTAGTATCTTCCGAGTTCCAAATGCATCATGAATATATGTCTCACTTGTAGCTCTCATAACATGGGGTTGTAATTATTTGGTTTTACTTAGACTGGATGCTTCTTGAGGACAGGCCCTGTATCTGATTTACTCTTGGATTCCATAATCTGGTTCACTGTCTGTTGCAGAGTGAGGGCATGCAAATATTTGAAGGAATAAATGAGGAATACCCACCTTCTACATCCCCTTCCTCCAGGAATAGCTATCCAGGAGGATTTAGACCTATGGTTGTCAGCTGGGGTCATACATCATCCTCCTGAAGGAGTAGGGGGGCCCACTTCATGTCCCACTTCATGTCTCATGAAAGGCTGGAAATGAAGTTTTAAATTAGGACCATATTTTTTGTTGATGGGAAAAGAGCTGTCTTCCAGATAGTTCTGTGAGGTTCTGTTGTGCCGGCTGGTTCTCATTTTCTCTTTGATTGGTTTAAAAGCAGATTCAAGTTGAGTAGTACAGCAGAAACCCATAGAGCTAATTGCCTTAGAGGCAGCCAGCAAGATTGCTGTGTGGTGATGCAATTGTATAATCCTTTTAAACATAAGATTGTCATTTGTAGTGATTTGTAATGATCAGATAAGCCAGTAAAACACCTAATGTCCATTTTCTCTTCAAACATTTAATGAAATAGACATGGCATTATATAAGTAGAATTAAACAGAGTTGTTTACAATGTGTGTTTACTGTTTTTGGTCAGTTATTTCAGGACCATTGTTTCTGACAGGTTATTTTGCCAGTGGTGTAAACCTGCTGAGACCATTGTTCACAGTACTGGGATAAACTATGGACATGGTGTATAGATAATAATATTGTCACAATTGCAGGTTTGTCACTAGATTTCAATAATTCTCCTACCTTAACTAAATTTGAAGGTGATCGAAATTCATTTTGGAAGTCCTTTAGAAATAATTGGTATTTTGTGTGGTCATAGGGGTGCTCTCTGCTGAATGGTAGAGAAATCAGTGTAAAATATGTGCCTCTATCACCATTTTTGGTCTGATTGCTCTTGTTCTCAATTCATTTGAGTATTTCTATCAGACTGGTTAATGTTATTTTACCTTAGCCTCGTGGTGTTTGATTTGTATGCATCCTAAGAACATTATAGCCTCAGGTAGTTCTGAGTCAATGCAGCAGGAAAGGATAAAAACGGCTTTACTTATGCAATTAACTTTCTTTTCTTTCTTTTTTTAAAAGAATTTATTTATTTATTTGACAGAGAGAGAGCGAGCACGCACGCGGGTGCTCACAAGCAGGGGGAGTGGCAGGCAGAGGGAGGGGGAGAAGCAGGCTCCCCACTGAGCCGGGAACCTGATGCCAGGCTCAATCCCAGGACCCTGGAATCCTGACCTGAGCCAAAGGCAGCCACTTAACCGACTGAGCTGCCCAGCCCCACAATTTACTTTCTTAATCAACATTTACACTTGGTAAAAAAATAAAAAGTAGAAGAAACTATGAGTGATTCCCTGGAGTTTGCCCTTAGGCTAAATTTCTTAATCATTTGGAGAAAAGTCAAATCTGAGAATTATTTGCAGCAGGGAGGTCCTACAAAAGGTGAAGTGGTTTGTATATGTATTAGTCAGGGTTCTCCAGAGAAACAGAACCATAGGATGGATATATTTATAAATGTATCTATCTATATCTATATGTAAAACTATACAGAGATTTATTATAGGGAACTGTCTGTGTTGATAGAGTCTGAGAAGTCCCAAGATCTTCAGCTGGCAAACTGGAGACCCAGGAGAGCGTATGTGTATATCCAGTCCCAAACCCAGAAAGCTTGACACTCAAGGAGAGCCACTGTTTCAGTCTGAGTCTGAGGCTGGAAAAGACCAATATTCCAGCTCAAGAAGTCAGGAAGGAGGAGTCCCCTCTTACTCAGTTTTTGTTCTGTTCAGGTCTTCCATTGATTGGATGAGGCCCCTCCGCACCATGGAGGGGAATCTGCTTTACTTAGTCTACTTAGTTGACACATGAAATTAATCATCACAGGATGTAAGAAGGCATTCTTCAAGAATCCCCTGATTCCGCTAGAATTTGGTTCAACAATGATCAAGAGCCTCAGCTGACACAGATTCTTTCTACAGAGTGTAAAATAAGCATAGATCTGTACTTATCCACTTGTCAATTTTAACTGGATAACAGAAGATACCTGATGATCAAGCATTCAGTTAAGAAAAATGTGACAGCTTTAAGATGCAACTAAAGCAAATTTAAATTTGCTTTTTAAGAAAAGAAGGCAGCTGTTAGGCATCCCTTCTGGGATGGCATTTGAGGAGTTCTGTGGATCCACTCGTCAGTGAAACAAGGATAACTACTGAAAACTATAAAATAAAGCCCCACAATTTAAATTCTACATATTTTTCTAGGGACATACAGCTAATGAAGAAACATTTATTCAAGAAAATCTCTTAAAACTGAACCCTGAGAGTCTGTGGCACTTGAGCCATGACCTGTCTTCTCCCCATCAGCTTGACAGAAGCTGTACTTCTAGTCAGTGTTGCCAAGAAGATGGGGTTCTCTCTCCCCTGAGTTCCTGATCAAGGGATGCATTTCACCAGGAGGGGTAGGTATCCCCACTTTTCATCCCTTCAAACTCTGACTTGAAGAAGCTAACTTACTGTTGAGTGTGACTGGGAAGTCAGAGAGTTCCCTTCATCTACCCAACCACAACTCATAGGGCAGAAGATTTCTTCCAGATGTGGCAGACCAAGAATACTGAGGTCCCAAATGCCCTTGTCCCATTTCACTTGTAGAGCAGAGATTCCAAGCCAGGAGAGGTAAGCCAAGAAAATCAGAAGCTACCACACCTCCCCAGTGCTTGGAATAGGAGCTTGAAAATTTTGCCCAAGGAGAGAAGTAATCCATATGGAAAGATGAATCTGAAGTTCTTCCCAAAGGGACTGATTTTATTTGAAAAAAAAAAAATGTGGGGAATTTTAAACCTAAGGATGCTCTCAAAAACAATGGAAATTTTTTAAAAATGGAAATTTTGGTGGAAGCAATTTAAGAGGCAGTAGGTAATTGCTCTGAAGTAAGAGCAATAAGCTGAGTCACAAACCAGCTAGTTTACCAGTGAAAACTGGAGAGGGACAGCTAAGAAAGAGCCTTCTTCAGATTAGAACAAACCTCCAAGACTGGTCCTAAACACTACTACTGCCTGAATTTAATTGAATGGGATTATGGAACAATTTATGCCCAAGGGCATTGTTGAAAACAGTAAAGCCGTCAAATGGCAGTTAGTGGAGTGGAACAGTGGAGTGTAATACCAAATGAGGTAGACATTTTAACAGAGATCAGGGAAAGAGACAAAGAGAGCCCAGCTAAAACTTTACACTGTCATCCAAGAGGCTTTGTCTCTGGTGGGGAAATAGACATTCCTAAAATAGTTTATCTAAGTGTATAGACATGTAAAAAAGCAAACTACAATGAGAACAAGCCCAGAGAATGGGGATAGGAATCAGTATCCAGGGTTTCTACAATATGTTACCTAAAATGTTCAGTTTTTAACAAAAAATTTTGAGACATGCAAGGGAATAGGAAAGTGTGACCCATATACAGGGAAAAAAGTAGGCAATAGACATTGCCTGTGTGAGGGCCCAGATGTCAGATTTAACAGACACACTTCGAGGCAGCCAGTATATATGTCCAATAACATATGGAAAGGAATGGAAAGGAAAGGAAAAAGGAAAGACAAAGGAAACCATGGTTAAGGAAGTAAAGGAAGGCATGATGACAGTGTTTCATCAAATAGAGAATATCAATAAAATATATAAATTGTAAAAGTGCATCAAATTGAAATTCTGGAGTAGAAAGTACAATAATTGAAATGAAAAATTGACTCAGGCTCAACAGTAGTTTTGAACTGGCAGAAGAAAGAATCATCAGACTTAGATTGATAGAGATTATACAGTATGAAAAACAGAGACCAAAAAAAAAAAAAAAAAAAGAGAGAGAGAAGAAAAAGAAAGAAAAAAAATGAACAGAGCCTAAGAAAAGTGTGGAAAACCACCAAGCACACCTACATATGTGTAATGGGAGTACCAGAAGGAGAGTCCAGAGAAAGAAGAAAAAAAAATTCCAAAGAAATAATGGCAGAAAACTCTCCAAATTTGATGAGAATCATTAATCTACATACTTAAGAAGCTCAACAAATTCCAAGTGAGATATACCCAAAGATTCACAACAACACATCATTGTAAATACCATAAAATCCAGACAGAAAATCTTGAAATCATCAAAAGAAAAACAATTTCTCATGTACAAGGGGACACCAATAAGATTAACTGCTGACAGAAACAATGGAAGCTGTAATAATGCAACTGTCCTGAGTAATGCTGAAGTACGTAAGTCATAAGTTAATAGAGGTGCAGCCCCAGAAAAGAACTTCCACGTATGATAAATTACATGTCAATACTTCCTAATCCTGTGTGCATTGCAGGCATCACCAATCAATTGCAGTCCTTCTTCCTTTGGATTTAGTTTCAGCCTCCGAAGCCTCACAACCAACCATCCAGGTGCCTACTGCCAGTCAACCAGAACATACATAAGAGTTGAAATACAGTTTTTATCATGCTAGCCTCATTTCACAGGTGAGGAAACCAAGGGCTAGAAGTCATAGAGGTAAAGGCAGATGCAGAAGTAGCTTCCAAGTCTCCTGACAACTGGTTCACAATACCGCTCTGCATTTGTTCAGATCCAGCCAGCATCATAGGTTCTTTTAACTTTCTATCTCAGGAGCTTTGTGGATTTTAAACAACCAGACAACCTTGTTTGTTCTATTCTATATGAACGGAGAGCTTGTTAACTGGATCATTTATGCTTGAAAGGAATGATTAATCAGTACTGAAAGAGGTTATATATCTATATCTATATATCTCTATCTATCTATCTCTATATCTTAGAGTAGTATATACATCTTAAAAAATTCCCTTTCATATTTCAGGCTTCCCTGAGATTTCCCTGGGGTTCAAATCTTTGTTCCTGAAGCACGCTTTTCAGTCTTCTTGAAGGTAGTAGAATTGGCTGAGATAAGAAAGCAGTTTCCTGCCATTCTTCCCCCCGCCCACACACAGGGGGCATCTTGTTGGTGAAACTAATCATAACTAGTACTTCAGAGGGAGTTTTAATTTCCATGGATAAAGCCTCTCATTTGTCTCAAGTTTTGAAGATGGAACTAGCCAGACCAACTGCTGCCTGAGGTTAGCAAACTACAGCAAGTGTGTATTTAGTTCATACTTACAATACACCTGCCAACAGGAATTTGACAACGGAATGTACCTCATGTCTTTGGGTTTTTATTTATTTAGTTAGGTTTCCCCCTCTCTTTCCTCTCTTGGTTTGAAAAATCAGATCTGAGAGTTCAGCTGGCTTGGTAAATTAGTTATGTAACAGAGTCTCTTGCTCCTGCCTAAAGTGATGGGAGATATCAGTGGTTGAGTTAGCACGAATTACAGTTCCAAGGAGAATTCAACAAAGCCTCCACTATCCCCACCTATCCTCTTCTCATGCAGTTCTTGGCCTCTCCCAAGCCAATCCCTGCATCCTGGAAGGCTTTCACAGGCTTACGATCTGGGTGAGGTTGATGTTGGCGTTCCAGAAAGCTGGGACTGCAGCTGTTTTCTCTTGATGACACTAATGCCAGGTACTGCTACCGCTGCATTCTACTTTCCAATCTCCTGCCCATCTTACTGATTTTGCTGAGGCGAGCTTACAGTGAGAACTTCTGGATAATATCTATCTCAAAAGATTGCCTACAAGTACTTTGTAAACAGTTAAGTGCTGTATTTCAGTTATTATTTTAGCTAAATCCACTCCGATTGTTCCTACAAACACATCTGTGTGAAATTTGGTAGATGGAAATGTAAAAATCGGTCTCATCTGTTGGTTTCTTTTTGATGCAATTCCTGTTTCTTTTCAGACAACAGCCCCCTAAGCTGGGAACAGCTTGCAGTGTTGGTACTGGGAGTGTGGACAGCCACTAGCGGTTTCAGCTGGAGTTCAAGTCCTCTTACATTGAGATTGGGTTTCCTCTTCCCAAAGCCCTGCTCTATTAGAGGCTGGAGATGTTTGTATTTTGCCAGCCTGCTTGGAGTGTAGCCATCTGCCATTCACCTTTCATGCGACTTTGTTATGGCGTGTGTGCAACATCATTATTTCATTATTTCATTGCATCACCCTGGATGCCTTTACCTTCTATTTTATATATAAACAAAAATGAAACATACATTATTTATTCCTTTATTTATTATAATTTAGGGAATGGTTCTTTGCTGGCTTTGTGTTTGGGGCAGTGTGCAAGTGTTTGATGTTTAACATAGGAACAAGTATCTCCTTTGTAATAAATCTCTGAGAGTGTTTTCAGAATTGATAAATCCTGGGCCAATCAAATCTCTTCTGAACTGAGAGGAGAGTTTCAAGATTTAGCAGGGACTTTGTGAATGTTGAAGAATATTAACTTCATCTAGATTTTCACTCGAGTCCAGTTTCAACATTTCCATGATTTATCTCTGGACCATTCTCTATGCCAAACTCATAATCTCTTTAGGGTCAATAGAAACAAACCCACAAAAACCTTTCAGATCATTTTAAATAATCAGCAATGGAGATATAAAACTTTGTAGGAAAGGAGGAGGAGGGAATTTGTGTCATATAGCCCATCACAAACAACTGAAAAGAAAATCCCCTTTACACCTATTTACTCTCCTCCAAAGCCCTTTCTGGGTGCTTTGTCTTCATGGGTTTCTTTCTTCTCCCTTTCTGAGCAGCATGTGGTCTCCTCTTTTGAGGTCATTTGTTGCTGCCACCTATCTCTTTATTGTTAGCTTGTCCCCTGGAGTAAGGCCACTAATATTAGCGTTATCCCTTCTACCATGGCTGTCTCTTCAATGCCTTGAGATAGGGGAAGAGAGTCTTCCTTACTTCAACTCTTTATTTAACATAGCTCAAATGGAAAGTTTGCTTTGCCTCTTAGTGTGTCAGAGTAGTCCCTAGACCTAATATTCTTGATATACACTTCTAGTTTCCTAAAGTGCTTTCTCTTATAGACTCTGCCACAAGTCCTGGAGACCTGGATGAGAGAGTATGAATGATGCCACACAGAGAAATCATTTAAAAATGTCTCTCCCCACTGACTGTCAACCAAAAACTATGAACTGCATTTGAACTGTTTGGATTTGGGGTGGGATCTCAAAGAAAATACGACGAAAACCAAGCTGCCTTTGCAAAATCAGAGCCTGTGGTCGTTTGAGCACTCTGTATCTTCCACACTCAGCTAGAAGTGTTTTTCATCACTCTTCTCTTTTTGTGAGATGGAGATATTCCAGCAGCTACTCTTGCCATTATTATTGCGAAACACCATCAAAATGAATCCGACAACCTGCTGATACGGCTGTGCAGGTGGAAACAGATGCTGTCACCAGCTTTTTAGAACATCTGCAGGGGAAGCATCTCCATTAATGATCTTAACATTCAAGTCAAATTTAGAAGCTAAAAACTCTGTGATATAGGGTTTAAAATTAACCAGCTGGTGGTCCACAGGTAACGTGGCAGAGACCTGAGGAACCTGTTCAATGAAGACTGGAGAATCAGAAGCTCAGACCTGAGTTTGCCTGATGATACTGATTGTGTCTTGATCCTCATGAAGATGAGATATGACAGCTACATGAATATGGTTTTGAAAAAATCTTAAAATTATTTAAGGAAGAGGGGTCCTTAATAAAATTAAGGTCCTTAATAAAAAAGTTTTAAGATAGTATTTTTTCTTGTGTAAAGATATCTAATTTCTATATATTATATGAAGTATCAGATTGAACCATGTGAAATTGCAGTAATTCAACTGCATTTGACTTACAACAATGGCAATTCCGTATATTCTTATGAGCCTTCTGGTAGTTCTGAAGGGTTGGGGGTGCTACGGATGCTGTCTGTATTGGAGTCGCTTGAGGTCCAGCTCCTGATCCTCTGCTGATTTGGTACAGAATACACTCAGTATCTCATTTCCAATACTAGTTGCTGCCATGAACTAGTCTTGTTGCCATATATTAATTGAAAGAAAATAAGAAAATAAGAACAACATGAATATATATATGTGTGTAATATATATTACATATATATATTATATATATATATAAAATATATATATATTTAAGCTGTTAATTTTAATTCCAGTATAGTCAACATGCAGTGTTATATTAGTTTCAGGTGTACAATATAGTGATTTGACAATTCTATACATTACTCAGTGCTCATTGAGATAAATGTACTCTTAACCCCCTTCACCCCTCCCCTTACCCACCTCCCCTCTGGTAACCATCAGTTTGTTCTCTATAGTTAAGAGTCTGTTTCTTGGTTTGTCTCTCTCTCTTTTCCCCCCTTTGTTTGTTTTGTTTCTTAAATCCCACATATGAATGAAATCATATGGTGTTTGTCTTTCTCTGACCGACTTATTTTGCTTAGCATTGTACTGTCTAGTTCCATCCATATTGTTGTAAATGGCAAGATTTTATTCCTATTAATGGCTAAATAATATTTCATTGTATATATATCTCACATCTTCTTTATCCATTCATTTATCGATGGACACTTTGGCTGCTTTCATAATTTGGCTATTGTAAATAATGTTGCAATAAACATAAACTAATTCAAGCATCCTTTGAATTAGTGTTTTTGTATTTTGGGGGTAAATACCCAGTAGTGCAATTACTGGATCATAGAGTAGTTCTATTTTTAACTTTTTGAGGAACCTGCATACTGCTTTCCACAGTGGCTGCTCCAGTTTGTATTTCCACCAACAGTGCATGAGGGTTCCTTTCTTGCCACATCCTTGCTAACACTTGTTATTTCTTATGTTTTTGATACTAGTCATTCTAACAAGGTGGTATCTCTTTGTGGTTTTGATTTGCATTTCCCTGATGATGAGTGATGTCGAGCATCTTTTCATGTGTCTGTTGGCCATCTGGATGTCTTCTATGGAAAAATGTCTTTTTAGGTCCTTTGCCCATTTTTTTTTTTAAAGATTTTATTTATTTATTTGACAGAGATAGAGAAAGCCAGCGAGAGAGGGAACACAAGCAGGGGGAGTGGGAGATGAAGAAGCAGGCTCCCAGCAGAGGAGCCCGATGTGGGGCTCGATCCCATAACGCCGGGATCACGCCCTGAGCCGAAGGCAGATGCTTAACCGCTGTGCCACCCAGGCGCCCCCCTTTGCCCATTTTTAATCAGATTATTTGGGTTTTTTTGGTGTTGAGTTGTATAAATTCCTTATTTTGGATATTAACCCTTTATCTTATATGTTATTTGCAAGTATCTTTTCCCATTCAGTAAGTTGCTTTTTTGTTTTGTTGATGGTTTCCTTTACTGTACAAAAACTTCTATTTTGTTATAGTCCCAATAGCTTATTTTTGCTTTTGTTTCTGTTGCTTGAGGAGACATACCTAGGAAAATGTTGCTATGGTCAATGTCAAAGAAATTACTGCCCATGTTTTCTTCTAGGATTTTTTATGGTTCCAGGTCTCATATGGAGGTTTTATCCATTTTGAGTTTATTTTTGTGCATGGTGTGAGAAAGTGGTCCAGTTTGAAATAATATTGTGAATTGCTATTTATTTTCATGTATGTATGAAAACCTTTACAAATCAAATGAAAATTAGAATCTTGAGAAAAAAAGTGTTTTAGTAAAACAATCTTGTATTACATAATGAATCCCATTAATAATAATTGAGTTTATAACAGTCTGCTTCTTTGACATTTATTGAATTTTAATGAGAACACCATTATACCAAATAAAATTTTGGAAACTGTTTCTCATATAATAATCCAACTCAAGTAGAATATGAAACAGCCCCAAACATTAGAACTTAAATGACAGTAGAAGACACAGTGGAAAGAGAATTGGACACAGATTGAAACATGAGACACAAATTCCATCATTTTCTTGTCCCCACATCTATGTATGTATTAGTATCTAAACTTATCTCACCATGCTTCCTTCCATTGCCAATGGAAGAGTTTTCTCTCTTCCCGTATCTTACTTTTTCTCTAAGATTGTAACCTAACTTTATTATTTTCTACTTTCTATTTTCTTTCTTTTCCTTAACTGCCTTAAGGTCTTTTTAAAACTCTCCTTCAGCCATGTAACCCTTTAAACCTACCTTTCTAAAGCCCTTCTCTATCACTGCCAACTTACTCAAGATAATTAAATTATCTCTAATTTTCTTATGCCAATTCACTCACTGCTGCAAGGCTTCAACGCCCCTCCCCATCCCTAACACTCCCCTATTACCCAACAAAGGTCACTGTGAGCTCCATTATCAAATTCAATGTACATTCTCCTGAACTTGCTAGAATTCTGGACTTCTTTGCTACATTTGATACCATTAGCTACTTCATTCTCCTTGAAATTCATTTCTTGACTCCTCTATCACAGTTTTCTCCTTTGTCTCCCTGGCTGCTGCTTGTCAGTTTCATTTGCTGACTCAACTCCTCTGCTTCTGACCACCCTTATAATGTTGATACTTCCTGGGGTTCTATCATTCTATTCAAAAATGTCGATGATCCACCAGATTCTCTTTGCAGTTTTGATACACATTCCCAACAACTTGCTCCTGCTTCTTTTTGACAGAGGGCTTCCTTAGGGTACTGGAGTCCACTTTGCCTATCTGCACTAAGACATGGAACCTCCCACTGCTCACTCTTTCTGGGTGATTATATTCATGTTCACAATTTCATCTCTACTTATATGCTGATTACTTCTAAATAGTCCTGTTAAGCCCTGTCTTCTCCCTTGAGCTTAGACTTGTGTACTCAGTTGTCTAATGGGAAACTTGATATCCCCCCAGATAGTTCAAACCTATCACATGTACAAAACTGAATTCATAATCTAGCACCAGTTTCCATTTTTTTGTATCTTCCCCTTGTTATGGAATAGCACAGACATACTTCTTACAGCACCGATCAGGAACCTGGGACTTATCATCCTTATGTCTCTTTCCCTTACACTTCACATCTAACTGAGATCAAATCCTATAAATTCTAATTTGTTAATACTTGTCGTATCAGTCCTCTCATCTCTGTACCATCTGCTGTTGTCTTGGTCAAGTCCCCATTAGCTGTATCCTAGACTTTTACAATGGAGAGAGAACATAGCATACTATGAGATGGCTCAGGCTCTGGAGCCAGCACTTTTTACAGAACTAGAACAAAAAATCCTAAAATCTGTATGGAACCACAAAAGACCCCAAATAGCCAAACAATCTTGAAAAAGAAAAGCAAAACTGGAAGTATCACAATTCCAGATTCCAGTTATATTACAAAGTTGTAGTAATCAAAACAGTATGGTACTGGCATAACAATAGACATATAGATCAATGAAACAGGATAGAAAGTGTAGACAAAAACCCATGATTATATGGTCAATTAACCTTTGACAAAAGAGGCAAGAATATGCAGTGAGAAAAAGACAGTGTCTTCAACAAATGGTGTTGGGAAAACTAGACAGCTACCTGCAAAAGAATGAAACTAGGCCACTTTCTTACACCATACACAAAAATTAACTTAAAGTGGATTAAAGACCTAAATGTGACATCTGAAACCATAAAAATCCTAAAACAGAGCACAGGCAGTGAATTCTTTAAAAAAAATTAAAAATAGATATATATTTTAATTTTGGATCTTTGGTTTTAGAAAGTGTCATAAGCCAATGAATGACACTAGTGGCCTTTGATCATACAGCATCTGCTGGCTAAGTATGGTGTTCGGTACTTTAAATACATTGTCTGATTTTCTCCATAAACTGTGTGTATGTCTTGTTTTCACCATTGGGGAAAAAATTGTTGAAGATTGCATGCTGGGAAGGCTTAGGAGGAGATTTTTTAAAGAAGTATTTTTGGGGTGCCTGGCCGAGTCAGTAGAGTGTGCAACTCTTGATCAAGCCCCACATTGGGTGTACAGATTGCTTAAAAATAAAATCTTAAAAAAAAAGTATTTTAGTTGACTTAAAAAATTAAAAAAATAGAGTTTATTAAAAAAACAAAATCAAGCACACAGAAATATGCACATTAGGGATTATCTTTATTTAGAGTTACTAAGTATTCTTCCAGGCCATTATCAGTTCTCTCTCTCTCTTTCTCTATATATGTGTATACTATATATATAGTTTATAGAACTTATTGAAAGAGTAATCGCAATATATATCCAGTTCTGCAATTTGTTCCCACTCCAGTATTCATAATGTTTTTTCTCCTTTGATAACTTGAAATATAAAATAATTTTACCTATTACTACTCCTCTAATCATCTACTTCTGATCTCTTTATGCATGGGCCAATAGTTGTAGGATTCAGAAAAACATCCGGACCAAGGACCAATTTCCTAAAAAAATTCTAATAAAAAAGCAATCTTTTGATAATAGTATTTTTTATTGGGAGCAATTGATTTTTTGTCACTTTGTTTTTGAATGCTGTTTTAACCATGAGCTTTAGTTATAAGTGACCAGATGTGTCAAACTTGTCTTTCCCTAAATTCAAACCATGATGGAGAGGTGGCTGGAAGAGGATCTAAAAATAAAACAGTATATTTAGAAGTCATCTCTTGGTTTTGTTTGGAAGGCCATAAATTTTCATAACTTTTTGCCTTTTACTGCTCATAGCTCCCTGCCTGTAATTTATGCTTTGCCTAGTAGACGAGGTTAGGGTAGCCAGATGTCCCAGATTTCTATGTAGATAAATGGTGAGGTTTTACCCAGTGCCGTAAGGAAGAAACACTCTCTTATTTGCGAAGTTCTTACTGGCATCATAAGATTAGCAATTTTCCATAGTGGAGTTGAGAGCATTCTCCCCTTCGTCCAAGGTGATTAGCTTCTGAGGTGTTATTTGTTTGGACATTGTTAACAGTCTTGAGCTAACATTTCCTCATGGATTATTTTAAATGGATAAAGGACAGCTGATAAACTGTGAGCCATGACCTATTAGTTAAATAGGATTCCAAAAGGAAATGAGAAGCATTCAGAATCTTCACAGATTATCATATTGGTTTACTTATATTCTAGAATTACAGTTTATTTCTTATTAAAAAATCTTTGCCTTTATTTCTATCTTATTTGTTCTCCTTCCTGAAAGTAATTTGCTACTTTTTACTTCTGTCCTTTTGACTCTTGATGTTTCTTTCTTCTTTCTGTTCTTACCAGCTCACTGTAATCCCACACGCCCACTTTTCCCTCTGGTTTTGTGGTCCTGAGTGGAAAATTTTTTCTCTCTCTTTTTTTTTTTTTTTTTTTTTAGGCTGAAATCCCAATCCTGGTACAATGCCTAACAATTGACCATTTATCATAAGGGAACATTTAAGAATTTTCATAGTCTAATGCCCGAGGAGAAAGAAGGGAACAGATCTCTCTTGGAGCCTTTGTGGTGCCTCAGATGCCTCTTAAAGTCTGGAGACTGTGGCTAGGGGCGGGAAGTCTTCCTTTGTCTTGGCTTGCTGTATTTAGTCAGCTTCTGCCACTTCCTCTTGTATCATTCTCTAGATCTTGAAGTAAGTGGTTGAGAGTACTATCCATTTAGACAAATGGCAGCGCGCGCAAATCTCTTTTCAAGGTAAAAAAGAAAGTGAGATTTGTAAATGAAACCCAGGTATGTAACATAGTTATTGTAGTAGCAATTATTTCTATAGTTCTTAGAAGTTGGGAAGACTGTCAATGTGAATTTTATAGGATAGTCAGTGCGTGACCGGTAATTTGAACTAGCATGATGTGTGGGATGTGGCCTATGATTGAGACACAACTTTGTTTTTGTCTCCCAGCTTCCTTATGAAATTTATTGAGTGGGAATAATCTGCACCTATCCATGGACGAAAGCTCCAGCCAACCTATGACCCTCTGGTTACTCTCAGGTAATAACATTGCCATAGTCACTTTAAGTTGCAAACACAATCTCAATTCAGAAGTTGGAATGCCTAATGCTAGCAGTTGGAATAAATCAAAATGCTGACAGTTTAAAACATAAAATAATTTCACCTGTACCATTAAATTCTTGTTATGGCGTTACATTTTTCTCCCTTTACACCTCCCACTCATGTTGGCTGCTTGCAGGGGGAAAAGAAGATGTACATCTTCACTTTTCACAAAAGTGAAAGATATTTATCTTTGTGGCTAGTACCCTTTTGCTTCCCAGTCTCACCAACAATGTTTTCTTTTTGAGAAATCTGTTTCTTGCTCCTAGAGAAGTAGAAGAGTGTCGTCTGGTTAAGAATGTGGAATTTTGTGGGCGCCTGGGTAGCGCAGTCGTTAAGCGTCTGCCTTCGGCTCAGGGTGTGATCCCGGCATTCCGGAATCGAGTCCCACATCGGGCTCCTCTGCTGGGAGCCTGCTTTTTCCTCTCCAACTCCCCCTGCTTGTGTTCCCTCTCTCGCTGGCTGTCTCTCTGTCACATAAATATGTAAAACCTTAAAAGAAAAAAAAAAGAGAATGTGGAATTTTGTGTCAGATTTGGGATTAAGCTTCTAACCTGCGGAAGTTTCTCTCCTCTAAACTTCAGTTCCTGATATGTTAAGTAAAAAACACCTCATAGAATTATTGTGAAGTTTAAATGAGTTCATGAGTGAGAACAGCCAAATACAATGTCTGGCAGGTATTATTTATTCAATAAATGTTTGATATATGGTCACTCTTCAGGTTCCAAGCCCAAATCCCTTCCTGATTGCGGTAGGTATTTCTAGTGCTCTTCCACATCTGGTTTTTCTTTCTGTAGCATCCTTAGTCTGGGAAGATGATTCCACTCAGGCCTAAGTTGGATCAGGTGGCTAGAAGTGGACGCTGTCAGAGCCTACGCATATCCCATGGGCACGTCTCATTTCTGTGTGCTCCAGCCCAACTCCTAACCAAGCACCAGCCCCATGACTCTGCCTGAGGGCGGCTCTGGCGGCTGCAGCCTACTCTGATGTGCACAGGACAGGCCAGTTTTAGAAGAATTATGTCCTTAAACAATGAATACCTCAGAACCTTTACTCCTCAGGTGGGATATTTGTGAGGCACAAAGTCCACATTGTTTCTCAAAGTTTTCTGGTGTGATTGAGCTCTAATTACTCATAGTGGTAAATTGCTTGATAATATGCCCTATGTTGGCTTCCTTCCTTTTCCTGTAGTTGTAGATTGGGTTCATTAGCATGCAGGATGTTTATTAAGAGTTCTTTTGGGATCAATACCTATGGAAGGGAGGGGAGAGAAGTAGAGTAGCAGAGGGAGAAGTTGGACTATAATGTAGTTCAAACAGAGGCCTCCGTTGACCCCTTGGGGAGCTCCAGAGCTGGAATGCCCTTCAGAGTCATCCTGAGTTGGGGAAGAAGGTTGGGCATTTTTAACTCCACAGTGATTAGTCACTGGGTGTGACTTGTGCCTAGAAGGAAACCTAACCTGGGAGAGGCAATTTTCTTTAGCCAAGGCAATCTCCAAAGAGGGCTGATAGCTGAGGCTCTTTTGGTAACCCCAGCAGCCTTCCTTCTTGAGGGAATTTGGATGCATCACAGTGCCAGCCATACCTCGGCTTCCCATTCCTCTATCAGTGTTTTTTGAGCTAATCTCCCAAATAAACCACTCGACCTTGAATCCTTGTTTCAGTGTTTGCTTCTGGGGGAGCCAAAGACAACACAGGGCTTTCACAGTGGAGATAGCTCTACTTGGAGGGCTCACAATGTGTCCACTGATGCTGCCAGGTATAGGAAACAGGGATGTGACTCCTGCCCAGGGAATCTGAAAGAACAGATTGCTTTGCTGTTGGGGACAACAGAAAGGTTACTGCCTAGAGATTAACCTGCACCCCATTGTTTACTGGGGCAAAGAAAAGTGAGTGTGAGTATTTTCCATGGAGCAGAGATGGGCCTTGGGTGAGAAAGAGCCTGTGTGGGCTTGGCTAGGTCCTGACCAGCTGGCAAAGGGACCCTGTAGCAAGAAGCTGGGGATGGACAACAAATTCCTGGGGACTATGGAGAGAGCACATGTGTCTACTCAATGTAATAAAACCAAGAAGATTAAAAAAAAGTCTCAAATCCAATTCCTCTTGCCTACATTAATTATAGAAAACCTAATTTATTTGCGCTATAAAGTAACAGTGTCCAGGGGTTTATCGGGACTGCTGATCTTTTCACATTCATCACTCTGGCTATTTGCATTCTGGCAGCCAATCCAGACTCTCTATGTGGAGGATTAACTGTTCCATTTCAGGTCTATCCTTTCTAATTTTACATTCCCTTTTGATTGAACCCACCACAGAGGATAATAGAATAATCAAAGTTGCACTACCTCTGGTCATGATTGTAATATTATCCTTAATCAGGGCATCATGAAAGACCATATTAATGATTTATATTTCCTACAGTAGATATCACCAAACAACGAATTTCATAGCAATCTAGTATTTCTAATTGTGTGATGTTCAATCAAACATCTGGCAGTTTATTGTTCACCTGGGTTGGTCAGGCCAGGTTAAGTGGAGTCCTTAAGTGCTCAATCCTTGTGTATAATAAGTGTTTACTCTGGATGGTACTCCCCCTGGCCAACAGTACAAATGTGTCATTCTGGAATATCGTATAAATACCAAATTCAGCAGTGCTACAGAAGAAAAAAAATTTTTTTTCAAGTGAAACTTTATTTTCCATCTCCCCAACTTTGGTATTAATGGCATGGGATTTCCAGAGATTTTGCTTTCCATGTAGTTATATTAATCCCCAGATACATCATAAATGTTGAAAGATTTTAAAGAATCAGCTTCATCCCAGTTTGCCACTATATATATATTTTAAAGATTTTATTTATTCATTTGCTAGAGATAGAGAGAGCACAAACAGAGGGAGCGGCAGGCAGAGGGAGAAGCAGGGTCCCCACTGATTAGGGAGCCCGATGTGGGACTCAATCCCAGGACCCTGAGATCATGACCTGAGCTGAAGGCAAACGCTTAACCAACTGAGCCACCCAGGCATCCCTGCCATTATATTTTTAATGAACGAATACAATTTTGGTCAGTAGTTGAGGAATGAATCCAAACTCCAATTATACCAGTATCTTCCACTTAAAAAAAAAAATGCTGGAACAGTGCTTTTCAAACTTGACTATACACACAATTTGCCTAGAGACCTTGTTAAGTTGAGGGTTTTGATTTGATAAATCTGGGGTAGGGTCTGAGATTCTGCATTTCACAAGATCCCAGGTGATGTTGCTGCCACTGTTTGTAACTGTATTATGAGAAGGAAGGACCCCAGAAGACTTTTTTAAGGCCTTGTGAATTTAAGAACAACATTCATTTAAACATTTCTTTGTAAGCTAATTTGCATAAAGCTAGGCTAGTTTCCCTACTGCTCCAGGGTTAGGGACTAACCCTCTCATTAAATACTAAAATGCCATTGATTGTTCGATGAGTCATTATTTTATGTGCTGCTAAGGGAAAATGCTGATAATTAACTATAATGCACCCTGATTTCAGAAATATTACAATATGAGTTTTAGAATTGAAGAAATATGGTGGTTTCTCTGACTTCTTTACAGCTTCCACAATGAGTGTTTATTCTCTAGGTACTTTTTCTTCGAGGTAAGGATTGTGATTATCTAATTTTATAGACACTTGGAGTGAAATTACTTTAAATGGCACAGCTAGAATTTGAACCCAGATCTCTATGACTGGGGAGCCCATGCTCTTTACTTCTACTGCATATAGGAAGGGCTGTTGTCCCTGAGGAAGATGCTTCCCTGTGCTACCTTCCATGGCATTCACTTAAGGTAACTGCACCTATAATACTATCTGTGACTGCTGTATTTCCTATTTAAACACATCTTTTTCAGCCTGGCTTCTTGTATTCATCACTCTACTGAAGCGGTTTGTCTTGAACTCAGCAGTGACCTCTTTACAGCCAAATCCGGCAGTCCGTTCTTTCAGTTTGAATTTTCCTCAACCTAATCTCTATCTGACATAGCCTACCATTCTCTCTCTGAAACTCCCTCTTCTGCGTTGTTGAGTAGCTTGCTATTTATGTTGGATGCTTCTCTGGTTACGAGCAAATCATACTTTGGCATATTTTTGGCTAATGTATTTATCATCAGCTCTTCCCTTTGCAACCTGTATCAGAAATGTATGAGAGGAATCCAGATGGTCTCCAAATCCTCACTGAATGAAAATGATGAATTTGGGGGTACAAAACAAACTATGACTTGGAAATCATGGATCTTGTTAGAACCCTCTCTTCTTTGCTCCTACTTTGTGCATATTTTTATTACTGTTTACAGTGTTATATTCTAATTATGTTCACTTGTCTTTGTATTTGACTTGACTGAAATCCTTGAGGGTAGAGACTGTGTTTTATTTATTTCTGTTCCTCCAATGCTTGTCCAGTTCCTGGCACATAAATGACTCAACACGGCTGAGGCAGGACCACAATTCACTATTTTAGTGGCAAAAGAAACCATTTCCTGATATCTTGTGTTGCAAGGGAATGTAACTTAATAAAGCCTCTAGGCCCAGGAATGGACCAGTCAGAATAGAGCAGGGGGCTGTGGTGATGTCCGTTCTCTTTATCATAGGGAGACCTCATAGATACCAGATTGAAATTACTCTTGGATTATTTGCTAGTTTTTGGTAGCAAATATGGAGGTTCTGAGTTTTTCACATATGAGGATAAAATGAACCTTTGCATGGAGAACAAAATCTCCTATTGGAAAAACCTCCCCACCGACATGGGTCACCCTATAATGTCATTTAAAAAGCCATTTGATTAAGGACTGTAGGGTTCTATCAAGAAATTGTTCTCAAGAAGTTTGAAAGGGTTGCTTTCTGGAAGTGCTCAACTTGTCCTTCTCAAGGAGCTTTGTTTTCTCATAGCATCTGACTCCCTTAGCCCATTCCCATCTTGAACTAAGAGGATGTAAATCTGGAGAAAATTAGGTTCCCTCCAAATGGCCTAGCAGAATGGTCTCTCATCACTCCCCTGCTTGCTGGGTCACTTTGGTTAGACTTGATTCAGTTCATTGTCTGCTTCTGAAGCCAGTCATGTAAATCCACAATTAATGGTAATTCAGACATGTAACAAAGCTGTTTTTTTAAAAAATCAAATTGAATATTTTTTTGAAAGAGGGCAATGACATAATCCTTGACCCTGCCATAAATAATTGTACTGCTTGATTTTAGAGTCCATTATACCTATTTCTCCTTCTGCTTGTCAAATGATTTGTGTTCAATCCAAACAGCACTTTTCTTAAGCCACTAATTTATCTGCGGAGCTGTAGCTGCAGAACAGAACGTTTAAAAACAACCCAAGTAGCCGCAGGGGCTAGAGAAGCAGTGTGGTGGGAACGCCAGTAGAGGGCACTGGGCTATTTGCGATAACTTTGGAAGGGCTGGAGAAGTCTGTTAACCAGGCTTTCGATGAGGAGGAAAAAAAAGGTACACAACATTTTTTATCTCACTAATTCTGTAGGAGAACAATGGAATTTTAAAAAGTGGAAGTGGAAAAATTCATCTTTAGGTCTGAATTCTACACAATGAAAGTTTTCAAAGCTGGCTGTTGATCAGTTACAAAGAGCTTCTACAACCTAATGTGCACACATTCTCCTGGTATACTTTTCCTGATATATTTCAGTTTGCCTGGTCGGTGATGGTAAAGTAGTTAATTTATTCAAAGATCAGGTTTTGGAAGTAATTTGACTCTTTTAACTTTGTGGGAGACAGTTGGAATAAAAGAGATGCTGATTATGCAATATCTGGTTTTTTCTCTCTGGAATTCTGATTCCCTTCCTCCATTCTTTCCTTCCTATCTTCCTTCAGAAGTTCGAGTGGGTGCTTTGTTACTTTGTTCCCCTTCTTTGGGGGAACTGATTGGTAATCTTATTATTCCTCTTCCTTCCTGTTCCTTCCCTTGGTGTCTTTGGATACTAAGATTGACTCTTGTCTTTTCTGTCCTTTCTCAGAGACCTCAGTTGGAAAAAGTTAGGAAGGAGGGGGGAGATGGAGGAAGCTGGGGCAGTGGAGGCTGACTGAGTTTGGAAAACATATTCAGTGGTTTTCCGGTTGGTTGCTTGGGTTCTCCCAACTCCTTCACTCCCCACTTCCACCCCTACTCCCCCAGGGCACCTGCTTCAGTCACATGGCCAAACCTCTTTATTTTAGCCCTAGGAATTCTCCCCCTTTTCGCTACATACACATTGGTCCAATACATTTCTAGGCCTCTGATATTTGTTGTCTACTGAAATTGTTTCAGATTTCTCTCTTCAGATAATGCATCAGGGTTACAGCTCACTGGGTAAGTAGGCAATTTTCACTGCTAGTGAAAGCATCTAGTAAAAACAACTTAAAATATTGTATATTATATTATCAAAAAAAAGCAATAGCTTGTAATTATGTCAGGACTTTCAAATTTGTTATAGCAATATAAAAGTGCTCTTAAGCAGGAAATGCTCCATCCCCCCTTTGAATTCACCTATACTTTGCTTTTAGTTAAACTAATCTCACCTGTTCTGAAACAGTTAAAAATTTATAAAGCCTCACTCATATAACTTCAATGAATTCTTGGACTCAAGTTCTTCAGGGTAATAATTTATTTTGAATAATTTATTTTGAGAAGAGTCAGAAGACTTAAAACAGGATGGTTGCAAGGTAATTTATTCATGTAAAATTAGTGGCAGATATGTTGGTTAGGGCAAGACAGCTGAAACAGAGATTGAGCATATCCATAAAGGAAAAGGTTGAGAAAATAAAAATTTGACCCCCAGAGTAAGCAGCAGGAAGAAGGATGGAGAACAGGGAAAAACAAATAAGAGATATACAGTAAGATTTGTTTGTTTTTGAGAATTTATCTTAAGAGTTTACTTGTGAAATAAGTATAAGAAAGATAATTTATGGAACATATACATGAATATAAAAAGTCAAGGAAATTTGAATTATTCCCTTCTCCTGATTCAGTAAGAAATGGGAAAGGGAATAAAGTAATGTCAAACTTAGGACTTTTTGTAAATTTCCTCCATTCCTAAAGCATATCTGTACTTTGCTCTGAAAACCTAACACATTTCGACTCTCTAGCTATAAATGCTTTAATACAGGTTGTTTTATAATGAATTTCCAAAGATATCCTTTACTGTATTTCAGAGTGCTGTATTCTATAGGCAATCAAATCATTATAGGTCAGATTGCTATACAAAGGGGACCTCTGTCTTTGGATTCATATGACTGAGACTTGGTGTAAGCTCTTTAAATCTGAATTCTTATCCTTAATAGAATTCCATTTTGGGTGCATCTTTTTACTAATAATCACTGGATACCAGTTGTGTCAGACTTTTGTGCTCAGTCTGGGCCTATGCAGAAGGGCAGCCATAGAAAGCCTATTGTGGCTTGAGTCGTTGGCTGTGAAACAGGGGAGCTTATATCGTCCCCCTGCTTCATTTATTCGCAGGGCCCCTAAACCTGTTTCAGGCATGGTTGTTGCAGATATTAGTATCTTATAGATGCTCTGGGAGGGGTGTTGCCCTGCATGCGGTAGGTCTACCACAAGACCTATGTTCTAGGGTGTACATGGTTCATTGATACACAGGGTAACACAGTGTACCGAAGCCACTTAGCAAGGTTTCAATTTTAGAGATCTAGGACAAGAGTTGCCCAAAACCTCAGGGTTCTTACCACAGGCTATTCTTACACCGATTGTATGGAAAGAGGAGGCAGAGTAAATCCACCCATATCCAACCTGGCCCAGGCCCTTTGCCTGTATTGTGAATAGGGGGACATGGAATTGAAGGAAAAAAATAAATTAATTAAACAAAGAAAGAAGAAAAAAGACAAACCCTGAGGCTTTCAGGCTCAGTGGCCTTAGGTAATCTGCATATTGTTTTTGGGAGGCTGGGACATTGAGTGGAGTGGTTTAGAATAGAGGTAGAGGAAAGCTGATTGCAGGAACCAGAGAGGTTTCCCTTTTGGTGGAAGCTTGGAAGATTTGGGGGATATGACAGATGCTTTGGTTTTGGAAGTAAGATCCACAGTAGATAGAATTGACTACAGTCCTTCAACAAAGAAAGCTGAATGCTGGGGAGGTGGGGGGGATTGGAGTCATTAATTGGCATTTTTGTAGAAATATACTATGTAGGCAGTAACACCAATAACTTCATTCTTTGGCCGCTTCCTTCTCCTGAAGGCTTGGGAGGGCTGTCTTGAAAATGCAATAAGAAATGAGTAGAGCCAAGAGTTTTAACTTCAGGTAGGAAAAAAGACTTATTGAGAAATTGTCACCATTTCCAAGGAAGTCAAGAGTGGCAGAACAATAAAGAAATAGGCAAGACTAGTAGTGTGAGAAGATACCTGAAAGCAGAATGTCTCTGGGGGTACTGGTGCCTACAGCTCCTCCTCCCCACCGCCTTTGGCAGAGTGTGTCTGACTTTGGCTGCTTGCAGCTGTGGCTAGTTGGCAGTAAAGAAGCAATAGAAGACCACTTCTATTGGGCTGCTACAGCAGTAACAAGCAACTTCTACTTTTTGTACCAGAGACCTTGACCTTCAATTGAAGGGTTCTTAGCTTCAACCCAGATGGCTGAAGCTACTTTACATATGACCTTGCATAAATGTGATACCATTGTGCATATTTTAAGGATTTTTATAGGATTTGGTAACCAAAATACATAAATCTATTCCTCTCTGCTAGACACTCAAACTTATTACTTTGGTATATGAGATGAAAGATAAAAGTTGACACAATCAAAAGAAATGCATATTTGATTTCAGATTAATTGAATGGAAGGTAGAAAAATGAAAATGCATTAATTCTAACAGTAGCTTTAAACAGAATAAACTATGAACTTTTCAAAGGATTATGATTACCCTTAATCATGCCAAAATGAAGCTTGAAGCAATTATGGGTAATATAGATATATTATTAATACCAGCTGAAACCCAGGTTTTGATTTTATAAGAAAACAGACTTAAACTTTTGGCAGATGGTGAACTTAAAAGTTCAAGTAAATCTAAGTTTTTAAATATGGAAGATGTAGGGAGCATTTCTGCTTGATGAACCCAGATTTTTTTCTCCACAGGGAATACATTGAAACTGGAATTATCTCAGCAATCGCCAAATGTGGTTGTTCTTTAGAAAGTAACTGTGCCTTTATTTTCTGAATCCTCAAGTTTGTAATTTTACCAGTGCGTTGTGTTTGTCAGTTTTTTGGGAGTCTTTTTTTTTTTTTTTTGACATGTGCAGACTTCCATTAGTTTTTCTTCTCCTTTCGTAAGCTTTCTTTTTTATTTTTAAAGATTTATTTATTTATTTTAGGGGGGAGGGACAAATGGAGAGGGAGAGAGGATCCCAGGCAGACTCCCGCTGAGCATGGAGCCTGACATGGGGCTTGATTTCACGATCCTGACATCGTGACCTGAGCTGAAACCAAGAGTCGCATGCTCAACAGACTGAGCCACCCAGGTGCCACTCTCCTTTATTAATCTTTCTTGATTCTCCTTCTACAGGAAGTCCCTAGATTGCAGTGTTGTAAATGGGCACTATGGTGGATGGGAGATTCTTTCTTGCTACCACAGTGTGATCCCCAGATGAATCTGGCGCATGGAAGCAGGACAAACGAATGGGCTGAAGTTGGTGGACATAATAGAATGGTTTCTTATAGTTCAACAAGGGCAAGAAAGAATCTTTGATTTGTTCAGTCAGAACTGCAGACCAAGGTTAAGGATGTCAGCACTGTTGTCTCACCTTTTGACTTCAGTATTCTAGAGCAAGGTGTCTGCCCTGCATTTTTCCCATTCCTGCTAATAAGAGGAGCAGAATTTTGACTCTTTAGGAAGTGGAAGGGGTGAAGAGACCAGAGACCCTGCCTTGGGAAATCACATTATCTTTCATAATTAGGCAATTGTATTTTATGAGAAAATATGAGTATAAAACAAACTAGTGGAAGAGTTTGGTTGCAAATATCCATGTAACTTTTTGGAGTAGGGGAATGAAATAGAAAATGAGAGCAAGGTTGAGAAAAAGAGAGAAATAGACAAAGAGATGTTAGGAATCAGAATATTACCTGAAAATAACACACAGGTGCATACTAACCACCTGCAAATTCGTGAGATCTTTCTAACAGCTTCACAACTGCATGCTATCTTCAGGAAAATGTAAGTGGAGATTACTGATTGGGGATGAAGGGATTCCCCTAAAGTGAGTACACACATTTTATTTTAGAACACTTTATTAGTTAAAATGAATCCTTATCAAGGAGAAAGAAGACATAGTTTTTTTTAAAGAAGTTTATCCTGTCAAAGGAGGGAAAAAGGACAAATACAAACAAGATAGAAAAGAACTAACATTCATGAAACACTTATTTTCTGGGAACTAGACTAAATACACCATTATAACACTAGGTTTGCTTATACAATATACCATATTTTTTGCATATACCATATTTTTTACAACACTATGACCCAGGTATTATTATCATATATTTTATTGATAAAAACTGAGAGTTAAGAGGTTAAGTAGCTTGCCCAAAGTCACATCAAATAAGACAGACCCAGAATCTGAATCCAGGAATCTGACTTCAGATCCTGAGCTCTCAGTCACTGTACTTTACTATCTCATTGGCACCTTCGGTGCCCTTCCGTTGTTCATTAGGGAATAAACCCATCTTTATATGTGCCTAATGGTGGAACATGAAGGCTTGTCAGCTTGAAGAGTCAGATGGGTCTGAAGAGGAGTGGTTTTATGGCCAAAAGATGTTTAAAGAGGCAGGGAGAAAATATGAGTTGGTCCTATAGAGAGGCAGTTGAATAATTTCCTGGACTGATTCCATGTCTTAATTTCTTCTTTTTAAATAAGTAATTTTCTTAATTTGCTAGACCATCCTCTAATTAAGGGGCTCACAGATGTTTATTCATTATATTAAAAATGCAAGTTTTAATGGTGCAGTCTTAAGAGACTCAAACAAGTAACAGTTAGCTCTGTGGCTCTTGGCCAAACAGTGCTAATGCCTAAGTTCATCTAATATTTCACTTGGCCAGCCTGTAGGATGGCATTTTCCTACAGTAATTTTCCTTTCATCTTGTCTTTCTGCAGTAAATGGCTCTACCAAGGAAATAAGCCACTATCTGAGCCTTCCTCCCTGTACCAGTTGGTTTTAATGACATTTTCAGTCTTTCCCATAATTTCCTAGAGTTGCTTAAATAGAACCTGTTTATTTATTCATTCTTTAGCCATTTAGTTTTTCCTTCTTTCCTCTTTCCCTTCCTCTTCCCTCCATTCATCCTTCTCTCTCTTCTTTCATTCCCTACCACCATTTTTTCCTTTTCCTCCCTTTAAAAATAATTACTAGGTTCTTAAGAAATGCTAGGTTCTTTGAGATAAGAGCTCTGAATAAAAATGAAGAGGAGAATGAAGAGAGACGTGATGGGGGAATGTATTAATTTTACATAGGCTGGTCAGGGAGGGACTCTCTGACAAGATTACATTTGATCAGGAAAACATTATCTGAGGGAAAAGCAAGTACCAAAGCCCTCAGGGAATTAATTTCTAACAGGGAGAAAAGGTGTAAAGGTAAATAACTGTAACAGAAGGTAGCAAGGGGAAGTGCTGTAAAGGAGTGTCGATGAAGAGCTAATGAGCTGGGTAAGTTCGGAGGAAGGGGACGTAACTACCTGCTGGGGAGGGGGTGCTATGGAGAGCAAACCCCACTTCCTAGGGGGTAATACACACTCTGATGCCTCATGGCAGAGCCTTTTCTCCAGGCCTTCTCTTGAGGAAGGACCATTCTCCTTGGTTGTGAGACCGTTGGGCTGCATACCTAACCAAGGTGCCTTTGGTTAAGATGCTGAGATTCTAAGTATGAAACCAGTTATATCATGTGTTCACTTTTTCTTTTAATTGTATACTCCTTGAAATCATATTTCCTTTTTATAAGAAGACTAACCTTTTATGCCCAATGTTGGCCACCAAAGGCAAGAATGCAAAGGGAGTACTCTTGTTTTTAGGTTTGTGCTCAAGATTAAGAAGTCCTCATTTTTACTTGTTTTGGTCAGTGCGGCAAGGTCCTAGCTGTTCTACTAGAATGTAAATACCCCAGTGAAAAAGAAAGCATCTAACACAGCATCAGCTAACATTTACCTATTAGCTAGACAGAGTGCAAACAAGGAAGTATGAAAATGCAACATAGAAGTTTATATAACAGTTTAGTTTTTAAAATGGGAGGCGTGCAAGGGCAGGATATAGGACACTAAATGGGGAAGTAATGGATGGAAAAAGTACAGAGTGGATGGAAAGATGAAGGAAAGAGAAAAAATGATATTACTTACTTTCACAGAACAGATGTATCCAAATTGTGAAATTGATCTAATTGAGACCTCTTGAGATATAGTTATAGATATGTTTAGGAGAGCAAGATATTTTTATACCTTGATAAGCTACTTGAAGCAAACATGAGACCATAGAGTGAGGCATGGGGGTCTGCAGGAGCCAAGGCAAACTTGTGATAACTGAAGTGGTGTGCCTTAGAAACAAACAGGGATTTAGAGGGGGCTGAGGGTATTGGGAGAGACAAAAGAGAAGGGGGAAAGAGGAGAGAGAAGCAATAATATGGAGGGTGGCTTGTGCCCAAGTCAAGGAAATAGCCAAGAGACCTTTAGCAACACATATATCTTTTTTTTTCTTTTTTTAGTTTCTTTACCATGAGCTAACCATATATATATATATATACACATATATATAATTATTATATATATGAATATTATTATATGTATTAGCATATATATGTAGTATATATTTTATATTATAGTATATACTATATATATACTATAATTAGTATATGTATAGTTATATATATAGTAGTATATATAATATACTATAATTATATAGTATGTATACTATAATTATATCTATATAATTAGTTTCAGGGGTAGAATTTAGTATATATATTGTAGTATATATAATATACTATAATTATATATATATATATATAATTAGTTTCAGGGGTAGAATTTAGTGATTCATCAGTTGCATGTAACACGCATTGCTCATTACATCAAGTGCCCTCCTTAATGTCCATTACCCAATTATCCCTTCCCCTCACCCACTTCCCCTCCCGAAATCCTGTTTGTTTCCTAGAGTTCAGCATCTCTTATAGTTTGCCTCCCTCTCAATTTTCATCTTATTTTTCCTTCCCTTCACTTACGTTCATTTGTTTTGTTTCTTAAATTCCACATATGAGTGAAATCATATGGTATTTGTCTTTCTCTGACTGACTTATTTCACTTAGCATAATACCTTCTAGTTCCATCCATGTTGTTAGCAACACAAATATCTTTTATTGAATTGTTAAATAATTTCTGTTGCTGCAATGTAGATTCCCCCCCCCCCAAGACAAAGAACCCTTCAGTGATATTTTCTATTCACTCAAAATATCTTGATTGGAGGGTACACTGGGTGGAAATTAAGGACAAGAACAACTAAGACAGAGAGAGCATGGTTGAGCTGGCTGGGAGTGAATAATGAGAGGGCCTCTGATCTCAATATTCACTCAGCAGAGGCAGAGAAGCAGAGGCAGCCATTAGAGAATATCACCGCCCCTGCCCCCCTAAAATGGGCAGAAATCCTGGGGATGCCACTGCGTTTTTCTACAATTCATAACACGGAGATTTAAATCTACCTTTATCTAGATATTAAGAAATAGGTCAATGCCAGCTGATACCTGGATTACATATACTTTAAAAACTATTATAAATTTTCATTAGAATGTTAGTGAATCAGAACTTCAGATGTGAAGATGAAAGCTGAAACTCCAGTGTTCAACATGAAGGGGAAGGGACTATTTGAAGTTTAGCACTAAGTGGCTCTCCCTTTTAATAGAAGGAAATAAAACTGTCTTTGGTCAGGAATTATCTTATTTGTCTGTATCTCAGGAGGGTCTTTCACAGAAGTGGGTCTTTGCTACTGGGATTCTGGGAATAGGGGGGTTCTATGCTATTATTTCTTTTCATAGCTCTGAGTACACATTTGGAACCTTTGAATGTCCCACTCAAGTTCTCTGTTTTTGAAGCTGTGGAAAACCCAACTATCAATAGAGGGAAAACTTGCATAAGACTAAGGAGGGAGATGAGTGAGTCTTTACAGTGCTCTTTAATTTGAATACTGACTAGCCAAGAACAGTAAGTGTTCAAAGACCTTCCAGTCCTGTTGGGAGACTTCTGAATTCTGATAAGATGATTCACTCAGCCTGGGTTGCTTTCTCCTTCTCCGTACCAATGCTAAATTGCCACAGATATCAGAGGGAAGTCAGTGGGACTGGCAGACTAATGAAAAACAAATAAGCAAACAAATTCAGAAACACTGAACAAAGAGCATGTCTGGGTTTCAAGGTGTGGGAAATGTTAACCTTATCCCCAAAAGTCCTAGACAAAGATGGCTTTATGGGAGAGTTCTACCAAATTTTCGGTGAAAGAAAATTACTGTTTTATGTAAGTTTTATAAATAAAGAAAGAGAAAAACTTCCAAACTCATTTTCTTTTTTAGGCTAGTATGACCTTAAGCCAGATAAACACAGCATAAGGAAAGATAATTAAAAGTCCGCTTTACTTATGACCTGCATGTGAAAATCCCAAATAACATATATAACTAAGTCCATCAGTGTATTACAAATATCAGGTCAAGTAAGAATGGTTAACTTCAGAAATTCTATCAGTGTACTTCACTATATTAATTGACTAAACAAGATTTCTTTCATGATTATCTTGATAAATGCAACACAAGCTTTTGATAAATTTCAACATCTACTAATGATTATATAAAACTTCTGCATTCTCTGTTCCTGCCAGTTGAGTTATATGCTTCCCACGAGTCTGTTGTGTTTGTTCCCGAAGCTCTTAATACCAGTTGTACTTGTTATTGTAATTATGTAATTTAGTTAAATGTTATATAAACCAAAGAATTATAAGTGTGAAAAGAGAATTGTTTCTCTGAAAGTTCAATTGAAAGTTTTGGAAAGACTTGGGGCGCCTGGGTGGTGCAGTCGTTAAGCATCTGCCTTCGACTCAGGGCGTGATCCCAGCGTTCTGGGATCGAGCCCACATGAGGCTCCTCCGCTAGGAGCCTGCTTCTTCCTCTCCCACTCCCCCTGCTTGTGTTCTCTCTCTCTCTGGCTGTCTGTCTCTGTCAAATAAATAAATAAAATCTTAAAAAAAAAAAGAAAGTTTTGGAAATACTTGCTAAAGGCAAGTTGCTAATAAATATTGCTATCAGACCATTTTAGTTCCTATCATATTAAAAGTGAAGACCATGGTTCTACATCAAAAGATTGGTGAATTGATATGGATTCGTATGTTTCAAGTTAAAACAAAAATTTTAATGAATACATCACTTTGTATGATTCCTTTTTACTGACTTTTATTTTGTTCATTTACCAATTGGTCCCAGTTACATCAGATAAGAGGGTTCCCATTGCATTATTTTGAAAAACAGTATTGATACTGAATTCCCAGTATCACCTCTTCCATTCTTTTCAGCCTCTTATTTGATTATGAAGAGTTAGTGAATTAATATGCTTTCATCCTACCTCGCCAGCTGTGTCACAGCATGAGTAGAAAAGATGTGTTGGACTGCCTATGTTAGGATTCTCTCTCTACAAAATAATTAAATCTACAAGAGGCCAGAGATTAAGGGATTCTAAACTCTCCTGTTTCTTTTTTTGTCATATCTAAAACTCTTTTCTCATCCTCTGTCAACCATGCATTCCCAAGTATGAATAAATATGATATATGAAACCTCTCTCTGTTCCCCTCTGCCCTAGATCTCAGCCACCGGAAATATTTTTTGTTGTTGTGGGAATGCACTCGCATACAATTCTAGTATGTCTTTCTTAGAGTTGTGCAAATTGAAATAGCATTCTAGAACCCAGATTTGTGGAGAAATAACAATACAAAATGTTGCAACTTTTAAAAATTTGTTTGTTATGGTATAAGAGAATTTTGGAGGAAAAGATCTCAGAAAGATGCTAAATATGATTCATTTATGGGCACATACATATATTGAACTTCTAATGCCCATAACTTTCTTTTTTATGTGAAAACTGTATATTTTTTCTTTTAACAGTATAAAGAAATGGAGCCAATGTAAAATAGGAAATGGTTAAGGTGCAGAGTTTCTTGTAGGGATTTTTGTGTTTCCTTTTATGAGAAAATATGTTAAGAAACTACGAAGTTATGTATTTTATACACTTTATTTTCATTCAGGGTTATTGAGATATAATATGCATACAACAAATGTCACTATGTTTAAATTTACAGTTTAATGAGTCTTACCAAATTTATGTTGTCATATAAAAATCACCACTATTAAGTTATAGTGTATTTCCACTCTGTCAAAGTTTCTTTTGCCCCTTTGTAGTCTTTCCTACTTCCAAGTCCCTGTAACCACTGATCTGATTTCTATCCCTATAGTTTTTTTTTTCTAGAATGCCATGTAACTGAAATAAAAAAAAAAAATATATATATATATATTTTTGGTTGGGCTTGATTCTTTAGCATAATGCTTTGGATATTTATCCAAGTGGTTGCATATATTAGTACATGTATTCTTTTTATTGCTGAGTGGTATACCATTGTATGATGTACTTTGTTTTTATATTTACTTGTTTTTTTAAATAAGTTTTTATTTTAATTCCAGTTAACATACAGTGTTATATTAGTTTCAGGTGTACAATATAGTGATTCAACACTTCCGTACATCACCCTGTGCTCATCAGAAGTGCACTCCTTAATTTCCATCACCCATTTATCTATTCTCCATGCCCCTCCCCTCTGACAGCCATCTGATTGTTCTCTATAATTAAAAATCTGTTTCTTGTTTGATTCTTTCTCTCTCTCATCTTTTTCCTTTGTTTTGTTTTTTAAATTCCACATATAAGTGAAATCATACAGTATTTGTCTTTCTCTGTCTGACTTATTTCACGTAGCATTATACTCTGTAGCTCTATTCATGTCTTTGCAAATAGCAAGATTTCATGGGCTACTTCCCTATCTTGCCTATTGTAAATAATTCTGCAGTAAACGTAGGGGTACATGTATCCCTTTGAATTAGTGTTTTTGTATTTTTGAGGTAAATACCCAGTAGTGTGATTGCTGGATCATAGGGTTGTTCCATTTTTAACTTTTTGAGGAATCTCCATACTGTTTTCCATAGTGGCTGTACCAGTTTGCAATCCCACCAACAGTGCGAGAGAGTTCCCCTCTTTCCACATCCTCACTGACACCTGTTGTTTCTTGTGTTTTTTATTTAACCATTCTGACAGGTGCAAGATGATATCTCATTGTAGTTTTGATTTGCATTTCCCTCATGATGAGTGATGTGGAGCATCTTTTCATGTGCCTGTTGGCCATCTGTATGTTTTCTTTGGAGAAATGTCTATTCATGTATTCTGCCTATTTTAAAATTGAATCATTTGTTTTTTTGGGTGCTCAGTTTTGTAAATTCTTTATATATTTTGGATACTAACCCTTTATTGGTTATGCCTTTTGCAAATGTCTTCTCCCATTCCATAGGTTGCCTTTAATTTGGTTCATTGTTTCTTTTGCTGTACAGAAGATTTTATTTTGATGTAGTCCCTATAGTTTATTTTTGCTTTTGTTTCCCTAGCCGCAGGAGACATATCTAGAAAAAAGTTACTACAGCTAATGTCAAAAAAGTTACTGCCTGTATTCTTTTCTAGGATTTTTATGGTTTCAGGTCTCACATTTAGGTCTTTAATGCATTTTGAATTTATTTTTGTGTATGGTGTAAGAAAGTGGTCCAGTTTCATTTTTCTGCGTGTTGCTGTCTAGTTTTCCCAAATCGTTTGTTGAAGAGACTGTCTTTTTTCCATTGGGTATCCTTTCCTGCTTCATTGAAGATTAATTGACTATAAAATTGTGAATTTATTTCTGGATTTTCTGTTCTGTTCTATTGATATGTGTCTACTTTTTTTTAAATTTTATTTATTTTTTATTTTTTAAGTAATATTTTTTTATTTTGTTAGTCACCATACAGTACATCCCTAGTTTTTGATGTAAAGTTCCATGATTCATTACTTGCCTATAACACCCAGTGCACCATGCAATACATGCCTGCCTTAATACCCATCACCGGCCTATCCCATTCCCCTACTCCCCTCCCCTCTGAAGCCCTCAGTTTGTTTTCCAGAGTCCATAGTCTCTCATGGTTCATTCCCCCGTCTGTATATCCCCCCCTTTCTTCTTCCCTTTCTTCTCCTACCGATCTTCCTACTTCTTATGTTCCATAAATGAGTGAAACCATATGATCATTGTCTTTCTCTGCTTGACTTATTTCACGTAGCATTATCTCCTCCAGTCCCGTCCATGTTTCAGCAAATGTTGAGAAATCATTCTTTTCGATGGCTGAGTAATATTCTATTGTATATATAGACCACATCTTCTTAATCCAGTCATCTGTTGAAGGGCATCTCGGCTCCTTCCATGATTTAGCTATTGTGGACAATGCTGCTATGAACATTGGGGTGCATATGGCCCTTCTCTTCACTACATCTGTATCTTTGGGGTAAATATCCAGTAGTGCAAAGCCTGGATCATAGGGTACCTCAATTTTTAACTTTTTAAGGGAGCTCCACACTGTTTTCCAAAGTGGCTGTACCAACTTGCATTCCCACCAACAATGTAGGAGGGATCCCCTTTCTCCACATCCTCTCCAACATTTGTTGTTTCTTGCCTTGTCCATTTTTGCCATTCTAACTGGTGTAAGGTGGTATCTCAATGTGGTTTTGATTTAAATTTCCCTGATGGCTAATGATTTTGAACATTTTTTCATGTGTCTGTTAGCCATTTATATGTCTTCATTGGAAAAGTGTCTGTTCATATCTTCTGCCCATTTTTTGATTTGTTTATTTGTTTCTTGTGTATTGAGTCTGGGTCCTGGTCCATAATTTGGGCTCTGGGCAACCCCAGAACCTCTCCTCATCAGAATGATGAGAAGGAGAAATCCCCCCCAGCAAAGAAAAGATAATGAGTCTGTGGCCTCTGCCACAGAACTGATGGATATGGATATAACCAAATTGTCAGAAATGGAGTTCAGAGCAACAATGGTCAAGATGATGTGTAGGCTTGAAAAAATATTAACAAAAATATTAACAAGAATATAGAATCTCTAAGGGCGGAAATGAGAGCGAATCTGGCAGAAATTAAAAATGCTATGAATCAAATGCAGTCAAAACTAGATGCTCTGACGGCCAGGGTAAATGAGGCAGAAGAATGAATTAGTGAATTGGAGGATGGGATGGTAGAAGAGAAAGTTAAAACAGAAACTTGGCTCAAAAAAATCCAATCTCAAGAATGTATATTAGGGGAGATTACTGACTCAATGAAACATTCCAATGTCAGAATCATTGGCATCCCTGAGGGGGTGGAGAAAAACAGAGGTCTAGAAGAGATATTTGAACAAATTGTAGCCGAAAACTTCCCTAATCTAGCAAAGGAAACAAGCATTCGTGTCCAAGAGGCAGAGTGGACCCCTCCCAAGTTCAACCATGACAAACCTACACCACGTCACGTCATAGTGCAATTCGCAAATATTAGATCCAAGGATACAGTATTGAAAGCGGCCAGGGGGAAGAAATTTCTCACGTACAGATGCAAAAATATCAGAATTATGTCAGACCTGTCTACACACACCTGGAATGAGAAAAAGGGTTGGCAGGGCATTTTTAAAGCTCCATCTGTGTCTATTTTTTAAAAGATTTTATTTATTTGAGAGAGAGAGAGCACAAAAGAGGGGGGAGGGGCAGAGGGTGGGAGAGAAGCAGACTCCCCACTGAGCAGGGTGCCTAACATAGGGCTCAGTCCCAGGACCCCAGGATCATGACCTTAGCTGAAGGCAGATGCTTAACTGACTGAGCCACCTAGGTGTCCCTCTATGTGTCTATATTTGTGGCAGTAACATACTGTTTTGATGACCGTAGCTTTGTACTATAACTTAAAGTCCAGAATTGTGATGCCTCCAGCTTTGCTTTTCTTTTTCAAGTTATTTGGGCTATTTGGGGTCTTTTGTGGTTCCATACAAATTTTAGAATTGTTTGTTCTTGCTCTGTCTGTGAAAAATGCTGTTGGTATTTGATAAGGATTGCATTAAAAGGGTAGATTGCTTTGGGTAGTATAGACATTTTAGCAATATTTGTTCTTCCAATCCATGAGCATGGAATATCTTCCCATTTCTTTGTGTTGTCTTGAATTTCTTTCATCAGTTTTTTATTGTTTTCAGAGTACAGGTCTTTTCCTTCTTTGGTTAGGTTTATTCCCAGGTATCTTATTATTTTGAGTGCGGTGTAAATGGGATTGTTTTCTAAATTTCTCTTTCTGTTGCTTCATTATTGTTGTAGAGAAATGCAACAGGTTTTTATGCATGGATTTTGTATCCTGTGACCTTATCAAATTTGTTGATCAATTAGTACTTTTTTGGTAGAGTCTTTAGGGTTTTCTATTTAGAGTATCATGTCATCTGCAAATAGTGAAAATTTTACTTTTTCCTTACCAATTTGGACGCTTTTATTCCTTTTTCTTGTCTAATTGCTGTGGCTAGGACCTCTAGGTCTATGTTGAATAAAAGTGGTGAGAGTGTACATCCTTGTTTTGTTCCTGATCTTAGGGGGAAAAACTCTCAGTGTTTCCCCACTGAGTATGATATTTGCTGTGGGTTTGTCACATAACGGCTTTATCATGTTGAGGTATGTTCGCTCTAAACCTACCTTGTTGCGGGTTTTTATTGAGAATGAATGTTGTACTTTTTAAAATATATTTTTGAATTCAGTTTGTTAGTATTTTATTGGGAATTTTTACATCTATGTTCATCAGGTATGTTGGTCTATAGTTCTCTTTTTTAATGGTATCTTTATCTGGTTTTGGTATCAGGGTAGTGCTGGCCTCACTGAATGAATTTGGAAGTTTTCCTTTCTTTTATATTTCTTGGAGTAGTTTAAGAAGAATAGGTATTAACTCTTCTTTAAATGTTTGGTAGAATTCACCTGTGAAGCCATCTGGTCTGGGACTTTTGTTAGGAATTTTTTGATTACTGACTCAATTTCTTTGCTGATTATCAGTCTGTTCAAATTTTCTTTCTCTTATTTTAGTTTTGGGAGTCTATATGTTTCTAGGTTTTTATCCATTTCTTGTAAATTGTTCAATTTATTGGCATATAGTTTTTCATAATATTCTCTTATGATTGTTTGTATTTCTGTGGTGTTGGTTGTTATTTGTCTCCTCTCACATGTGATTTTATTTATTTGATTCTTTTTTCCTTTTTTCTTGATAAGTCCAGCTAGAGGTTTATTAATTTTATTACTTTTTTCAAGGAACCAGCTCCCAGTTTCATTGATCTGTTCTATTTTTTTTTTTTTAGTTTTATCATTTATTTCTGTTCTAATCTTTATTTCTTCCCTTCTGCTGGTTTTAGGTTTTGTTTGTTGTTCTTTTTCTACTCCTTTAGGTACAAGGTTAGGTTGTGTATTTGAGATTTTTTTTGCTTCTTGAAGTAGGCCTGTATTGCTATGAACTTTCCTCTTAGAACTGCTTTTGTTGCATCCAGAAGCTTTGGACTATTGTGTCTTCATTATCCATATACTTGATGAAGATTTGAATTATTTCCAGTTTTTGACTCTAGTGAAATAAAGCTGCTATGAACATTCACATGTTTAGAAACCTTTAGAAACATGTTTTCAGTTTTCTTTGCTATTACCTAGAAATAGAATTGATGAACAATGTGATAAATATATCTATATCTATATAGATATATAGTTTTATCTAACAAACTATCAAAATATTTTCCAAAATAGCTGTACTATCCTATATTCCTCTTAGCAATGTATGAGAATTTATAATTTTAGCAAAAATGGTAGATATGTTCATGAGTGATATTTGAAGTTATTCTTTCTTATGATTTCTTTGTCTGGTTTTGGTATAAAGTTAATGCTGGAGAAGTTCCTCCTCATATTTTCTTCAAGGGTTTACTTTTTTAAATGTTCAATAGAATTCACCATTGAAACCATCTAAGCTTGGTGCTTTTTTTCCCAGAAAAGTTTTAAACTATGGGTTAAATTTCACTAAGGGATGTAGGGCTATTCAAATCATGTATTTCTTCTTGAATGAGCTTTGGTAGTTTGTTTATCTCAAGAAATTTTTTCCATGTCAACTAAGTTGTTGGAATTTTGGCATAAAGTTGTTCATTTACATTTTCCAATTATCCTTAATGTCCATAGAATTTATAGTAATATCCCTTCTTTCATTCCTGATATTAGTAATTTGTGTTTTTCTTCTTGCTTCCTCAGTTTGTCTGGTTTTTAAATTTATTGATCTTTTCAAAGAACAAGCTTTTTGTTTTGCCAGTTTTTCTCTAGTATGAGAGCTAAAATAAGAATCAGGTGAGTGCCTTGTTCAACCTTAGCTAAGAACCAGCCCATGATATGTTTCAAATTTTTTATGGTTCTATGTGTGTCCATGAATGACCCCCAAAGGGCCTTGAATACTGATTTGGGTATTGCAAATAAATTTAGTGAGTAGATGAATTTGTAAATATGGATTCTGTGAATGATGAGGATTGATTGTAATTGGGTCTACTATTAATAGAGAGGGATCTTGGCAAGGCATGATTTGGGGAAGGAAAGTGGGATACAGTGCATCCTAACACCCATAATAAAATAACAGAGTGTTACTCATTTCCTTCTCAGGGCTGAGGTGGAAAAGAGAGGAAGAACTGTAGGTCTCCTTCAATAGAACCCAGGCTATAGATCTTTGGATTAGGTGGAATTTTTTGCCTTAGTCTCATATGCATAAAAGACTTCACATTCAGATTTTTTATGTTATTTTCAAATAAATTTATTCATTTAGTTATAAAAATACTTGGATGCAATTGAAATAAGATGTTTGTTCATCTACAGTTTAAAATATGTGTTTGAAACTTGTTCTAGAATTTCTGCATTTTAAGAATAAACCTCAGAAATGTAAATAGCCAGACCTTGCTTGACTTCTGAGAGACCCTCCTTTTCTCTTTGGATGCAGAAGAAAAAGAGAACAGGATGGATAGAAAGGATAGGTAGTGGATGTTTGAGGTGGAAAACTCAGCCTAAGATGACCTTAAACTCCCACAGAAGTGTACATCACAGCTGTCTAAAATCAGAGGTGGGCTAAGGGGCTGTGAGGCTGGACACCTGAAGCAGCTGCCATACTATTAGTACCCCCCGGGCTTAGAGAGTTTAAGCAACTTGGCCAAGATCACAGTAAATAAGCGTTAGAGCAATATTGTGTAGAAATCTTTGTATTTTAACTAGAAGTAAAAAACTTTGGATCCAGTCATAATTTGCCACTACTTAGTTATATGACCCTGCACAAATCATTTAAGCTCTGCTGACCTGTGTCTTTATCTGTAAGATGTGAAGTGGAAATACTCATGGTCCTTTGCATGATATAAATTCACTTAATGTTAATGTAGTAGAATTTAGGGGCCCCTGGGTGGGTCAGTTGGTTAAGTGTCTGCCTTTGGCTCAGGTCATGATCTCAGAGTCCTGGGATGGAGCCCCTTATTGGGCTCCCTGCTCAGTGGGGATTCTTCTTATCCCTCTGCCTTCCCCCCCTGCCCACTCATGCTCTCTCTCTGTCTCAAATAAATACATAAAATCTAAAAAAAAGTAGTAGAATCTAGACAACAAAGTAAGCAGGGAAGATGTTTGTTTCTTTTTGAATAGAAAGAATATTTTTTTTCTGGCAAAGTCCAAATGATTTTCTATTTTTAATAGAGAAAGTAGATCTTATCAAGTATTTATAGAAACTGCAGATTGCTCAGAGATACAATCCAATATCTCATTTGATACTGGCAAGAGACAAATGCTTCCTCAAACGTTAACAAATGCTTAAGCTGATTCAATGAATAAAGGAATATCTGAAACTGGTTCAAGTTTAAAGGAATCCATAAATTTCTTGAATGGTATGATTTTGGGGGCTACTTGAGAAAATGAAGTTTTTCTAAAATCTTTATAGCTGAGGCCTAAACCATGCACCCACCTATTTTTTTTTTTTTTTAAGTAGGCTCCATGCCCCGGTTGGAGCTCAATGTGGAGCTTGAACTTGCGACCTAGAGGTCAAGACCTGAGCTGAGATCAAGAGTGAGCTGACCCAGCCAGGCACCCCGTCCATGCATCCTTCTAAATGTAAGTTCTTTCAGTCATCAATGTTATGTCTTGAATCTATAATAAGTTCAGAAGGAAGAAAAAGGGGTAACTAGAGATTGTAGCTTGTAATTCTTAGCAAGGACTCATTACATCATGGAATTCCATGTTTTCTTTCGCATCTGTTTATTTTGAAAAACTTTAAGCACCAGAAAAGTTGAAAGAATACTTCAGTGAATAGCAATACACCCTCTACTTATATGCAACCATTGTTAATATTTTGTCATATTTTCCTTATTCCTTTCTGTATTGATTTTGTGGTGGAACCATTTGAAAGTAAGATGCAGATGTCATAAATCACTCCTATATACATCCACAGGCATCACTTTAAGAATAAGAACATTCTCCTAATATATATAATACTGTTATCTACATGAACAATAGTTCTATAATATTTAATATTGAATCCTTATCCATATCTGTTACATTAAATAATAAATATCTAATATCCAGTCCAATATTTAATATCCAGTCCAATTTTTCCAACTATCCCAAGAATGTCATTTATATCTTTATTTTTTTGAATCATGATGTAATTGAGATTCGTGCATTGTATTTGGTTGTTATGGATATTTAGTATTTCTTAATCTAGAACATTTATTTTTTTGTTGTTGTCATTGACTTTTAAAGAGTTCAGGCTAGTTGTCATGTAAACATAACTCCCAAATTCTGGATTTTTCTGATTGCTGCCTTATAGTGTTATTGAACTTGTGCTGCTATCTCCTATATTGTATATAAATTGTAAGTTAGGTCTATAACCTTGATTAGATTCAGGTTAAACATTCTGGCAAGAATATTTCCACATATTATATATTGCATTATATGATGAGATACTGAAGGTCAGGTTGTCTTGCTGTTAGAAACTCAAGGTTGGCCACTTAGTTAAGGCAGTAATTAATAGGCTGCTGTACTATAAAGATATATATTTTGCTTTGGAATTTGTAAGTAATCTGTGGGGAAAGACTTGGTACTAAAAGACAATTTTTTACTCAGTGGTTTTAGGGTTCATTGAGGATCCCAAATTAATTTTACAGTAGAGGTAGAAATGCGTAAGATTCTGATTTCCATGATTAGTTTTACATTTGTTATGAAATAAGAGATTTCTTTTTTTCACTCCTTTGTCTTTTTTCTTGAGTTTAATTATGGGTTCATGGATACTTATTTATTCCGTGCATTTCAACCATTACAGTCATTATTCTTTTTGAGTTATGCATTTGTTTCAGAGGCCAGTGGACACAGCTGCTTCAAGCTGGCCTCTGGATCTTTTTGTTATGACTTTTAGTCTTTGAGTGCTTTCTTACATTTTTTGACATAACAAGATGCCCTTGTCTTGTCTTGCCTTGTACATTTTTTTTTGTCCAAGACCTAAAATCAGCTACGTTTTTGCAAGGAATTCCAGTTTATATATTAGTGAGGAATTAGAAATCAAGACCTAGGGGCTAGATATCTTCATTCCTACTAGACTGTTCTTGCTTTCTGACTCTTGTCAGTGGACAGAGATAGGAATATATTTTTAAAAGTCATGAGTTCATTGCAATGTTTAATTAAAATTTAACATTGCAGCATTTTTTTTCTATTTTGTTTCTATTTATTTATTATTTATTTCTAAGTTTTTATTTAAATTCAAGTTAGTTATCATATGATATAGTGTTGGTTTTAGGAACAGAATTTAGTGATTCATCACTTACTTATAATGCCCTGTGCTCATCACAACAAGTGCCGTCCTTAATGCCCATCCCTCATTTAGCCCATTCCCCTACCTACCTCCCCTCTAGCAATCCTCAGTTTGTTCTCTATAGTTAAGAGTCTCTTATGGTTTGCCTCCCTCTCTGTTTTCATATTATTTTATTTTTCCTTCTCTTCCCCTATGTTCATCTGTTTTGTTTTTTAAATTCCACATGAGTGAAATCATATAGTATTTGTCTTTCTGTAACTGACTTATTTTGCCTAGCATAGTACACTCTAGTTCCCTCCACATTGTTGCAAATGGAAAGATTTCATTGCTCTTGATGGTTGAGTAATATTCCATTGTATATATATACCACATCTTCTTTATCCATTCATCAGTTGATGGACATTTGGTTTCTTTCCATAATTTGGCTATTGTTGACAGTGCTAATATAAATATTGGGGTACGTGTATCCCTTTGAATTAGTGTTTTTGTATCATTTGGGTAAATACCTAGTAGTGCAATTGCTGGGTCATAGGGTAGTTCTATTTTTAATTTTTTTAAAGTAAGATTTTATTTATTTGTCAGAGAGAGCAAGAGCATGTGCACATGAGCACAGGCAGGGGTAGTGGCAAGCAGAAGGAGAAGCAGGCTCCCTGCTGAGCAAGGAGCCTGATGTGGGACTCAATCCCATGACCCTGGGATCATGGCGTGAGCTGAAGGCATCTGCTTAACCAACTGAACCACCCAGGCATCCTCTTTTTTTAAGTTTTTGAGGAATCTCCATACTGTTTTCCAAAATGGCTATACCAGTTTGCATTGCCACCAAGAGTGTAAGAGAGTTCCCCTTTCTCTGCATCCTTGCCAACATCTGTTGTTTCCTGAATTGATAATTTTAGCCATTCTAACAGGTGTGAGGTGGTATCTCATTGTGGTTTTGATCTGTATTTCCCTGATGCTGAGTGATATTGAGCATTTTTTCATGTCTCTGTTAGCCATTTGTATGTCTTCTTTGGAGAAGTGTCTGTTCGTGTCTTCTGCCCATTTCTTAACTGGATTATTTATTTTTTGGGTGTTGAGTTTGATAAGCTCTTTATAGATTTTGGATACTAGCTCTTTATCCAATGTCATTTACAAATATCTACTCCCATTCTGTAGGTTGCCTTTTTGTTTTGTTGATTGTTTCCTTCGCTGTGCAGAAGTTTTTATCTTGATGAAGTCCCAATAGTTCATTTTTGCTTTTGTTTTCCTCACCTCTGGAGACATGTCTAGTAAAAAATTGTGACAGCCGAGGTCAAAGAGGTTGCTGACCATGTCCTCCTCTAAGATTTTGATGGTTTCCTGTCTCGCGTTTAGGTGTTTCATCCATTTTGAATTTATTTTTGTGTATGGTTTAAGAAAGTGGTCCAGTTTGATTCTTCTGAATGTTGCCGTCCAGTTTTCCCAAAACCATTTGTTGAAGAGACTGTCTTTTTTCCATTGGATATTCTTTCCTGCTTTGTTGAAGACTAGTTGACCATATAGTTTTGGGTCCATTTCTTGGTTCTCTGTTCCATTGATCCATGTGTCTGCTTTTGTGTCAGTACCATACTGTTTTGATGATTACAGCTTTGTAAGACAGCTTGAAGTCCGGAATTGTGATGCCTTCAGCTTTGGTTTTCTTTTCAACATTCCTTCGGCTATTTGGGGTCTTTTCTGGTTCCATGCAAATTTTGGAATTGTTTGTTCTAGCTCTGTGAAAAATGCTGTTGGTATTTTGATATGGATTGCATTGAATGTGTAGATTGCTCTGGGTAGTATAGACATTTAAGTATTTTGCAAGTTTCATTATGATATGTCTTGGTGTTGACCTGTTTTTGTTGATTTTGAAGGGAGTTTTTTGACTAGGGATATACTGTATGGTGACTAATATAATGTAATAAAAATTATTATTAAAAAAATGAAGGGAGTTTTTTGTGCCTCTTGGACTTGCATGCCTGTTTCCTTTCCCAGATTAGGGTAGTTCTCAGATGTAATTTGTTCGAATAAACCAGATGCCCCTTTCCCCCCACTCTTCTTCTTCTGGGACTCCTATGATATTGTGCTTTATGGAATTACTGAGTTCCCCGAGTCTACATTCTTGATCTAATAGTTTTCTTTCCCTCTTCTTTTCAGCTTCATTATTTTCCATAATTTTATCTTCTGTATCACCTATTCATTCCTCTGCTTCTTCCATCTCATTGTGATTGCACCCAGTTGGTTTTGCATCTCAGGTATAGCATTTTTTATTTCAGCCTGACTAGTTTTTAGGTCTTTTATCTCTGCAGCAAGGGTTACTCTGTCTTGTATCCTTCTTTCTTATGACTGTTGTTCTAAATTCTTGTTCAGATACATTGCTTGTATCTGTTTTGAGTAAATAGCTGGCTCCCTTCTTTTTTTTTTTTTTTTTGCTTATTTATTTTTAGAGAGAGAGAGTGAGCATGAGCAGGGAGAGGGGCAGAGGGAGAGAGAGAAAGAAAATCTCCAGCAGCTCATGACCCTGAGGTTATGACCTGAGCTGAAATCAAGAGTCGGATGCTGAACCTACTGAGCCCCCACCCCCTGCCCCAGCTGTGATTTCTTCTTGATCTTTCTTTTGGGGAGTATTCCTCCATCTTGTCATTTTGTCTAGGTTTATGTCTTTTGTGTGTAATGAAACTTGCTTCCTGTTCCCGAGAGTTATTCTATATTAAGAAGGGGCCATATACTCTCCAGGGCCTGGCACTTCAGGAAGTGTTTCTGGTGTATGCTGTGTGTACTCTGCTGTTGTGTTTTGGCTGCACTTTTCCACAGGTCAGTCCACTGCAGAGTTCCTCCTTGCTTGCAGTGGGTAGCATTTGGATCTTTAACTAGGTGTGCTTTGATTTGTTAAAATAAGCCTGGAAAACAAAAAAGCCAGATCCAAAAAAAGAGAAAAGGAAAAGAACAAACAGACAAAAAATATACACCTGATTCCGAAGGAGAAAAAAAAAAAAAACAAAAATAAAGAAAAAGGTCCTATTTCCACCAGAACTGAAGCCGATGCTTTGGAGCCTTCTGTGATTGGTGCATTTGGTGGTCTGTGGTGGTGTGGGGGAGAGGCCCGCTGTGCTGGCTCACAGTCCACCTGTCCTAGTAAATATGCACTTGCAGTGCTCACGGGTGTGGGGTTTGGTGTAAGTAGCTCCAGCCTCCACTGGAAATGCTCTTTGCTCTCTGAAGTCTGACCATGCTGGTGGTGGTGGTGGGTGGGGAATGGCATCACCCTGCTTTCTCCTTCCCAGAGAGGGGATCCAGGCCTAGAAAAACAGTCACCCGGTGCTCAGGTGCTTGGAGTTTATGGTGAAGCACAGCGAAAAGCAGTGACCAGTTCATCTGCCCTCTGTGTGCGCCTCTGTCCCCTGCCTATGAACCGTCACTCAGTAGTGACCTCCAGGTCTTTTGTCCTTGGAGAGGCAAAATACCCTCTTCCAAATGTACTCCACGAAGGGGAACATTCTCTCCCAGTGCAACCCAGGGGATTCCTATGCCTCACAGCTTGCTCCAGGCCTCCAGCCTCCTCCCCAGGAGCATCACCATACCCACCTGGCTCAACTCCAGCAAATGGTGGGGACTTCCAAAACCTCAGAAGCTCCATTGCTTGCAAAAACTTGAGCTATAAATTATCACTCTGGTTTAAAATGGAGTTATTTTCCTAACCAACATTTTATAAAAGGAACCATAAACATTGATAATAATCAACTATAAATGATATTTCCATATTTAGTAAGACCCCCTAAAGGGGGTTTAAACTGAATAACCAAGTAAATGTGTATTTCAGATGGTGCCTATCATTGTGTGCAATGCAAAGTTCTTTTTAATTCCTGCTTTATTTCTACTGCAACAAATGAGAATCCACCTTCAATAAGGTCACGATATTCATAAGGGGTTCTCCCTGAGGAGAATTTTTGTGTGTGGAACTTAGGACAACTTGGTGGGTTCTGAGAAATGGATTCAGAAATTTGTTTGGCTGTCCTATTCTCATTATTGATTTCCCTGTAGAAAAGAGGCAGTAAAGATCAGTCAAGAGCTCTTCTATATTGCCTTGGAAACAGCCTTTACATTCCCTTGAGCTGCCCTCTCATCAGCAATGGCAGCTTCACCTTATTCCTTGACATGAAACAAGCAGATCCATCTTCAACTTGTACCAGTTGGCTGATTTGCATTGACTTTTCTCATTCTTTGCTTCTACCATGTACCATTGCTTTTCAGCATCAAAAAGACAAAGACAGGACAAATTTAGCATAAGTACCTGAATCAAAACTTTTCCTCCTCGGCCATAGAGTCTGTCCTTTGCCCATAACAGAGGATCACAATAATTTCCTTAGAAACTAAAATGTATAATGTATTGAAGCAGTTTTTTTTTTTCTAACCAACATAATAGGGCTTACCTCTCCCACTCCTCTTGGGAGGCCATTTGTTTATTCCAAATAATTTAGGAACTCATCCATTACTCATCACATAAAATATCATAGGCTGGGCTCTCCAGAATTGGAGAGTTTGGGATAACATGTTTATCAGGACTCAACATCTGTGAAGGGGAGGGGCAAAGCAGAACTGGACAGAGGGAGAAATTGAACTGTGATGCAGACCAGACAAAGCCTCAACCAACCTGGGGCGGGCATCTATGCTGTGGGGCAAGTATGATTCTCACGGGTCTTGCTTCAGACCAAAATGACTATACCTTTGTACCTCTTTTTGTTCAATTACTAGAAACAGGCTTCCCTGGAATAACATGGCCACTGGTGAGGCAGCTTCCTGTGGCTGAAGCAAACCCTGAAGCAATTGATACCTGGAAGCTGTCCTGATGATCACAGTTCCCAGGCTGGGCATCAAGTCCTTCCTTTAAGGAGGATTTGGGGCGGGAGAACATATGTTCATATCTAGCACATAGAACCAGTTACAAGTCCAAGGAAAAACTTGATCTTACTACAGTATTGTTATGATCCATGTTCAACTTTACTGAATGTTAGGATTGGAAGATTTATAGGGATTTTCTGGTTTAAACACTCCTCTCTCCCACCTTTCACAAATGTTTGACATTTAACCCCTGAGATACTGCACCAAAAGATAGAAAGTGGCGTGATGCTTCCTGTACCTCATTCTCCCCACCCAACAATTATCCCTTCTACCCACCTCTAAGGAACACAAGTGGCTTCACTACCTCACATTTTTTCCCCTCACTTAGATTGGCATAAGAAGTGACAAAAACTTAAGGGAAAGAGAAGAGGCGGATGGTAAAAATTGGGAGGAAAAGACTTCTTTGGGATTATAACTGTGATTTGTGGGAATTATCCAGAAAAACTTAGATCACTCCCCAAATACTGATGAATAATTGCAGAACTGAGCAGACTTCATCAAAAGGTGCCCTGTCTTTCCATCTATTGAAACTCTTGCACAAATTGTGTAGAGATTTAACTAGGGAAAATACAATAAAATAAAACAGGGCCTCCTTAGCTGGCCAGATCTGTGAATAGGTTATCTCTAACCCCCCATTCTCTTAACAGAACAGCTGTGTGATAATTCTCATAAATCATTCATTCATTTGTCCGTCAAGTATATTTTGAATGCCTACCATGTGCCAGGCTCTGGGGAGAGAGTGGAGAACTGTACTATGGCATAAAGTGGTTCCCAGCCAAAGTTGGCTGAAGACTTTAGCCAGCACTCCTGGCTGTTTCCCTCTGATTTTTACATGACTGTCCAAGTTATGCTAAACCCATTAATTTGCATGAAAGTGTTCTAAAGCTGTTTTTATAACAGCAATGGTGTGCCAGCAACTCTGTTAACTTCTTAACTCCTTACAGCAACCAGTGAGTTAAAGTTCTGGTATTTTTTTTTTTTTATCATTGTTTTATAGATGAGGAGACCAACACACAGAGTGGTTAAGGGACTTGCCTAAAGTCACACAGATAATTGTCAGAGTCAGGACCGAATTCAGGTTCTTTAGTCCATACTCTTAGCCACTACACCAAAGTGTCCCTTGAAAGTGAGGGCAGTCTTCTGCTGAGGCACCTCTGACTCAGTGGTTCTCAACTGGAGGCAGTTTTGTCACTCGGGGACATTTAGCAATGTCTGCAGTCATTTTTGATTGTCATTACTGGGGACAGATACTACAGACATCTAGTGGTTAGAGTCCAGGGATGTTGCTAAACATACTACAATTCTCAAGACACCTCCTACAATAACGAAATATGTCAACAGTGCCGAGATTGAGAACGCTGCTCTACCTGGATATGTACTCCATATGTAGCCCACACAGAAAACAGCAGTGACTATTTCTTCTCTTTGGCAAAAAACACTGATGGTTATAAATGCAGCCAAATACTGCACCGGCTTTTAACATTTATTCATGTCCCACTGTTGGCATATGTGGAGCTAGTGTCACCTAAACTCCTTGGGGTGGTTTCCTCCTCATTAATTACTTTCAATCCACATGTTCCTTATATTATTATTTTTTAGAACCAAGATATAGAACCTTAAATGTAGCTGTTTAAATTTCATCTTCTTATTTCTTATTTTTCCAGCCCATGGACCTCTTTTTGAATCTCGATTTTGCTTTCCAGTATATAGAATAGCACTGTCAACTTTGTGCTATTGGTGCTATTGGCAGATATAAAAATTATGATCTCTGAGTCTTCATCCATGCTGCCAATAAACTTCAAGGGGGCTACTACCTGAGCCCTGGTGCATACTACTAAATGCTTTCCTTCAGATCACTGTTCCCTGAATGCAAATCTTTGTACCAGTTCTATCAGTGATACTTGGGAAACTTAAAAATAAGTAATTCCGTCATCCATCCTTGGGCATTTTGTTTTTGTGTGTGTAGGGTTGAAATCACAAATCAGCATTTTTGAAGCACTCCCTAGGATTGTGATTTTGATGAGCAATCATACTGGGAGCCATTGTTCTATTCTGGAACTTCTCCATAAACTTCAACGAGCTGTGAATCTCCCTTACTCATTTTATTCATATTTTTCTTTCTTAACACGGATATATATGAGAGAATGTCAAATGTCTTGCTGAAATCAAGATTAACTAGATGTAAATCATCTGTTTATCTTTAAGTATTGATTGATTTATTTGTTTCTGAACATGTTCCAAAAGGATTTAAGGCAGTTGACCAACTAGGGCCTAATAACAAAGGAAATAATATTCACTTGCAATAAAATGACACCTAGAATAGGCACCATGTTTTGTAGACATTAAAACAGTGTTTGATAAATAAATGAATAAGTGACCAGTTCATGGTGTCTAATTGCTTTATTTTCTAAATGAATATTTGCTGAACATTGATCCAGATTTGATGGTCTATAATTCCTGGAAATCAAAACCTTTCCCTCCCTTTGTCTCCATCTTTCTTGGAAAACTGGAACAACATTTCCTCTCTCTCATTTTCTGGAACCTCTTTCATTCTTTATGACTTCTCAAATTAGTGATGGTATACAAGCACTTTTAATGTCCTGAAGGTAACTCATTTAGGTTTGAGTATTGGATTCATTTAAATAGCTGGGCAAAACATTACATCTTTAATGTTGGACTTCACTTTCCTCCAATCAGTGTTTGTTTTTGTTTTTTTTTTTCTGGTTGGAGATTGTTCTCCTTGGTGAGATGGTAAAAAATAATAACTAAATTACGTATCTTTCTCTGTTTTGTATCATCTTCCCTAAGAAGTGATTGTATTCCATCCTCACTTAGTTTCTTGTCAGCAACTAAGGAAAAGAAATCCCAAGCCAAACAACACCCAAAAAACTTTTTTATTTTTTTTCAAAGTGCTGTTTACAAGCCTCATCTCATTCTTGGCCAGTTTTGGGGACTCTGTTTTTCCAGGTTTTGGCTCTAACTTATTCCCTAATTATGTATCTCTTTCTCCCTTTCATAGAGGAGGGTTTCTCTATGTGATTGACCTTTGGACCAGATAATTCTTTGCTGTGGGGGCTGTCCTATGCATTATAAGATATTTAGCAGCATCTATGGCCTTTACTCATTAGATACCAGTAGTAACACCCCCTCCAAGTTGTGACAACCAAAAAGTCTCCACAACATTGTCAAATGTCTCCTGGGCAGGGGTGGGGTGAGTGATTGCTTCCTGTTGAAAACCACTGCTAGAGATGTGAATAAAAAAACAAGCAAAATCTGAACCTGAGTATAGATGTATTCAATTATTTGCTTTTTCTTCACAACTGAGTAGTTAGATTTTTACTTTCTAGAGCACTGCTTCATTTTTAAAAAATAGCGGTAACTGTATTTAGTTCATTCAGGATGAAAGGTATACAGTACACATTCCACCACTCTTCCATTTGCTAGTCACTGCAGACGTCTCTAGCTGTTCATTTTTTTTTCTTTAAATCATTGAGCCACAAGCCCCCTCGTAATTCATCTCATTGCTGGGGGCCAAGCCACCATTACCAATTGACTGGAGTTGGAATATGAAATGGAACTGATTTGCCATCCCTTCATTTTAGGTTTTTTTTGTAGGATATCCATGACATTCTCTGAATCTTTTAGGAATATGTTTCCTAAACTCAGGGGTGGCACGTGTTTGACAGTGCCTAATATTTCATTTCTTTATCATCATAAATCCCAAGATTAAAGGGTTATTTTCCACAATATTCTTTTCACTATTAAGAAGTTTTCCCTTATTGATAAGAATCAGGTTCTTAATAATAATAATAATACCTCCACCAAGAATGAGCCTAATATAAACTATGGACTTCAGGTGATAATGATATGTCAATGTAGGTTTGTCAGTTATAACAATGTACTATTCTGGTGGAGAATGTTGATAATGGGGAAAGCTATGTATGTGTGGGAGCAGAAAGTATATGGGAAATCTCTTTATCTTCTGCTCAATTTTGCTGTGAATGTAAAACTGCTCTAAAAAGTCTATTAAAAAACCAAAAAATCCAGATTTAGGTAAACAGAGTCTTTATTTCAAAAGATTATTGTAGGAAGGTTGGGGAGAGTGCAGAGACTATTGCAATAGAGATGCTTGGGCTGCAATATCTGTAAGTATCTGAAAAGTTAGGCATTGAGGGGAGGGGGTAACAAGGTGATGGGTATTAAGGAGGGCATGTGTTGTGATGTGCACTGGGTGTTATACTAACTAATGAATCATTGAACACTATATCAAAAAATAATGATGTACTATACAGTGGCTAAATGAGCATAATAAAAAGAAAGAAAAGTTATCAATTGTAATGAGCTAAAGCGGTAATAAATTTTAAAATGCGGCAGTAAAAAAAAAAAAGTTAGGCATTAAAGGGCTTTTCCTTTATAGGGAGAAGTAAACAAGGCTAGAAAGAACAGGGTGTGGGAAAGTAGAATGAGCAAAGGTGGTGTAATGAGACAGGAGATCAGATAATGTTTTACCCAGAGGTCAGCTTGTTGTTGTGAGGGGCATTTATGGTGGGAGTTTATGATGCTGGCTTAGGCTGAGGCCTAGGGGAAGGAGAGAAACTTAATGAAAGTTTGGTTGACGAGCATTTTGTTCTGACTGCTCAGTGAGGACCAAACAGTTCAGCTAGTCATTTGTGAGGCCTAGGATGGAAATTTGGAGGGTCGATATTGACCTTGCTATATAGATAAACAATGGAGCATCCTTGAATCTTATTTAGGTCATTTGGGGAAGGGTGTTTCTTTGCAGTAAGCCCTTTTCCAGGACACAAATGAGCGGGGAGATTCCTTTAATCTCCTTGTTCTCCAGGGTAAGAATGAGAACCATCTTATATAGAAAAATAACACCATTTACTGTAACTAACAAATCCCCAATCAGTTCAAATACATTTGAAGTTTATTTCTGTCTTGTGTGAAATACAAAATGGATGTTCCCGATTGACTGGTTCTTCTCCTCCAAATGTTGCTTCAGAAATCAGGATTCTTTTTTTTCTTGTGGTTCTGTTATCTTCAGCATGAACTTCCTTAGGTCATCTTACTTATCTGTATCCAATTAGCTGAAGAGGAAATAGCATGAAGGATCAAGTGCTTATGTGTCAGGCCTGGAAATGACACCTATCGCATCTCTCACATTTTATTGGCTAGAACACAGTCACATGGTCACACCTAAGTGTGAGGGAAATTAGGAAATGAGGCATAGCCATATGTTCAGGAAGAAGAAATGGGTTAGGTGAACAGGTAGACAATTACTCATACAATCTCAATGTCCATCATTTGTATATATATATTTATAATATATAATTAATGGTTAAATAAACAATGGAACAACATGTAGCTTTTAAAAAGAAAAAAATTAATTGAAGTATAACTGACACATTGCATTAGTTTCAGATGTACATCGTGATTCAAAAAACTCTTATTAAAGAAGGAAGATTTGTATGTACTGATATAGAATGATCTCTAAAATATTTTAAGTATGAACAAATTAGCACAGAATAGTTTTATATCAAAAAAGGACATTCACAAGCATTCTGGTACATGCAGAGGATACCTTTGGAAGCATTCACAAAAACTTGCATCAGTGATTCCCTCTTTGTTTCCTGAGGAGTGAGTGTATGTTTTTTCAAAACTGTTCCTGTTTTCTCCTGAGAATTACTAGGCATATTCTCCATTGTTGTTTTTTTGTTGTTGTTTTTATCCTTATGAATCAGCTGTTGCTGTCACATGACTTTGCATTATTATCTGGGTATTTTTCTGGCTCCGTCTTCATTTTTAGTAGCAAAAACTTTTAATCAGGTTGTCAAGTCTTTTGCCAAATGTTCTTCAGCCTTTGTGAGACGTCCTCTAGTAAGCAGTATCAAAATAATGCACTCACCAAAGGACAAAATCTAAGTACTCAAATCCCATTCTTTGGCATGAAATACACTCTTACTGACCACCTCACCTAAAAATAGCCCCAATTTACTCCTTACCACATTTCCTTTGTTTTGTTTTCATGATAATACATATTATTATCTGATACTTAAAAAATTATAGTGGTAATTATCTGTCTCCTCCAGTAGAGCCCAACATACATGGGTAAATGGACCTTCTCTGTCTAGTCTAAATAGTGTCTTGTGCCTAGGATAATGTCTTGCATCTGGTGGGACCACAGTAAAAGTTTTATGTATATGTGCATAAACCTCCAGAGCTTTTTGCTTACTTCATATTGACCTTTTTTTTCTTTTCTAAGCTCATACCCTTAATTGTATTCCAAATTCTTATTTTTCTACTCAGGATCTCAGGGCACTTTGTCCACAGCTTTACTACGGCAATGGGTGCGGTGTATAGAGTGCATGACTAGTTTACACATCTGTCCCTCAAATGTGAGCTTCTTGAGGGCACACATCTGTCTGCTCAATCATTGCTTCTTCAGTGCTTTGAATCCAGTAGATGAATGAAGGCACTGAAGAAATGATTCAAGTTTCCTTACAAAATTATGAGAAATCACGATCCTAAAGAATCTCCATGCTTTTAATTGTTTGAAAGACAATCTTTTTTGCCTGTTAATTTGTTTGGCATTAAAGGAGTAAAAAAGATACTTTTTAAGACTACAGAGATAAAGATGCAGATTTTGATAGGTAAACAAACCAGAGGGAAAGAAAAACTATGAAACCAAGAAAGTATAGAAGTTTGCTGTTTAAGAAGAAGGAGTCCAGCGCACAATCTGAATCTAGGAAGGACACAGACACTAGCTGTTTAGTGGACAAACTTTTGAATAGGCAACAAGAAATCCCAGGTTGAATCCTTTCTGCCCTCATTATAGCAATATGTCAAGACAAGGTGAATTCAATTCTTCAGCTGAAACGTGAAATGCCCATTCAAGATGGAACTCAAGAAAAGTTTATAAAGCATTGGTGAAAAGCTAGAGGGATATTACTCCCAGAGATGTTTTTAGTCTACCCTGATCTCAGCTCTTTAGCCTAGCTGGAGAGGTGGACTCAAAAAAAAAAAAAATCCAGCATTTCTTTGGAGAAAATAGACTCAGTTTTTAAAAGTGTGGCTCAGTTACTTTTGACAGGGAGGGGTTTGAAGTTGTTCTCAAAGAATTTCATTGATTCAGCAGGATAAATATATAGGTTGAACAATTATTTCCTGATTTTCAGCATTCTTGAGAATCATAGAATATCAGTTAATTTTATTTTATTGCAAATACATTTTAATTTTACTCAGCCAGTTAAGACAACAAAGGAAGAAATTGATTTTGAAACTCTTTGTAAACTATAGAAAACTATGCTAATGCTAGTAGCTATAATAATTATGGCTATTACTGCAGGTAAACTTGGCAAAGGGAGAAGTGAGTCCAGAGAAACAAACTGTCTCTTTAAATGGGGTTGACTGGCTTATCTCAGTCTCATGACTAAATAAAAAATGGTTCCTGGATCAGTGGAGACTGACCCTGGGATCAACCCTGAAGTGATTCCTGCAGAGCCTGGGACTGGAAGCTGTCATACTGTGGATGACAGGCAAGCTGCTGGATCCATTTCAGAGTGACTCGGTGGGGCAGAGAACTATTAATATATTTATCACCACAGGTATTAGAAATAATGTCATTGTTGAGAAACTGCTGCAGAGTGTTATTTTTTATTCTTTTATTTTTTTCACCATATGTCTATTTAAAAAAATTTTATTTGTGGGATGCCTGTTGGTTAAGCATCTGCCTTTGGCCCTGTTCATGATTTCAGGGTCCTGAGTTTGAGCCCCATGTCAGGCTCCCTGCTCAGTGGGGAGCCTGCTTCTCCCTCTCCCTCTGCCTACTGCTCTGCTTACCTGTGCTCTCTCTCTTTCTCTGTGTCAAATAAACAAATAAAATATAAAAAATTCATTTGTACATATGTTTGTTTTGTTCATATGTAGACACTTGTTTCTGAGAGTCCTCCAAATTTTACAGTTTGTAGATAGGTAGTGAAAAAAAAACAGTTAGAAAATGGGTGAGGGGGCACCTGGGTGGCTCAGTAGGTTAGGCATTTGCCTTGGCTCAAGTCATAATCTTGGGGTCCTGGATTGAGCCCCGCATCTGGTTCCCTGCTTGGCAGGGAGTCTACTTCTCCCTCTCCCTGTGCTCCTTCCTCCTGTACTTTCTCTCTCTCTCTCAAATAAATAAATAAAATCTCAGAAAAAAAAGAAAATGGGTGAAAGACATTTCACTAAGGAGGCAAATACATAGGTGAGATGTTTACAGGGAGATGTAAATTAAACCATAATGAGGTATCACTACACACCTGTCAGAATGCCTTAAATGAAAAATAACGACAACACCAAGATGCTGGAGAAGATGCAGAGAAGCTGGATCATTTATTCCTGTGGAAATGTAAATGGTACAACTACTCTGGAAAACAGGCTGGCAGTTTCTTTAAAAACTAAACACGCAACTACCATTAAGACCCAGCAATTATACTCTTGGATGTTTATCCCAAAGAAATTCAACTTATAGCCACACAAAAACCTATATATGAATGTTTAGAGCACCAACTGATTAAAACATTAAAAAATCTTAAATTGTGATAAGATACACATACCATAAAATTTACCATCTTGACGATTTTTAAGTGAGCAGTTCAGTAGTATTTGAGTACACTCACATTGCACAGCCAACCTCCAGAACTCTTTTCATCTGCAAAACTGAAATTCTATACCCATTAATTAATAATACCCTACTATACTTTCTCCTTTAGCCCCTGGCAACCACCATTCTACTTTCTGTTTCTATAAATTTGACTACTTGATATACCTCATATAAATGGAATCATAATATTTTTCTTTTTGTGACTGACTTATTTTACTTAATCTAATGTCCTCAGGGTTCATCCATGTTACAGCACGTAGCTGAATTTCTTTTCTTTTAAAGGTTGAATAATATCGCATTGTATGGATATACCACATTTTGTTTATCCGTTCACCTGCTGATGCACACTTGGGTTACTTCTACATTTTGGCTATTGTGAATAATGCTGCTTTGAACATGAATGTACAAACATCTTTTCAAGACTCAGAGGTGGAATTTCTAGATCATATAATAATTCTATGTTTTATTTTTTGAGGAACTGCCATATTGTCTTCCAAAGCCATTTAACCATTTTGCATTCCCACCAGTAGTGTATAGTGTAATTTCCCCACATCCTCATCAACACTTTTTTTCCCTCACCAACACTTATTATTATTATTTATTTTTTGCTATCTGAATGGATATGAGATGAAATTGCACTGTGGTTTTTACTTTTTGTTTCTCTAATAGTTAGTTATGTTGAACATATTTTCATGTGCTTGTTGGCCTTTGTACATCATCTTTGGAGAAATGTCTATTCAAATGCCTTTGGCCATTTTTAAGTTGAGGTTTTTTGTTTTGTTGCTGTTGCATCATAGGAGTTCTTCATATATTCTGAATATTAACCCCTTATTAGGTATACACTTTGTAAATGTTTCCCCTATTGTGTAGGTTTCCCTTTTACTCTGTCAATTGTGTCCTTTGATGCACAAAATTTTTAAATTTTGGTGTAGTACATTTTATCTATTTTTACTTTTGTTGCTTGTGATTTTATTGAAATTTAATTTTTTTTAGATTTATTTATTTATTTGAGAGAGAGAGAGAGAGAGCAGGCAGGGAGAGGGGCAGAGGGAGAGAGAAATCTCAAGCAGACTCTGGCTGAGTGCTGTGGTCCTCCATCTCATGACCTTGAGATCATGACCTGAGCTGAATTCAAGAATTGGATCCTAAACTGACTGAGCCACCCAGGCACCCCCACTTTTTTGGGGGGGCGGTGAGGGAGAGGGAGAGAGAGAATCTTAAGCAGTCTCCATGTCCTGCATGGAGTCTGACATGGGACTGGATCTCACAACCCTGAGATCACAACCTGAGCTGAATTCAAGAGTTGGACACTTAACTGACTGAACTGCCCAGGCACTCCTATATTTTAAAAAAAATTTTAAATTTTATTGTTTTCAATTTTATTTCCGGTATAGATGATATAGTGTTCTTTAAGTTTCAGGTGTACAGTATAGTGATTCAACAATTCTATACACTGCTCAGAGCTCATTATGATAAGTGTATTCATAACCCCCTTCACTGATTTTACCCATTGCTTCACCCACCTCCTCTCTGGCAACCAGAAGTTGTTCTCTATAGTTAAGAGTCTGGTTCTGGGGCACCTGGGTGGCTCAGTCATTAAGTGTCTGCCTTTGGCTCAGGGCATGATCCCAGCATCCTGGGATCGAGCCCCACATCTGGCTCCCTGCTCCACTGGGAGCCTGCTTCTTCCTCTTCCACTCCCCCTGCTTGTGTTCCCTCTCTTGTTGGCTGTCTCTCTCTCTGTAAAATAAATAATAAAATCTTAGAAAAGAGTCTGTTTTTTGGTTTGTCTCTCTGTCCCTTGTTTTGTTTCTTAAATTCCACATGAGTGAGATCATATGGTATCTGTCTTTTCCTGACTGACTTATTTTGCTTTGCATTACACTCTCTAGATCCATCCATGTTTTTGCAAATGTCAAGATTTCATTCTTTTTTGTGGCCAAATAACATTCTATTTTGTATATGTATACACGGCATTTTCTTTATCCATTCATCTATTGATGGACACTTGGGCTGTTTCCATAATATGGCTATTGTAAATAATGCTGCTACAAAAATAAGGGGCACGTATCCCTTTGAATTAGTGTTTTTGTATTATCTGTATGAATACCTGGTAGCATGATTACTGGATCATAGGATAGTTCTATTTTTAACTTTTTGAGGAAACTCCATACTGTTTTCCACAGTGGCTACACCAGTTTGCATTCCCACCAACGGTGCAAAAGGGTTCCTTTTTCTCCACATCCTCACCAATACTTGTTTCTTGTATGTTTGATTTTAGCCATTCTGACAGGTGTGAAGTCATATCTCATTGTAGTTTTGATTTGCATTTCCCTGATGATGAGTGCTGTTGAGCAACTTTTCATGTGTCTCTTGGCCATCTGTATGTCTTCTTTGAAGAAATGTCTGTTCATGTTTGCTGCCCATTTTTAAATTGGATTATTTGGTTTTTTTTTTTTAGAGTTGAGTTTTGTAATTTATGTATTTTGGATACTAACCCTTTATCAGATATGTCATTTGCAAATATCTTCTCCCATTCCATAGGTTGTCTTTTAGTTTTGTTGATTGTTTCCTTTGCTGTGCAGAAGCCTTTTATTTTGATATAGTCCTAATTGTTTATTTTTGCTTTTGTTTTCCTAGTTTCAGGAGACATATCTATAAAAATGTTGCTGTGGCCAATGTCAGATACATTATTGCTTGTGCTATCTTCTATGATTTTAATAGTTTCAGGTCTCACATTTAGGTCTTTAATACATTTTAAGCTTATTTTTGTGTATGTTGTAAGAAAGTAATTCAGCTTCATTCTTTTGCATAGTGCTTCCAGTTTTCCCAACACCATTTGTTGAAGACACTGTCTTTTTCCCATTGCATATTCTTGCCTCCTTTGTCAAAAATTGTCCATTTAATTGTGGGTTTGTTCCTGGGCTTTCTATCCTGTTCTATTCACATATGTGTCTGTTTTTGTGCTAGTAGCATACTGTTTTGATTACTTCAGTTTTGTAGTATAACTTGAAATCCAGAATTGTGATACCACCAGGTTTATTTTTCTTTTTTTAGTTTGTTTTGGCTATTGGAGATCTTTTGTGGACCCATATGAATTTTAGGATTGTTTGTTCTAGTTCTGTGAAAATGCTGTTGTTATTTGGATCAGGATTGCATATGTAGATTACAATTTGCATGAGTATTATGGACATTTAAAAAATATTTGTTCTTCCAATCCATGAGCATGGAATATCTTGCCATTTGTTTATCATCTTCAATTTCTTTCATCAGTGTTTTATAGTTTTTAGAGTACAGGTCTTTCTTCTCTTTGGTTAGGTTTATTCCTAGTTATTTTATTATTTTGGGTGTAATTTGTAAATGAGATTGCTTTCTTAATTTCTCTTTCTGATGCATCATTGTTAGTGGATAGAAATGCAATGGATTTCTATATGTTGATTTTGTATTCTGCAATCTTACTAAATTCATTTATTAGTTCTAGTGTTTTTTTTTTTTTTTTTTGGTGGAGTCTTTGCGGTATTCCATATAGAATATCACATCATTTGAGAATAGGGAAAGTTTTACTTCTTACCAATCAATGCCTTTTATTCCTTTTTCTTGTCTGATTGCTGTGAGTAGGATTTCCAGCAGTATGTTGAATACAAGTGGTGAGAGTGGACATCCTTGTCTTGTTCATGACCTTAGAGGGAAAGCTTTCAGTTTTTCCCTATTGAGTGTGGTGTTATCTGTGGGTTTTTAAATAAATAAATTTATTATGTTGAGGTATATTCCCTCTAAATCTATTTTGTTGAGGGTTTTTTAAATTTTTTATTTTTTTAAAGATTTTATTTATTTATTTGACAGAGAGAGAGACAGCTAGCGAGAGAGGGAACACAAGCAGGGGGAGTGGGAGAGGAAGAAGCAGGCTCATAGCGGAGGAGCCTGATGTGGGGCTCGATCCCATAACGCCGGGATCACGCCCTGAGCCGAAGGCAGAAGCTTAAATGCTGTGCCACCCAGGCGCCCCGAGGGTTTTTTTTTTTTTTAATTCACAAATGGATGTTGTACTTTGTCAAATGCTTTTATGCATCTATTGAAATGATCTTAAGGTTTTTATCCTTTCTCCCATTGCACTGATATATTACATTGATTGGTAAATAGTGAAACACCTTGAATCTCAAGAATAATCCACTTGATTGTGGTGAATGATCTTTTTAATGTATTGTTGGATTTAGCTTGCTAATATTTTGTTGATGATTTTTGCATCTATGTTCATCAGAGATACTGGCCTATAGTTCTGTTTTATAATGTCTTTATCTGGTTTTGGTATTCTTCCAATCCATGAGCATGGAATGTTTTCCCATCTTTTTGTGTCTTCAATGTCTTTCATCAGTTTTTTGTAGTTTCTAGAGTATAGACCCTTTACCTCTCTGGTTAAGTTAATTCTGAAATATCGTATGATTTTTGGTGCTATTGTAATTGGAATCGATTCCCTAATTTCTCTTTCTTCAGTCTCATTTTTTGTGGAAGGAAATTTTATTATTTTATTTTTATTTTTTTATAATAATTTTTTATTGTGTTATGTTAGTCACCATACAGTATATCCTTAGTTTTTGATGTAATGTTCCATGATTCATTATTTGCGTATAACACCCAGTGCACCATGCAACATGTGCCCTCCTTAATACCCATCACTGGCCTATCCCAATCTCCCACCCCCCTCCCTTCTGAAGCCCTCAATTTGTTTCCCAGAGTCCACAGTCTCTCATGGTTCATTCCCCCTTCTGTATATCCCCCCCTTCATTCTTCCCTTCCTTCTCCTACTGATCTTCCTGCTATTTCTTATGTTCCATAAGTGAGTGAAATCATATGATAATTGACTTTCTCTGCTTGACTTATTTCACTTAGCATAATCTCCTCTAGTCCCGTCCATGTTGCTGCAAATGTTGTGTAATCATTCTTTCTGATGGCTGAGTAATATTCCATTGTGTATATGGACCACATCTTCTTAATCCAGTCATCTGTTGAAGGGCATCTCGGCTCCTTCCACAATTTAGCTATTGTGGACAATGCTGCTATGAACGTTGGGGTGCATATGGCCCTTCTCTTCACTACGTCTGTATCTTTGGGGTAAATACCCAGTAGAGCAATTGATGGATCATAGGGTAGCTCAATTTTTAACTTTTTAAGGGACCTCTATGCTGTTTTCCAAAGTGGCTGTACCAACTTGCATTCCCACCAACAGTGTAAGAGGGATCCCCTTTCTCCACATCCTCTCCAACATTTGTTGTTTCTCGCCTTGTACATTTTTGCCATTCTAACTGGTGTAAGGCGGTATCTCAGTGTGGTTTTGATTTGAATTTCCCTGATGGCTAATGATTTTGAACATCTTTTCATGTGTCTGTTAGCCATTTGTATGTCATCATTGGAAAAGTGTCTGTTCATATCTTCTGCCCATTTTTTGATTTGATTATTTGTTTTTCTTGTATTGAGTTTGAATTGTTTGTAGATCTTGGATACCAGTCTTTTATCTGTAGTGTCATTTGCAAATATCTTCTGCCATTCCGTGGGCTGCCTCTTAGTTTTTTTGACCATTTCCTTGGCTGTGATGAAGTCCCACAAGTTCATTTTATCTTTTGTTTCTCTTGCCTTTGGAGATGTGTCATGAAAAAGGTTGCTTTGGCCGATGTCGTAGAGGTTGCTGCCTATGTTCTCCTCTAGGATTTTGATGGATTCCTGTCTCACATTGAGGTCTTTCATCCATTTGGAGTTTATCTTTGTGTGTGGTGTGAGAGAGTGGTCAAGTTTCATTCTTTTGCATGTAGCTGTCCAATTTTCCCAGCACCATTTATTGAAGAGACTGTCTTTTTTCCACTGGATGTTTTTTCCTGCTTTGTCAAAGATTGGCTGCCGAAAGAGCCAAGGGTCCATTTCTGGGTTCTCTCTTCTGTTCCATTGGTCTATGTGTCTGTTTTCGTGCCAGTACCATGCCGTCTTTGTGATCACAGCTTTGTAGTATAGCTTGAAATCTGGCAACGTGATGCCCCCAGCTTTGTTTTTCCTTTTCAACAATTCCTTGGTGATTCGGGGTCTTTTCTGTTTCCACACAAATTTAAGGGAGTTTGTTCCAGCTCTTTGAAAAATGTCATTGTTATTTTGATTTTCCACACAAATTTAAGGGAGTTTGTTCCAGCTCTTTGAAAAATGTCATTGTTATTTTGATCGGGATGGCATTGAAACTGTACATTGCTCTGGGTAGCATAGACATTTTAAGTATCTTTATTCT
>NW_024426119.1:18970426-18985355 GCF_017311325.1 Ursus maritimus
TGAGCGTGGAATATTTTTCCATCTTTTGTGTCTTCTTCAATGTCTTTCAATAGTGACCTGTAGTTTCTAGAATATAGATCCTTTATGTCTCTGGTTAAGTTAATTCTGAGATAACGTATGAGTTTTGGTGCTATTGTAAATGGAATGGATTCCCTAATTTCTCTTTCTTCAGTCTCATTGTTTGTGTATAGAAATGCAACTGATTTCTGAGCATTGATTTTGTATCCTGCCACATTACTGAATTGCTCTATAAGTTCTAGTAGTTTGTGGGTGGTGTCTTTTGGATTTTCCATATAAAATATCACATCAACTGTGAAGAGAGAGATTCAGGGGACCAGCTGAAAAAAGGTCCCCTACTCCTCCGCCATCTTTTTCTCCTGCTATTCAATGTAATTATTGATATGTTATTGTCATTTTGTTACATGTTTTATGGTTGTTATTGTATTTTTTATTCATTCCTTCTCTTAGTCTTTTCTCTCATGATGACTTGGCTTTTTAAAGTGATATACTTGGATTCCTTTTTATTTTTTGCTGTCTATTACTGGTTTTTGGTTTGTGGTTACCATGCAGTTTGTATATAACATCTTCTGGATATACCAGTCTATCTTAAGTTGCTGGTCACTTAAGTTTCAACCCATTCTTTATTCCTTTCCTTCCCACATTTTAGGTATATTGTCTCATCCTTTTATTGTGTGAGTCACTTGCCCGATTTTTATTGATATACTTATTTTTATTATTTTTGTGCTTCCTACTTTCCTTACTCCTGCTTATGGTCTTTCCTTTCCACTCAGAGTCCCCTTTAACATTTTTTGTAGGGCTGGTTTAGTGGTGATGAACTCGTTTACATTTTTTTTGTTTGTTTGTTTGGGAAACTCTTTATCTGTCTTTCAGTTCTGAATGGTAGCCTTACTGGATAAAGCATTCTTGGCTTCAGGATTTTTTTTTTTTAATTTCAGCACTTTGAATATATTATGCTACTCCCTTCTGGCTCACAGTGTTTTATTCTGAATTATCAGCTCATAGCCTTATGGGGTTTTTCTTGTATGTAACTGTTTTTTTTTTCCTATTGCTGCTTTTAAAATTATCTCTTTATCACAGCTCTTTGCTGTCTTCGTGTGAACCCCCTTGGATGGACTTTGTTGTGGGATCTCTGTGCCTCCTGGGTCTGGATTTCTGTTTTCTTCCCCAGGTTCGGGAAGTTTTCAGTTATTATTTCTTCAAATAAACTTTCTGCCCCCTTTCTTTTTTTCCTTCTGGGATCTCTGTAATGTGAATGTTTTATGCTTATTGGTGTCACTGAGTTTCTTAATTCTATTCTCATATTGCATTATTTTTTTTCCTCTTACCTGTTGAGCTTGATTACTTTCTTTTACTCTGTCCTCCAGGTCACTGATTAGTTTTTCTGCTTTGTCTAGTCTACTATTTTTTCCATCCAGTGTATTTTTAAATTTCATTTATTGTGTTCTTCAATTCTGATTGGGTTCTTTTTTTTGTCTCATTGTTAAGGGTTATAGTGATGTCCTCTACTTTTTTTCAAGTCCAGGGAATATCTTAATGATTATTACTCTGAATTCTCTATTTGGCATATAACTTATCTCCATTTCTCTTAGGTCTTTTCTCTAATTTTGTCCTTTTCTTTCATTTGGGACAATTTTTTTGTCTCCTCTTTTTTTTTTTTTTTTTTTTTTTTTTTTTACAATCTGTCGGTTCCTCTGTGTTAGGAAGGACAGCTATGATTCCTGCACAAAGTAATGGCCTTATGAAGAAGAGGTTTTGTAGTGTCCTGCCATGCAGTGTCCTGTGTTCACCAGAACCTGGTGCTTTAGGGGTGGTCCTGTGTGTGACACATATGCCCTGCTATTGTGCCTGCTGCTTTTTCCTTCAGCGCAGTCATCTACAATGGCTCCTTTTGCCTGTTGTGAGCAGTGTTTGGTTCCTGTGGTATTGATGGGCCAGGCTGGGGATGCCCTGGGCTTGAGTTGAGTCAGACCAGGCATTTGCTAGAGATGCAGTAGCAACACACTGCCAGGTACTTTCTCTTTGTCATCCTCTGAGAAGTTTTCATTGGTGGGTGGTGCCTGCAGTCAGACCAGTTTTCTGCCTCCAGCCCACTGAGTCCTGTGTTTGAGTGATGTGTGTAGTTATCTTTCCTCTGTCTGGAGACAGGAGTCACTCTGGAGCAGTGCTGGCTACTGTAGGGTCTGCCAAGAGAGTATTAGAGTGGGTGGATCCACAGAAGCACAGCAGGGGTGGACAGGGCAGCAGCTGGTGGTACTAGCAAGCTTTGCATCCCTCCTCTATGGGTGGGGGTCCTGCAGCTCCAGGACTGACGTGGCCTATCAGGAGGGGTGGATCTCTGGAAGCAGGGGTTTGGCATAGTAGAGTGGTGGTGTCAGTAAGTTTTGAGTGCCGTTATCCTGTGCAGGACTGGCCATGAAGCTCTGGGACTGAGGTGAGCTGTGGGGAGGGGTGGGTTGGTAGAAGCACAGTGTAGGGGGGTGGGATGATAGTTCTAGCAACTTAGGTTGCAAGTCCTGCAGATGATCATGTGTTTATACTGGGTGGAGGAGGAGGGAAATGGCACCTGCTAGTTCCTTTGTTCCTGGAATGGTTCTTCAGCAATTTTTGTCCCTCTGGGATAGTTCTGAGATTAGTACCTCCTGTATGGCCCAGGTGCCTTTCAAAGTGCTGCTTCTATGCTGTATCTCCATGGGCCATTTGTTGTGTTGTCTCTTTCAAGGCAGGGACTCAGTTTTCTCTCCCCCACCACCTCTCTCAGAGCTCAGCCTGCTGATTTTTTAAAAATTCCAGGTATTAAGTCCTGCTAGTTGTAAGAACTCACAAAATTTGGCCTTTCTGGTTGTCATAGCAAATCTTAATGGAGATTCATCTTCCCCTTGTGGGCTCCCTGGTGTGGGGTCTGTTTGTCTTCCCTCTCTGTTCCCACTACATCACTCCTTGAGGACAGTCCTCCAAGTCCAGGTGCACTGGGTGTTATACGCAAGTAATGAATCATGGAACTTTACATCAAAATCTAGGGATGTACTGTATGGTGACTAACATAATATAATAAAAAAATTATTATAAAAAAAAGACTGTATCCCACCCTTCCAACCTCTTTGATGTGGTCTCTTCTTTATGTTTAGTTGTGGAGTTTATTCTGCCATTTTTTAGGTCATTTCCTGGGTATTTATACTGATGTGAATGTTATCTAGTTGTATATGTGGGATGAGGTGAGCCTAGGGTCCTCCTACTCTGCCATCTTCCCCAGAAGTCCTAAGTTCTGTTGCCTATGCTTTTAGTATCATATCCAAGACATCATTGTTAAATCCAATGCTGTGAAGCTTTTCCTTTATGATTTCTTCTCAGAATTTTATTTTGGCTCTTATGTTTAGGTCTTTGACCCATTTTGAGTTAATTTTTAAAAACATTTTATTTATTTATTTGAGAGCGAGCGAGAGAGAGAGACAGAGCATAAGCAGAGGATGCTGCAGGGAGAGGGAGAAGCAAGCTCCCTGCTGAGCAGGGAGCCTGACATGGGACTTGATCCCAGGATCCTGGGATCATCACCTGAGCTGAAGGCAGACGGTTAACCAACTGAGCCACCCAGGTGTCCCTTGAGTTAATTTTAAAATATAGTATAAGTTAAGGTCCGGGTGCGTGGGTGGCTCAGTCGTTAAGCGTCTGCCTTCGGATCAGGGTGTGATCCCAGGGTTCTGGGATTGAGCCCTGCATTGGGCTCCCATCCTCTCTCACTCCCCCTGCTTGTGTTCCCTCTCTCGCTGGCTGTCTCTCTCTCTGTCAAATAAATAAATAAAATCTTTAAAAAAAAGTTAAGGTCCAACTTTAATTTTTGTATGCGAATATCCAGTTTTCCCAACATCATTTATTGATGTTTACATTATTTCTTAAATGGCACGTTGCCTATGTAAACTGTGTGACATTTATATGCATTGAAATATATGAACCAGTAAAAATCATAATGATATGCCTATAAAACAAATGAGTTCCTTTTGAGGAGAAAGGCAGAAGTACTAAGCATGAAATGGAACCATGAAATAAATGGACAGTTTTTACATAAAAGCAGCTTAGAAAGTATTGCCAGTGACAAAGCAGCCTTTCATATATAATATATTATCTCTACATGTTAAAGGTAGTGTATATTTAATCTAAGAAACCTCAACCTACCAGCCAAATACAGTCAAGAAAAGATACATTTTAATATCTAATGACGATTCAGGATCCTAATGATTTTTGAATCCACTGAAGCATGTCAGATTAATGTTGTTGTAATTTGGTTTTGGTGATAATACTAGGTGCTTCGTTCCCAGTGAGTCATTATAATCTGGTAATTAAAAGGATAGTTACTTACAGCTTCTTTTTAAAGTTGCAGTGAACTTTTGTTCTAGAATTATCTCTAGGATTAAGATGCATTCTGCATTTAGTCCCATTTGTTTCCACAACATCAACTGTACCTGTACTATAACTGATGTCTCTAACAGAAAAAGTTAAATTATATTTAGAATGCTATTCAAAATCAAATATATATATGAAAAGTTTGTTTTAAAATTTTACAGTAAAAAATCTGCCTCTCAGAAGATTAAACATCAATTTTCTAGGGATTTTATTATCTTGAAAGATGCTGGATAAAAGAGGATTTAGAGTGGATCAGAGCATGGTGCTAACAGATATCATGGCTCAGAATACAAGTGAACAGTAATTTATGAGTATGCTTAGATTAGAAAGTTGCTAGCTGGTAAAATACGCTAAAACTTTATGAAGTTAAAATGAATGCTTCCTACAGCCCAATAAAGTTCTGGTCACATTCCTTAAGTTCTTCTAACGTAGACATATGTCCAATAGCACAGAAAATTTCAATCAAGTAAGAAGAGCTTAAGTGTAGAAAATACATGATCAACCCAGTTTCTTCCTTCCTGCACCACAGGGCATAGCTACATGCCATCTGGTGATTATTAGGTGAAAACTCTGCCATCTGCTACTTCTCCTAATGCATGGGAAAGGGGTAGTTCTTCCTACTCTGTAAGCCTAGGAGATTTCATTATGGTTGTTTACGTGTCTTAAGGCCTAAACTGGTGAGTTAGAATTTATTCTGTGTGTGTGTGTGCCCAACACATTAAACATCAAAGTGAGACTTCCCTTTCTTAAAACCTCTTAAGTGGTATAGGTCTGTGTTTGGCCAAGTTAACTCATTCCACAGCAAGCTTCTTCTATCCTGCTTGACTCAAAGCCAAAATACTATTAAATACAACCTAAACTAGAGAGATAAAATTGGACTGCAGCCATAAAAATAGATTACAAAGTGGACACAAATAGGCTTTAAGGTGTGAAAAGGACATGCTAGTCCTTCTGTTTTACATCCCTTCAAGGAAAGACAGGACCTAAATCATCTTCAAATTAGTTTTTTTTATAGATTTTCATAAAATAATTTTTAAGATGTCTTATCTTTCCTTACACCAGTCAGAAGTTCATTTCTTTATATTTAAAGAAGGGGGCTTAATATTACTTCAAAGAGGCCTTAGTTAAGATCCAAATTTGAACTGTTTCTAGAGCTTAATAAGGTAGAAATAGAGAAAAACAGGAAATATAAATGTACATAAATTCTTCCCCAATTATGTCACGCCTATTAGTTTCTCAAACCTTTTGCACATGATAGGTGCTTCATATGTATATTTACTGGATAAATGAAAAGATAAATGAATGTGATGGGTTTCTTCTTCCCATAGCATGGGATCAATTGATACCATTTGATTCAATCTCACCCACAAAAATTTTATATTCTAAAGATGTAAAGAATAAAATTTCAAAATTCCCTAAATAACTGAGAGCATGATTCTATTCTTAAAACAGCAGTGCCACAGCCTGATATAGTACAAAGATCACAGGAATCTGATTCTCGAATCCTAGGTCCTACTCTCGGTTCTTAAAGTAATTATAAATTATAGAGTAAGTCACCTAGCCTCTCCATGCCTCAGTTTCCTCTTTCATCAAAGAATCACTACTACTTGCCCCAACCCATCTCATAGGGCTGCCAGGAAAATCTATAGACATTAAATGGGAATGGAGCCATGTGCATTAAAAAAAAGCATTAAATGCTTATCAGCAAGCTGCGTAGAGTAAGTTGCTAAACAAAATAAGACATTCAATATCAGAAAACAATCAAATGATTCCAAAGAGACAGAAAATAAATCTTGTGAGACCTCATATTGCCCTATGTTACTGTAGACAAAGTGTCTAGGCCATAGCACAAAAAGTGGTAGAGTCACTCAGAGCCCACAGGTGTCTCTGAATTGAGGAGGTAAATCTGGAGTCTGGGGAAGTTGGGACAACAAGAGTTCCAGAGTACCAGAGAAGAGAGTTGCACAGAGAGAGACACCAGGAATCCGAAAAGGGTCTGCTTCATGACTTTGCTTGCACATTGATCAGAACATACTGATAAGAGATCTACCCAAGACTGAGCAAAGAACAACCTAAAATGAATAATGGCAATAGTGCTTGGAGTTCACAAACAGATGAAAGTAGTGTCTGTTCCCAAAAGCCAGAGTGAAAATATTTCATAATCCATACGCATCAGTCAGAGAAGGGTCTCACATCAATGAGTGGAAAATTAACCATAGAATAAATGTATTTCTGGTTTCACCTAACAAAATTTTTATAAAGCCTCAAGAAGATCCAACTTATTTGCAAATAACTGAATTCCATCCCAGGACAAAGTTCAAGAATATTTGTAGTAATACAAAAAATATTCAGCACATTACAATGTAAAATTCATGTCTGGCATCCAATCAAAAATTATCAGTCATGAAAAGAAGTAGGTGAATACATTCCATGAGAAGAACAGTTAATCTATCAAAACTGAGAAAATTAAAACAGTTGTTATAACTATATTTCATATACTTAAGAAGCTAAAGGAAAGACCAAGCATGATAAGTAGAAATGTTAAAGGTATAAGAAAAGACATAAATTAAACTTCTGGAGATAAAAATCACAATGTTTGATATCCAAAATATATAAAGAACTTATACAACCCAACACCAAAACTACAAATAATCCAATTAAAAATGGGCAGAAAACAAAAAGATATTTCTCCAAAGAAGACATACAGATGGCCAACAGACACACAGAAAGATGCTCAATATCACTCATTATCAGGGAAATGCAAACCAAACCACAATGATACATATCACTGCACACCTTTCAGAATGGCTAAAATCAAACATACAAGAAACATTAAGTGTTGGTGAGGATGTGGAGAAAAAGGGACCCTGTGCACTGTTGATGGGAATGCAAACTGGTGTAGCCACTGTGGAAAATGGTTTTGAGGTGCCTCAAAAATTAAAAATAGAACCACCCTAAGATCCAGTAATTGTAATACTGGGTATTTACCCAAAGAATATGGAAAACACTGATTCAAAAGGATATGTGCACCCTTATGTTTATTGCAGGAAGCAGTCCTAGTGTCCATTGATAGATGAATGGATAAAGAAAATGTGGTATATATTATACAATGGAATGTCTTTTTATTAAGTTCAATTAGCCAACATATAGAGTACATCATTAGTTTTTGGTGTAGTGTTCAATAATTCGTTAGTTGCATATAACAGTGCTCATTGGGTCGTGTGCCCTCCTTAATGCCCATCACCCAGTTACCCCATCTCCCCACCCTCTCCCTTCTGCAACACTCAATTTGTTTCCCAGAGTCCAGAGTCTCTCATGGTTTGTCTCCCTCTTTGATTTCTTCCCAGTCAGGTTTCCCTCCTTTCCCTATGGTCCTCTGCCCTGTTTCTTATATTTCACATATGAGTGAAACCATATGATAATTGTCTTTCTCAGCTTGACTTATTTCACTTAGCTTAATGCCCTCCAGTTCCATCCATGTTGATGCAAATGATAGGTATTCATCCTTTCTGATGGCTGAATAATATTCTTTTGTATATATGAACCACATCTTCTTTATCCCAATGTTATTTGGCCATTAAAAAGAATAAAATCTTGCCACTTGCAACAACATGGATGGATGTAGAGACTGTAATGCTAAATGAAATAGGTCAGAGAAAGACAAACACCATATGATTTCACTCATATATGGAATTTAAGAAACAAAACAAAGGAAAAATAAACAAAATGAAAAATAGACTCTTAACTTACAATATATTTTACTTTTGCATGTATTATAAAACCCATCCATACAAACATAGTTACCAGAGGAGAGGTGGGTGGGGGAATGGGTGAAATAGGTCAAAAGGATTAAGAGTATACTTATCTTGATGAGCACTGAGTAATGTATAGAATTGCTGAATCACTATATTGTACACCTGAAATAATAGAACACTGTATGTTAACTATATTGGAATTTTAAAAAACCCACAATGTCTGAGATGAAAAATTTACTGAATGGGATTAACAGCAGATTAATCATTGCAGAAAAAAAAATCAGTGAATTTGAAGCAGTGGACTCTATCCAAAATGAAGAAGAAAGGGATGGTGGATAGAGAGAAAGAGAGAGAGAATTGAAAAAAAAGTTAACAGAGCATCAGGGAACTATGAGAGAATTTCAAATGATCAAATATTTAATTTGAATCAGCCAAGTAGAAAGGAGAGGAGACAGAAATAACAGTTGAAGAAATTGCAGCCAAAACTTTCCGTACTTGGAAAAACCCCATCAACCCACAGATTCAATAAATTCAACAAACTCCAAGCAAAAGTAACATAATGAAAACCACAATAAGGTACATCTTAATCAAATTGCTCAAAACCATAATAAAGAGAAAATATTAAAAGCAGGAATAAAAGGATAAATAACATACAGAGGAAGAAAAAGAAATGTGACAGCAGATTTCTCATTGTAATAAATATAACACAGAAGATAGTAGAACAACATATTTAAAGAATTACCCAGCAAAATTATCTTTCAAACATGCAGGTCAAGTAAAAACATTTTCAGACAAGCAAAAGTTGAAAGAGCTCACATAATAGATCTGTAGTACAATAAAAGTTAAAGGAAGTTCTTTAAGCAGAAGGCAAATAATACCAGATAAAAATCTGAATATACAAAAAGGATAAAAAGCATTGGAAATATTAACAATGGGGTAAACATAAAGAACTTTTTTCTTATTACTTAAATCTATTTAAAAGGTAATCAACTACTTAAACCAAAAATAATACCAATGTATTATGGGTTTTATAATATATGCAAAAGCGAAATATATTGTAAAAGCAGTATAAAGCCCCAATAGGGAGAAATGAAGCTATATTGTGAAAATTTTTTATTATACATGAAGTGGTATAATATTACTTGAAGGTAGATTGTGAAATATTAATGATATATATTGTGAAATACTAAAGATATATATTATAAACCCTAAAGCAATCACTAAAATAACACAACTAAGACTTATAAGTAGTAAACAAAAAGGAAGATAAAGTAGAATTATTACAAATTGTCAGTTAATCCAAAAGAAGGAGGAAAAGGAATGAAAGGAGAAGAACAGATGAGACAAATAGAAAACGAATAGTAAGAGGATCACGTTAAACCTAATAATATCAACAATCACTTCAAATGTAAATACCCCAAATATCCTCATTAAAAAGCAGAGATTGTCAGATTCAATTAAAAAAAAAAAAGGAGACTGACTCTATGTTGCCTACAAAAAACATACTTTAAAGATAAAACACACTAAAAATAAAAAGGTGGAAAAAGGTATATGTTACTAATACTATTCAAAAGAAAATTGTAAGGGCGCCTGGGTGGCTTAGTTGTTAAGTGTCTGCCTTCGGCTCAGGGCATGATCTGGGCGTTCTGGGATTGAGCCCCATATCAGGCTCCTCCACTGGGAGCCTGCTTCTCCCTCTCCCACTCCCCCTGCTTGTGTTCCCTCTCTCGCTGGCTGTCTCTCTCTCTCTGTCAAATAAATAAATAAAATCTTTAAAACAAAAATAAAAACAAAAAACAAAAGAAAATTGTAGAGGGTGTATTAAATATTAGACAAAGTTTATTTCAGTGCAGGTAATATTAACAAGGATAAACAGCAGTCATTTCATAATGATAAAATGGTCAATTCATTAATAGAACACAAAAATTCTAAATGCTTATGTACTTAATAATGGAGCTTCAAAAAATATGAAGAAAAAGGGGCGCTTGGGTGGCACAGCGGTTAAGCGCCTGCCTTTGGCTCAGGGCGTGATCCTGGCGTTACGGGATCGAGCCCCACATAGGGCTCCTCCGCTATGAGCCTGCTTCTTCCTCTCCCGCTCCCCCTGCTTGTGTTCCCTCTCTCGCTGGCTGTCTCTGTCTCTTGTCAAATAAATAAATAAAATCTTAAAAAAATATGAAGAAAAAAATAATAGAACAAACAGGAGAAATAGACAAATCCACAGTTATGGCTATAGTGTCAATATCCTCCTCTCAATAATTAAACAAGCAGATAAAAAATCAGCAAGTATCTAATAGACTTAAACATAATGAACTAACTTGACCAATGGGCATTTATAAAATACTCTACGCAACAACACAGCATATCCATTTTTCTCAGGTGCACAGGGTCATTCACCAAGATAGACTGCAGGGCTGGCTATAAAACAAAACTTTGATAAATTTGAAAGCATTCAAATCAAAGAAAATAAGTTTTCTGACCACAATGAAATTAAATTAGAAATAAATAACAGATGGTGAAAATCCCTAAATATTTGAAAATTAAATAACCTACTTCTAAATAACCCATCATAGATCAAAGAAGAAATCAAAAGTATAGATAAAAATGAAAATACTACAAATTAAAAGTTGAGGGATTCAGCAGAAGCAGTAGTTAGTGGGGATTTCATAGCACTAATACTGATATTTAAAAAAAGACAGGTCTAGATAGATTTACCTCAGCTTTCACCTTAAGAAACTAGGCCAAAAGGCACAAATTAAATTCCAATGAAACAGAAGAAAGTAAATATTAAAGATTAGTGCCGAAATCAATGAAACAAAGCAAAAACATAAAACAGAAAGGTCAATGAAATCAAAGTTGGTTCTTTGAGCATATGGTCAATAACATTGATAAGCTTCTAGCAACCATCAATTTGTTCTTTGTTTTATGAGTCCGTTTCTGTTTGTTTTTTGTTTGTTTTGTGAATTGCACTTTTTTCAACAATCACATTTTAGCCAAGTACGAGGCAAGCACAATAAAATTCCTGCTTATGTTCGAAATTAAAAAAAATGGATAAACTTCTAGCCAGACTGATCAAAGAAAGAATACGCAAATTACTAATATCAGAAATGTAAGAGATGACCATTACTTATTCTATAGTTATTTAAAGGATAATAGAGGATGATTATGAATAAAACTATACCAATAAATTTGACAGTGTAGAATTAAATGGACAAATTCCTCAGAAGAGACAAACTACTACAGCTCATTCAATAAGAAACATACTAATACAAATAGCTTTGTAAGTATTAAAGAAGTTGGAGTTAAAAACCTTCCACAAAGAAAATCCAACCTCATTTGTCTTCACTAGTGAATTCTACCAAAAGATTAATGAAGAAAAAAAAAATACCAATTTTACACAGACTCTTCCAGAAAATTGAATAGAAAGAAACACTTTCCAATTCATTTAATAAAGCTAGTATTACCATGATAGAAAGACCAGAAGAAAACTGTACAAAAAAATCTACAAACCAGGGGCACCTGGGTGGCTCAGTCATTAAGCATCTGACTTTGGCTCAGGTCATGATCCCAGGGTCCTGGGATCGAGCCTCACATCGGGCTCCCTGCTTGGCGGGAAGCCTGCTTCTCCCTCTCCTACTCGCCCTGCTTGTGTTCCCTCTCTTGCTGCCTCTCTCTGTGTCAAATAAATAAATAAATAAATAAATAAATAAATAATCTTAAAAAAAAAAGGAGGGAATTCAAAAAAGAAAAAGGATAGGATGTGTCTTTAAAAAAAAAATCTACAAACCAATATCCTATAAGTAAGTTTAGTAAGGTTGCAGATTACAAGATAAATACAGTTGACCCTTGAACAACATGGGGTTTAGGGATACCAACCCTCTGTGCATTTGAAAATCTGCATATAACTTTTGACTCCCTCTAAAGTTAACTACTCAGACCTGACTGTTGACTGGAAGCCTTACCAATAACATAATCAGTTGATTAATACACATTTGTATGTTATATGCACTATATACTGTATTCTTACAGTGATACATTTTTCTTGATTCTTTTGGTATTTCTAGGCTACACAGTTCACCTGTGAGTTTTTTCAAATTGTCACAGGTCTCCAAAAAATTTTCCTGTGTATTCATTGAAAAAAATCTATGTGTAAGTGGACCCATGTCGTTCAAACCTGTGTTGCTCAAGGGTCAACTGCATACAAAAATCAATTGCATTTCTGTATACTACCAACAAAGTAGAACCTGAAATTTTAAAAATAAATGTCCTTTAAAATGGCATAAAAATATCAAACACTTAGGCAAATCTGATAAAACACGCATAAGACCTATACACTAAAAACTACAAAATTTTGCTGAAAGAAATGTAAAAAGACAAATAAATGGAGAGATATACTGGGGTCAGTGATCAAAAAGTTTAACATTGGGGCGCCTACGAGGCTCAGTTTGTTAAGTGAGCAACTCATGATTTAAGTTCAGGTCAGGATTTCAGGGTCCTGGGATTGAGCCCTGCTTCAGGCTCTGCACTCAGTGCAGTCTGCTTGTGACCACACTAGGCACATCTGTTGGTTTAAAACCTCAAGAGCTTCCTAGGTGTAGTCCGAAACCAGCCCCTGTACACAGAGGACAGGAAGAGACTTAAGAAAGAGAATGGCCATCCCATATTGGTAGGTGGCATTTTAATAAGCAAAAAACTTACATATGAAGCTCATTTGGGACAGGTGCAGGGTGAATAGGTCTTTGCACCTGTTGGCCGAATCTTAAAAGCTTATATAGGTTAACTGGGCTCAGTCACATATCTAGATATCTTAACACCACATCACTGTCTCAAGGCTACATTTTTGAGGCAGCTTCTGGGAGTGGGGAAGGCAAGCAGAATATATATTTCAAGGACAGAAGAGGAGGTGAGAAGCCTCCAATTGCCAAGGTCCAGGTCAACTGGAGGTAACATCCTCTCAGTGACTTTCCCAACAACACCTGGATAATCCAGAAAACTCTCCCTATCCTAAGGTTCTTAATTTAAGCATATCTGCAAAGTTCCTTTGCCATATAAAGTAATACATTCGTAGGTTTGGGGGATTAGGATGTAAACATCTTTGGGTCTCCTCTATTCTGTGTCCTATGGGTTTTATAGGAGCTAATTATCTTAGTTCCCAAAGAACAAAGGCTGAATGAATTTGTATATCTATAGAGTGTGCAACCCAAATGGTATCTTTCTAGCTATTCAAAACAGTTGACTTTCTGCAATTCATTATATCATCACCCTTTCATCTGTCGGTGTCATGAGCTGTGATTGTTAAAATAATCCCAAATTCTTCACAGCTTCTCCACTGGTGAGACTTTTATGCCATGTCACATTAGGAATATTTAAAGAGTTCCTATTGTTCTCTTTCCTTTCACCACCAAACTTTTGAAAAGAGTAATCAATACTCACCATATCCATTTCCTTAACTCCCATTTCTTTTCTTTTTTTTTAAAGATTTTATTTATTTATTTGACAGAGACAGCGAGCGAGAGAGGGAACACAAGCAGGGGGAGTGGGAGAGGAAGAAGCAGGTTCACAGCGGAGGAGCCTGATGTGGGGCTCGATCCCATAATGTCGGGATCACGCCCTGAGCCGAAGGCAGAAGCTTAACTGCTGTGCCACTCAGGCGCCCCTTAACTCCCATTTCTACTTCTACCATGAGAAGCTGATACCTTTCTGGGCTTCAGTTTCTTCACCTGGTCCATATCCCTTAGTATTGAGATGTTCCTTTCCAGCTTTAAACTCTTTGTGACTCCAGGCTACTTCTTTTCAATATATAGTCAGGTATGGGCTGGTTCCCCTCAAGTCTCTTAACCCCTACTCAATTATATTTTTCCCAGGATCTCAAGCCAAGCTGTCAGTCTAATCAGTATGTTGTGACAAGCTTTAGTTTAGAATTCAACAGAAACTTTTTTTGGCATTGTAGAATTCCATTAAGAAACAATTCAAGCTGGGAATGAAGGCTGCTCCTGCATCCCTGGACAGCTTCTTTCCCGAAGCTGGGCTGCATACTGATGCCTTTCAGGCTACAGACTGCTTTGTACTAAGAAAGCAAAAATATCACCATCTCAGGGTAGAAGAAGATAGAAACCCCAGCACAGATGTGCCCAAGGCAGCATGGCTTCTGAGGGATCTGAATTACTAACAGCTTTCACTTTTAGTTATATATTTATTTTTCACATAATCAGTTACTTCATTTGGGCTAAAGAAAAACAATATATCATCTAATCAGGGAAAGAGCAGTTTCCCTTTGAAAGGAGTTCAGTAACTCATTAAATATTTTAAATTACTTTATAAAATGTATCAATTCAGGATTTTCTGTAATTTCATTTATAGCAATAACTGAGGGAGATCTGACAATGGTTGATTAGGCTCCAAAAGCTTTTCCTGATTATCTTCAGAAAGATCTGATTATCTTCCTGCTTCTGAGGGAAGTGGTCTGAGGGAAATTCTCCTGAAATGAGGTGTTGAGTGGGAAAGGGTTGCCTCAGATCTTATGTTAACTTGTAGTAAGTGACTAGCTAATACAGCTTCATTTCTTTGTTTATTTAGTGTATTTACTGAGGTCTTACCATGTGCTAAGATCTCTGCTTGGGCAGTAAGTATAGATATGAATTAGACACAGTTGGTTTTCACTGGTCTTCCAGTCTAGTAGGATAGAGAGATATGTCAATATCACATAAACAAAGGGCAGTAAGTATAGATATGAATTAGACACAGTTGGTTTTCACTGG